>NW_022589728.1:6097482-6423665 GCF_004348235.1 Phoca vitulina | reverse complement strand
TGGGGTGGGAGGGATGGGGTGACTGGGTGATGGACACTGGGGAGGGTATGTGCTCTGGTAAGCACTGTGAATTGTGCAAGACTGTTGAATCTCAGATCTGTACCTCTGAAACAAATAATGCAATATATGTTAAGAAAGAAAAAAAAGAAGAAGAATGTAGCAGGAGGGGAAGAATGAAGGGGGGGAAATCGGAGGGGTAGACGAACCATGAAAGACGATGGACTCTGAAAAACAAACTGAGGGTTCTAGAGGGGAGGGGGGTGGGAGGATGGGTTAGCCTGGTGATGGGTATTGAGGAGGGCACGTTCTGCATGGAGCACTGGGTGTTATGCACAAACAATGAATCATGGAACACTATATCTAAAACTAATGATGTAATGTATGGGGATTAACATAACAATAAAAAAATTAAAAAAAAAAGATTGCTTTGACTCTTCAGAGTCTTTTGTGGTTTCATATGAATTTGAGGATTGTTTTTTCTTTCTTTTTGTTTTGTTTTGTTTTGAGAGAGAGAGTGAGTGAGTGCGGGGTGGGGAGAGGCAGAGGGAGAGGGAGAGAGAATCTGAAGCAGGCTCCATGCTCAGTGCGGAGCCTGACACGGGGCTCAATCTCACAACCCTGAGATCATGACCTGAGCTAAAATCAAGAATTGTACACTTAACTGACTGAGTCACCCAGGTGCCTCTGAGGATTTTTTTCTATTACATTGAAAAGTGCCATAGGGTTTTGTTAGAGGTTGCACTGAATTTGTAGATTTTGTGTAGTATAAACATTTTAACAATATTAATTCTTCTGATCCATGAACATAGGATATCTTTCTATTTATTTGTATCTTCTTAAATTTCTTTCATCAATGTTTTAGTTATCAGTATACAGATATTTTATATTTATTTACAGATTTATTTCTAAGTGTTTTATTCTTTTTGATGGTAAAACAAATGGTATTGTTTTATCTCTTTTTCAGATAGCTTATTGTTAGTGTATAGAAATGCAACCGATTTTTGTATGTTGATTTTGAATTCTGCAACTTTGCTCAATTAGTTTTTTCTAATAGTGTTTTAATGGAGTCTTTAGGGTTTTCTATACATAAGATTGTGTCATCGCCAAACAATTTTGTATCTTTCTTTCTGATTTGGATGCCTTTTATTTCTTTTATTGCCCAAGTGCTCTGGCTAGGACTTCCAGTAATATGTTGAATAAAAGTGGTGAAAGTGGTGAGAGGGAGCATCTTTGCTTTGTTCCTGATCTTAGAGGAAAAGCTTTCAATCTTTCACCATTGAGTAGGATGCTAGCTGTGGACTTGTCATATATGGCCTTTATTATGTTGAGGTACATTCCTTCTATACTTAATAGTTGAGAGTTTTAATCATGAATAAATGTTGAATTTTGTTAAATATTTTTCTGCATCTATTGAGATGATCTTTTGACTTTTAATCTTTCATTCTATCACATTATTTGATTTGTGTATATTGAGCCATACTTGCATCCCAGGGATAAATCCCACTTGATTATAATATATGATTCTTTTCATGTGCTGTTGAATTTGGTTTGCTAGTGTTTTATAGGACTTTTGCATCTCTGTTCATCAGGGATATTGTGGTATCCTTGTGGTATCAGGGTAATGCTGGCCTTGTAAAATGAGCTTTGAAGTATACTTTCTTCTTCAACTTTTGCAAAAGTTTGAAATGGATGTTTATCCTTTTTAAATGCTTGATAGAACTCACCAATGAAACCACCTGGCACTTGGTTTTCCTTTGTTAAGAGGTTTTTGATGTAGTCTCAATCTATTTGTTACTGGTCTGTCAGATTTTCTATTTCTTTATGATTCAGTCTTGTAGGTTGTAAGTTTCTAGGAATTTATCCATTTCTTTTAGGTTATTCAATTTGTTGGCATGTAATTGTTTATAGTAGTCTCTTATGATCCTTTGTATTTCTGTGCTATCAGTTATTATGTCTTTTCTTTCATTTAGTCTTTTCTCTTTTTTTCCTGTCTAACTAAGGGTCTGACTTTGTTTACTTCAAAAAGCAACTGTTTTTTTCTACCATTTTTCTGGTCTCTATTTCATTTATTTCTCTTTTTTAAAATTTTATTTTATTATGTTATGTTAGTCACCATAGAGTACATCATTAGTTTTTTTTTCTTATGTGATTTTTGCTTTTATTTTAAAAATATAAGCACATTCTGGATTATTTGGATGATTATTTTATTACCTGAGTACTATCATGATATTTCTTTTTTTTTTATTTTTTTTAATTTTTTAAATTTTATTATGTTATGTTAGTCACCATACAATACATCATTAATTTTTGATGTGGTGATCCACGATCCATTGTTTTCATATAACACCCAGTGCTCCATGCAGTACATGCCCTCCTTAATACCCATCACTGGGCTAACCAATCCCCCCTCCCCCCTCCCCTCTAAAACCCTGTTTGTTTCTCAGAGTCCATAGTCTCCCATTGTTCATCTCTCCCTCCAATACCCCCCCCCCACCATTTTTCCCTTCCTTCTCCTAATGTCCTCCATGCTATTCTTTATGTTCCACAAATATGTGAAACCATATGAAAATTGACTTTCTCTGCTTGACTTATTTCACTTAGCATAATCTCCTCCAGTCCCATCCATGTTGATGGAAAAGTTGGGTATTCATCCTTTCTGATGGCTGAGTAATATTCCATTGTATATATGGACCACATCGTCTTTATCCATTCATCTGTTGAAGGGCATCTTGGCTCTTTCCACAGCTTGGCTATTGTGGACATTGCAGCTATGAACATTGGGGTGCATATGGCCCTTCTTTTCACTACATCTGTGTCTTTGGGGTAAATACCCAGAAGTGTAATTGCTGGGTCATAGGGTAGCTCTATTTTTAACTTTTTGAGGAACCTCCACACTGTTTTCCAAAGTGGCTGTACCAACTTGCATTCCCACCAAGAGTGTAAGAGGGTTCCCCTTTCTCCACAACCTCTCCAACATTTGTTGTTTCTTTCCCTGTCCATTTTTGCCATTCTAACTTGTGCAATCTATACCTTCAATGCCATCCCAATCAAAATTCCAATGACATTTTTCAAAGTGCTGGAACAAACAATCCCAAAATTTGTATGGAATCAGAAAAGACCCCGAATTGCCAAGGAAATGTTGAAAAAGAAAAACAAAGCTGGGGGCATCACGTTGCCCAATTTCAAGCTATATTACAAAGCTGTGATCACCAAGACAGCATGGTACTGGCACAAAAACAGACATATAGACCAATGGAACAGAATAGAGAACCCAGATATGGACCCTCAACTCTATGGTCAAATAATCTTCAACAAAGCAGGAAAAAAACATGCAATAGAAAAAAGACAGTCTCTTCAATAAATGGTGCTGGGAAAATTGGACAGCCACATGCAGAAGAATGAAACTTGACCATTCTCTACCACCATACACAAAGATAAACTCAAAGTGGATGAAAGACCTCAATATGAGACAGAAATCCATTAAAATCCTAGAGGAGAACATAGGCAGTAACCTCTTTGACATCGGCCACAGCAACTTCTTTCCATATACATCTCCAAGAGCTAGTGAAACAAAAGCAAAAATGAACTTTTGGGGCTTCATCAAGATAAAAAGCTTTTGCACAGCAAAGGAAACAGTCAACAAAACAAAGAGGCAACCCATAGAATGGCAGAAGATATTTGCAAATGACACTACAGATAAAGGGCTGGTATCCAAGATCTATAAAGAACTTCTCAAACTCAACACCCAAAAAACAAATAATCAAGTCAAAAAGTGGGCAGAAGATATGAAAAGACACTTCTCTGAAGAAGACATACAAATGACTAACAGACACATGAAAAAATGTTCATCATCATTAGCCATCAGGGAAATTCAAATCAAAACTACATCATTAGTTTTTGATGTAGTGTTCCATGATTCATTGTGTTTGTATAACACCCAGTCTCCATGCAATATGTGCCCTCCTTAATACCCATCATTGGGCCAACCCATCTCCCCACCCCTCACCCCTCTAATACCCTCAGTTTGTTTCTCAGAGTCCATAGTCTCTTATGGTTCATCTCCCCCTCCGATTCCCCCCCTTTATTTTTCCCTTCCTTCTCCTAGTGTTCTCCATGTTATTCCTTATGTTCCACAAATAAGTGAAACCATATGATAATTGACTTTCTCTGCTTGATTTATTTCACTTAGCATAATCTCCTCCAGTCCCATCCATGTTGATAGAAAAGTTGGGTATTCATCCTTTCTGATGGCTGAGTAATATCCCATTGTATATATATGGACCACATCTTCTTTATCCATTCGTCTGTTGAAGGGCATCTCGGCTCTATTTCATTTATTTCTGCTCTGTTCTTTATTTCCTTCCTTCTACTAACTTTGGGCTTTGTTTGTTCTTCTTTTTCTAGTTCCTTAATCTGTAAAGTTTGAGAGCTTTCTTTTTTCTTAATGTAGGTGGTTATCACTATAAACTTCCCTCCAAGAACAGCTTTTGCTACATCCCATAATTTTGGTATATTTTATTTCTATTTTTATTCATCTCAAGCATTTTTTTTTTAATTTTCCTTTGATTTCTTCTTTGACCCATTGGTTGTTCAGGAGTGTATTATTTAATTTCTACAGTTTCGTGAATTTTCCAATTTTCCTCCTGTTTAATGCCTATTTTTATGTGGTCAGAAAAGATACTTGATATGATATCGATCTTCTTAAATGTGTTAAGACTGTCTTGTGGCATAACATATGTTCTATACTGGAGAATATTTCATATGCAATTGAGAATAGTGTGCATTCTGTTTCTCTTGAATGAAATGTTTTGTATATATCTGTGAAGTCCATTTTATTTTTTTAAAGATTTTATTTATTTATTTATTTATTTATTTATTTATTTATTTATTTATTTTGGTGGGGAGGAGCAGAAAGGGAAGGAGAGGGAGGAGAAAAGACTCTCAAGCAGACTCCACACTGAGTGCAGAGACTCACACAGGCCTCAATTTCATGACCCTTGTGATCATGACCTGAGCCAAACCAAGAGTCAGATGCTTAATCTACTGAGCCACTCAGGCGCCATCCCCCCCATTTAATTTATAGTGTTGTTCAAGTCTGCTGTTTCCTAATTGATTTTATATCTGGATGATTTATCCATTGTTGAAAGTGGGATATAGACGTGCCCTATTATTGCTATTTCTGTCACCCTTCAGTTTTGTTAATATATGCTTTATATATTTAGCTGTTCCAATGTTGGGTGCATATATATACTTACAATTGTTACATCCTTTAGATGACTTGGTCCTTTTATCATTATATAGTGACTTTGTTTGTCTCTTATGACAGTTTCTAAGTTGAAGCCAGTTTCGTCTGATGTAAGGACAGCTACTTCTGCTCTCTTTTGGTTTCCATTTGCAAGGAATATCTTTTTCTATCCTTCACTTTCAACCTATGTGTGTCATTAAAGTTAAAGATGCATTCTTTTTCCTGAAAGAGAACATTTAATAAAAATGGTGCATGTGGACTTGAATTTCCTTGATGATTGCCTCAGTACTCTCCTTTCTATTTGTTGGTATAAGCTTAGCTTCACTGATATTTCTGGAGGATATTTCTAACCCTATCACTGAATGTTTTCCAAAGTCTTGTAAAAGTAGCTGTAGTCGATTATTTCACCCATTCAGCAAATATTTATTGAGCTCCTACAACATGCAAGACAATTTGTTCAAGAGGAAGCTGATTAAACATCAGCTCTTATGTTGCCTTACTTATCTCAGCAGATTGCTCTTCCATAATAACTACCGTAATCAGTCCCCATTTTCAAGGGTTTCCATGTGGTATTCATTTATTCACTTATTTAACAATTTGTACTCCTTAAGCACCTTATGTTCTTATTTAACGGTTTGTATTCCTTAAGCATCTTATGTTCTTGCCACCCTATGTGGCAGGGATTATATATTGAATAAAGCAGGCTGGTTATCCACCCTAAGGTAGTTTGCATTCTGGATGGAGAGAAAAATGCCAGGAAAGGTAATATTATTACAGAAGAGCTTCTGTCTAGCTTCTGTCATTATATAATGATTAAAAAATAAGTTGAGTATAATATATAGAGAGAATATAAGTTGCAAGGGAGAGAACTATTTAAATGGATCAGCCTCTGTATAAATGTCTCTGATGTGACATTTAAGCTGAGGCCAACCTCAAGAAAGAGACAATGTTGGAATACACAAAAGCTAAGCATGGAAAGGACAAAACAAAACTAAACGTGTTCCCTACCTTCAAGGAGACTAGATTCAATAGACAAATCAAATCCAGACTAGTATATTTTTAAAATTCAGATTTTTCCCAATGTGCACCTGTCAAAAGTTGTTTAATACTTTTTTCAATGATTAATGTTGATGATTTTAAAAAAATGATTTTAACTGTTAATATTCCCATAAACACTAAAAGCACAGGGGTGCCTGGGTGGTTCAGCCATTAAGTGTCTGCCTTCGGCTCAGGTCATGATCCCAGGGTCCTGGGATCGAGCCCCGCATCGGGCTCCCTGCTCCGCGGGAAGCCTGCTTCTCCCTCTCCCACTCCCCCTGCTTGTGTTCCCTCTCTCACTGTGTCTCTCTCTATCAAATGAATGAATAAAATCTTTAAAAAAAACAAAACAAAACAAAAACAAAAAAACCCCCACTAAAAGCACAAATTTAAAAAGATGCTTGTTTGTTTCTAATACTCTTCATAGTAATAGTACTTTAAACAATGATTTTTTTTAGAGAATCAAAAATTCTGAGTTATTCTGGAAGTTTGCATTTACTAATGAAAGTTTTGATCCGGTATCTAGTTGATAAAAGATAGGTTTCTAAGATAGTCATCTTTATTAATTGGGCAAAATGATTATATTCTTTGTATTGTAAGTATGTCTAATTGAAATTCTAAGATGGTACATTTTGTTTTTACTAAGAGATACTTGATTAAGATCACATAAAAATATTTTAGAAAATATAAATAGAGCTGTTTCACTACAAAATACTCTTGTCCTATTTTTGAAGCAGATTTTCTCAATATCAGAAGAAAATATCATAATAAAAGTTATGCTCTTATTATTGCTCATGATTACTTTATTGGTAAGGAAAGATCAGATTAGGACAAAGAGTTTTGCCTGCTCTGAACTCAATGACCTCTCAGAGGGAAGAGGAAAAAATGTGGACTGGTTGATGCTTGGGGAGGAAGGGAGCCCCCAAGCAAAGTATCAAAAAAGTGCTTATATTGGGTCTCTGTTCTTTCTGGTCTCTGCTCTTTCCACTATGAAGGTCACTCCAAAGAGAATACTATCCAGCAAAGAGAAGCAGAGCAAATATATAATTTTCCAAGTAATCAAATAAAATATTTATTTTATCTGTTACATAGTCAGTGTTGGTAAAAATGAAAAATGTGTCTCACTTATGAATTTCCTTGATGATGGTGCTAATAAAGATGATTTTCTTCCTCCTTTTTCTACCTTCCCTTGTTCTGTTTTTTTTTTTTTTCTTTTCTTCCTCCTTCTCTTCCTTCTCCAAAAGTTTACTCATGTTTCAACAACACCCTTAATCAATTGATTCCATTAAGTCACAACTCCTGGGTCATATTTAAACACACTTTGTATAAATTTTTACTGACCCACCTAATGCTTTCTTGTAAATCACTTGATGTTTTCAGACAAGTTGGCTTTTGCTAGATTTGGAATATTTAGTCATTTATTACAAATAGATACTAACTTTTATTGTCAGAGTCTTAGGTCTGGGAGAATTGTTAATGAATGGAAATGCAAGTAAGGGCTTATGCTATATTACCAATTTAGCTCTTCTGAAAGTCATCCACATTAAACTGGTTTCCACAACTACATAATTCATATTGCTAGCTAGTAATATGTATTTCATAGAATTGCGTGTGTTACCAATAAATGGTGACTTTCTGGCTTCATTGATCTAAGCACAGATAGGATGGTTAATATTATACGTAGAATTTATTCCTAATTTGGTGATCTACTTCAGGTAATATCATCTCACCATAATTGGACCTTTGTACCCAAAAAACTCACTTTTAGAATACTTTGCAGCCACAGTAATGAGAAAATATTTTCTTTTTGTGCTTTTGTTTGTTTTGTTCACCTTGTCCAGACGTGGATGTCATAGAGTGCTCCTTGCAGTTCCCAGATGATGATTACTCCTGGTGGGACCTCTTCATGAAGATCTGTGTCTTCGTCTTTGCCTTTGTGATCCCTGTCCTCATCATCATCATCTGCTACACTCTGATGATCCTGCGCTTGAAGAGTGTCCGACTCCTTTCTGGCTCCCGAGAGAAAGATCGCAACCTCCGTCGGATCACCAGGCTGGTCCTGGTAGTGGTGGCAGTCTTTATCATCTGTTGGACCCCCATTCACATTTTCATCCTTGTGGAGGCTCTGGGGAATGCCTCTCACAGCACAGCTGCCCTTTCCAGCTATTACTTCTGCATTGCTTTGGGTTACACCAACAGCAGCCTGAACCCCATTCTCTACGCCTTTCTTGATGAAAACTTCAAGCGGTGTTTCAGAGACTTCTGCTTTCCAATTAAGATGAGGATGGAGCGACAGAGTACTAGTAGGGTCAGAAATACAGTTCAGGATCCTGCTTATGCGAGGGATGTTGATGGGATAAATAAACCAGTATGACTAGTCGTGGAGATGTCTTCTTATAGTTCTTCGGGAAGAGAAGAGTTTAATGATCTTGGGTTAACTCAGATTAGTACTGAAGTCTGAGATGGAAGGTAGAATTTTTAACAAACTTCTAGAAATCTCATGGCCTGAAATCATAAGATGCAGGCTGTGTTAGCCACCCAGGTGAGTGGAAGCATCGAGGCTGTAGGGATGGAGTATAAAAGATTCAAGTAAGCAAATACAGCCCCTTTATAAGGCAGGGAAGCAAGGCTGACTCCAAGTTCCTTTGATGAACAAAGAAATAAGCCTTTTCCTTCTGGTTACCTAGATTTAGTCCAGGACCCATCTGCTGTGGCCTTTCCATGCAATGTGGTTCCAAAAGCTCTGTTTAAAAAAAAAGGACAAGGAAAAAATTCTTGGTTTCAGAGGATAGAAGGTGTCCAATCCAGATACTTTACATTGACAGCAACAACCTGAGTAAAAACAAGAACCATTTCCAGGGCATGTGCCCAGCTCACTTTATGCTACATGGATACACATTTCCTGTGGCCGTATAGTGATGATTCTGGCTTAAGTATGGCTTGGACCCACACCTGAGGTATCTGATGTTCATGTATAATAGGAAATTATCTTGATATTTATGAAGTTACTTAAACATGCCAAAGGTGATTTCCAACATAGTTTAATTTCTTAAAAGGCACAGTTTGTTTCGCAGCATGCTATTCAGATAAATAATTTCATGATAAATCATGTTCTGATGTCAAGAAATATAAAGTGGTTTAAATATCACTGAAAGTATATATATTTCATCTGTAAATAATAGTATACGTGTAAATAAGGACCGGGCTTGCCTTCCAGTCAGGCACTTTCCCGAGGACACACTAACAATATTGCCTGAGTTATTGACGGTTGATGCGGAGACATTTTGTGGCAACATGAATTTCTTTCTGGCATCAGTCAGACGCCGTCTCTTTCAGACCCCTGAGCACCATTTAGGCCTTCAGTGGTGCTCTTAAATCATGTGTTAAACAACCACAAAATATTCACTCATTCCCAGGTTATTGACTTGGCAGAATCTAATTTATATGCAGCATCTCTTCATGAACATATAGCTGTTACCAAATTTTCTATCTGTGGAGGGAGGGCGTTTTGCTCATGTTAATCTTGGGCTAGGATTTTGTGGCTTTTGGCAGGAAGTAGAAATGTTCCTAATTGTGGGCTGAACAAGGACATTATGTCACCCGTGGTGCTTGGACATACCTTGGGCTGTGTTCTGTGAAGAGCATACTAGCTGAGGATCATGCCACGAGTAGCACATTTAGGATAATTTTGCTAAAACTTCCAGATGATATGTTAATTCCCTCATCTTTCCTCTGAAACTTATGATTTCAGAGGTAATGGCTTTTTCTGTAATTTGCCTGGGCAGAAGAAAGGGATAATTTAGAAATAACCCCTGTCTCTTCTCTTCTTTAAGCCTATATGTTATCAAGGCAGCACCCCCTGGAATTTAATGGGAAAATCAAATTTATAGACCTACATACTCATAGACATCATTACATCTCTAATTTCTGTTCACTGTGTACTTTCTGTCTTGTGTATATACTCGTTCCTTTTGGAAACAAACCTTGCATTGAAAGCTTTATATGTGGCTTCAGAATTTTACTTTAAATTAGACCTTTTTAAGGAAAAAACTATGACAAGCCTGTATGTCCATCCAATGAGATTTATTTTCTAAATAAGAACTGTTTGGAAGATTCAGGATAAATATGAAAATCCCATCCCCAAAAGACATAAACCTGTTTGCCCTGAGGCAGTTTTCTTCTCTGAAACAAAAGTATACTCATATATTCTTTATTGTATATACTTATATCTTGTACTTTTGGAAGGTGATAATTATGCATTGTATATAAGATTGTCTGTCTTGCAATAAAATAAAAATTGCACCTGCTCAAAACACAGCAGTCGATTACTGTGGTAAATCATTTATTATTTAATGGCTTTGATGATGCTGTACTTCAGTAAGAACAATGTTACCTGTTTCTCAAAACTAAAAACAGTCTCTTTGATTTTTCATCCATGACAATGTCATGGATAATTAATGGAAAGGAACAAAACATGTAAGGATCTAAACCATGATGCTAAATTCCAAAACCTACAATCACTTAGGAAAATTCGCATCTTTCCACAGTTGTGCTGTCAAGATCCCAGAATCAATGTTACACAAAGCCTTCCCTATGGAAAACCACTTTTTCATTATGGAAAATATTCAAAATTCAAAATGAAACTTTCCCATCAATAAAAACATAAAGAAATCACACTCTCCTGCCCCTCTTCCAATACAATACCATAAATTACCTGTTTCTAAGCCTCATGGTATTTGTACACATAGAGAGTAATTTAAAAACTGGTATCTTGACAAAAGAAATATATATATATATATATATATATATATATATATATTTTGGTAAATAGAAACAAACTTAGGGAAGGGAAGTCAAAGAGGGACTCCTCTTGCTAATTGGAGAGAACACACTAGCAGGTTCTATTTTCATTTAAAACAGCAAATTTCTTGATACAAACTTTATCTTTGATTGATAACTCAATTTCATTTGGGATTGGATATCAAGTATAAGTTGGACTGGAGAGAAAACTATGCAGCAAATTTTAGGCATTATGATATCTTCTCCTCTCTGTAATTAATTTGCTGCACTGTACATTCCTACAGATAGTCTTGAGGTTTGTAGAAACTAGTTGATAACAATAAAAAACAAATATTATAACTAATTTTTTCAATAACTGTTGCTTGAGAGGATGTTCAATCATATTTGTGTCAGGAATTATGCCAGATTCTGCATAGATAAACAAAACAGACACAATTTTGATACTTATGTCTAAGAAAAACAAGCAATTAAGGAAAAAATTACAATGTATTGCAATGAGAGCACAACTTAGTGGATACAACCTATTCTAAAAGGTTTATCCATTTATGTAGACATACTTTTAAAAATGTTTTATCTATGTCTATACACTGCACCTGAAACTACTAGAAAAGTTAGAGTAACAGTATTCTTACATATGAAGATAGTTAAAATGTCAACTACTAGTAAATAACATAAGTGACTTTGTGGGTTTTAAATAGTCAAGGAAGGCTATATGTTCAATTAGGAACAATATAGTCTTGGAATTATACCAGAGGATGAGACATTGATAATTATGAGCTGTGCTATAAAGGTGTTCGTAAAACACAGACCAAACTACAGGGTCTAGTGTAGTTACTTTCAACAATTTTTAATGAAACTAAGGAGGAAAGAGTTAAAATAGCTGGTTTGCAACCAATTCATTCCCCTTGTGGAGGAGCCCTCTTTACAGGTGGGACAGGAACAAAGATCGGTAACTGCCTAATATCCTCAACTGGACCTCTGATAAATAATGATTTTTGCCTGGTAGAAGAGACCTTATCTATAGAATGCCCTTAGCAGGATGTCCCTGGCTAGAAGATTACTTGTAATAAACCAGTGATCTATAAGTTTACAGTTTTGAAGGGCATGAAGTGGGTATGTTTCATAACATAAACACTCCTTGTGGTGGCCTACAATTTCATCAGAAACCTCAACTGTTGTTTAGGGAAAGAGATTCCATGTCAAATGTGGGAAAAAGGGACCAGGGACCACCCATGAAGTCTCAGATGACTCTCTACTTCATCAAAGTTGTAGATTTTCTGTATCCTTGAAAGTATAAATAAAGATTGATATTTCTGTGTCATACTGTGCCTCAACTGTAAATTTACACTAAAAATATGCTGTTTAAGCCTACAAGTTATTTACCAAGTATCAGTTAAGTTTTGATTTAAGTATCAGTATATAAGTATCAGTTAAGTTTTGATTTAAAACTAACAATGCTGCTATGGCTAGTACTAATAATTATAAAACGTCATATTTATTGTTACACTGAGTGTTTTCTATGTCCTGAGTTCCTACACTCAACGAGCCTATGAGTTAGTTGAAATGGAAAAGTCAAGTAAGTTTGCCAGTGTGACATAGTAAGTGGCAGAGATTATGACATGGATAATGATGGGATTTCTCAGGATCAGCGTTCTGGGATGTTGGTAAGCTGCAACAAAAGAGATCGGGAGAGTAAACACTTAAATCCCAGCTCCAGTTGAGATTTGTGTGGTCGTGAGCAAGTATTATTTTTTCTGCATGACAGTATCCTCTGTAAACACTGACAAAAAGATTATCTACTGCATAGAATTATTGGGCTCCTATAACTAAAGTCAGTACTCAACAAGTGTTAGTTAATATAATTACTACTATTCTCAATTAGCCCCACTGCAAAAACATTGGATTCCATGATTTCCATGGTTTCTTCCAATTCTAAAACTGCACAACTCTGAGATTCCCCATGGGCTGCTTCACACAGCCATGTGACACATCATCGCCATGTGAGGTCCAGCAGGTAGTGAGGACACAACTCTGGAAAGAGAACTCCCACAGCTATCTACCACAGTACCCACCTCATCAAATCTTCCATTTTTTCCTCAGTGGCTCCAGAGGAAGAAAGGGGAAGAATCTGGTAGGAATAGAAAACCAGGGATAGTAGCATTTAAAGAAATGTGCATGTGAAAGGTATTTGCAGGAGGAGGTGGGGGGTGAGGTGAGGTGTGGGATGGGGAGAATAAGAACAGCACTGTCATTTACCTTGGCTGCCACAGGGATGGGGGACATGGCGTTCTGACAGCTGCATCACTTCTTTCCTGTTCTGGGAATGGGGCTCCAGATTTATGTATAGCCAAGAAGAAAACCCACACTGAAAATATTTATATTCTTGAGTATTAATTCTAAATAGCAATTAGTATTCAAATTTACAAATTTTATATTAAAAAAGAATCCTTAAATAGTCTTCAATTTAGTAAGTAAAATTTAACACATAAGCCCCAGAATAAGTAATACTTTTGAAGGTTTTTCTTTTTTTAAGAATTTATTTATTTATTTGAGAGAGAGAGAGCGAGAACAGGAACACAAGCAGGGGGCGTGGGAGAGGGAGAAGCAGGCTTCCCACTGAGCAGGGAGCCCGATGTGGGCCTCGATCCCAGGACCCTGGGATCATGACCTGAGCCGAAGGCAGACGCTTAACGACTGAGCCACCCAGTCACCCCCTTTTGAAGGTTTCTAACACTGACAATATTTTAGAAATAATACAAGGTGACATCTGTTAGAAAAAATGAATATTTGCAGATGTTAGAAATAACGCTAAAAATGGCACTGCTAATAAAAAACACAATGTACAATTGCTTACCATGATGACTAAATTCATGCTTTTCTTATACCCTCCATATCTTCCATATCTTATACCTCCTTGTATCTTGCATAACAATGAGACTTTGTCATACAGTGGCTATTTATACCCAAATTTATCCTGCAACTATCAGGTTTAAATTAGACACCATTTGGAGGATGAGAGATCCAGGCATTTTACTGGCATGGAGAAGAGATTATGATACAGGGGAAATGAGAGAAAATGACTTCAAATAATGTGTCTTCAATCCGTGTACAGATGGGAGAGTTTTGCCATTCTTCCTTGTAACCCCACACAAAGCCATGACATATGCCAGCTGGAGCATGCTTCCATTTGAGGGAAAATTAAGAGTGTTTATATTCTGAGATAATTTGAAGAATAGTGCACCCATAAACACTGAATAGATTTTTTTTGTAAACTAGAAGATATTTTTTGTAGCCTGTTTTCATTTTGGAATTCTGCTTAGATGAACATACTACAATAAGATGACCCTCTCAAGATCTTTGCCAGTATGCTTCCTTTATTCTATGCTACTTTCACACCCCTAACTTTATTTTCAGGTTAAAAAATAAATCTCAGTGTTTCTTTAAGTTACATTTTGAAATTGTTCCTCTGTACATAAGCCTCTGTTTCTAAGGACTACTTTTCAAGGAATAGAGGGTATTTCCATTTAGATAGATTTTTAGGCAAAATTTTTTTGACTTATGGACATTTTCTTGATTATATAATTTAAATATTAGTTCAGTTATAAATAAGGACTTAAACAATACCAACCCATATATACATACACAAGACCTCAAATATTTTGTTAGGGATTAAAAAAAAAATGAAAGTCAACATTGTCTTTATTACTGAATTGTTTTGGTCAAGGCTTTCCAGCATTTCATTTTTTGTGATTCAGCTGCACATTGAACTGGGTTTTCTGGGTGACATCTACTTGAGCAGGCTTTGCTAGTATCTTTCTTATCATTATCATGGAGTAGATTAAGAAATGACTGGCAGTCAATGGGTAAAGTATTAGCTGTTTACTAACACCACTCTTTCTATATCATAGGAATACAGAAGGAGCAAAGATCCAGTCATAAAGAGTGGACATACAGTCAACTTTCACTGGTCTCCAGGGGGAGGCCCATGGTATGGAACTTACAAATACCCCCAGACCATTGATTCTTTTCATACTCCTGCTGCTGGAAAACCACACAGCTTATAAAATAATGACAGTAATTTTTAAGATTTGACTCATTGTGGCAGACTGTATTTTCCAAATTGGCATGACTGTATCTTTCGTTCCAAGTAATCTTCACACAGTGTGAATATCTTGAAATTCTTCTCATCTACTGCGAGGTTTATGTCCCTCCCTTGAACCTGGATATATCAGTGTTACTGTCTCAGTCCACAGAATATGGTGGAAATGAAGCCATGTGATTTCTGAGATTAAATCATAAAACACCAATACTTCCGCCTTTCTCTCTTGGAGCCAGCTGCCACGTTGTGAGGAAGACCAAACAAGACCCTGCAGAGAGGCCACATGGAGAAACTATGGGTCAGTGGAAGAGCCAGCTGAGGCCCAGCCAACAGATGGCTTCAACTGTCAGACAAATGAAGATTCCTCCCTGTGATTCCAGTCCCTAGCTGTACAGTCACTCCTGGCTGAGAACCCAACGTGAAACAAGGCAAGCCATCCTACTATCTCCAAATTCCTTACCCACAGTATCAGTGAGCATAATAAAATGCTCGTTTTACACCACGATGTCCTGCAACAATTTGTCATAGAATAACCAGAACACACACAGATAAAAGCAGTCAGATTTCATGACTGACCTCCACTTAGAACCTCCCTGTTCACCTCTTCATACAGCAGATGTGAAAAACTATTCCTCTTTACGAGAAAAGGAATCATCCTGAGCAGTTAGCCTTTGTTCCAAACCTTGTTAGCTCACCAGTTCACATCTTTTCTAAAGAACAGAAATATATAAATGCTAAGGCTTCTAAGAAACTCATATTATATCTCCTTCCCTCCAGCTACCACTGGACCATAAACAGTAGATAACAGACATAACTAAAAAGGCAACTGTGGACTGGGAGATAATACTGCAATGAATTTATTAATAATGGAAATAAGCAATGAGAATAGAAATTTTATAAGAATACAGAAAATATATTTATTTTGGGTATGGATAGTTTCCCCATCATAATAGTTTGTAAAAAGTAAATTTATCATTACATATTACTTCAGATTTCTAAATATTGTATCAAATTATACAAATGATATTACTGACAACATTGTGGGAATGTTGAAAGATCATGGTTTTTTGAGCCAGAGAAAGTGGGATTTGGACTCACCACCTCCATTTCCTGACATGTTATTTGACAGTTCTTTGTCTTGGTTTCTTTATGCACTAAAAAAAAGGGAAGATAAAAAAATGTCTACTTTGATAATCTGTTATCAAATTAGATTGTTTGAAATTTTGAGTTAAAAATCAGAAATACAAATAGATATGTCCTTTGTTGGTACAATGTTGAATACATTTCCCGAGGCAAATTGCATAAAGTTTAATAGGCTGAACAAAGCATCAAAGAGCCCATAATTATTTTCTCTTAGAGTAATTTATTTATTTTATTTGTGTTTTATTCTGTTTGCATTAGTGGCAGGTGGGGTATTAGATTATATGAATGGGTACAGGAACAAATTTGTTAAAGCTTTACAGAATAAAAAAGCCAGGAGAGCTTACAGTCAGCTTCTTAAAACTCAAAATATTTGAATTGTAGTTTACAGTGACTTTCATTTAAGACTTATGTGTTCAGGGGGGTGGAAGAGATGGGGTGGCTGAGTGATAGACATTGGGGAGTGTATGTGCTATAGTAAGTGCTGTGAATTGTGCAAGACTGTTGACTCACAGATCTGTACCTCTGAAACAAATAATACATTATATGTTAAAAAAAAAAAGAAGAAGAAGATAACAGGAGGGGAAGAATGAAGGGGGGGAAATCAGAGGGGGAGAAGAACCATGAGAGATGATGGACTCTGAAAAACAAACTGAGGGTTCTAGAGGGGAGGGGGGTGGGAGGATGGGTTAGCCTGGTGATGGGTATCAAAGAGGGCATGTTCTGCATGGAGCACTGGGTGTTATGCACAAACAATGAATCATGGAACACTACATCAAAAACTAATGATGTAATGTATGGTGGTTAACATAACATAATAATAATAAAAAAAATAAGACTTACGTGTTCAGACAGAAACGTAAGGTGAAAGGGATGGGAGGGAGAAGCTTCTATTTCCACTATTCTCCACAAATGAGACTATAACTTAAATACATAGGATCATTTATTTCATTATCCAACATATATATACATCTGTTATCTCTGTACTCACACGCACACACACACAAAATTAAATTGTGGCCCTGGTATAGAGGCACAAACTGCAAATTCTTCCATACCATTTGGCAAAGAGCCTAAGAGGATGATCTTCCCAGCAGAGGCTGTGAGCTGGTGCAATGGCACAGAGGGGGAGGTGATAGCAGATGCAATGGGGTTGGCTGCCCCCCATGCTTCCAGGCTCCAGTTGGCAGGGGCACTGGAAGAGGAGGTGAGCCTGTGACATTGATGGGGGCACTGTGGGCAGGAGCATGGGACCTGTGGGAGATGCTAGTCCCAAGAGCAGACCCTCACTCCCAGCCCTTCCTTCACTGCAACTCAGTCTGCATTGGACACCCAATGATGAGCAAGCAGTACAATCAATGGGTTACATGGAAAAAAATTCTAAAACTCAAAAATGATTAAAATGACAATGATTGGAAATGATTAAAATGACATGAACTTATATCATTTGGAAAGCAGTTTTATGGTACACACACAGTCTTTTTTTAAAGATTTTATTTATTTGAGAGAGAGAGAGCACGAGCAGAGAGGAGAGAGAGAGAGAGAGAGAGAGAGAGAGAGAGTGAGGCAGACCCCCTGCTGAGCAGAGAGCCAGATGTGGGCCTGGATTCCCAAGACCCTGAGATCATGACCTAGGCCAAAGGCAGATGCTTAACCAACTGAGCCACCCAGGTGCCCCCACATACACAGTCTTATTTAGAAAATAAAAATAAATATAGTTTTAAGTATTTTGCTTTGGATATTGAATTTTCATATTAATTTACATTATTTTTATTAAATACTTCTCAATAACACCCCTGCATGTATGTACATATTCATACACAGATATTTGAGATAAAGAGAGAACACCTGCATAAAATACTATCATCTGATTAGTAGCATTGTCCAGTTGTTAAATAACTGTCAAGAATTAACTTTAATAGCAGGGCATTTAATATGGTGTCTTAGAGTTACCGCTCTTTATGAACCAAATGCTTGGTTTACGAAGTGTCTTTTTCAAATGGGATTGAGATTCATGTTGGCACTTAATGACTTTTATTGAGATACATAAGGCCACTTGTTTGACACTGCTCAGTTGTGGAAATCTCAACCTTATTGATCACTTCCACAGGAAATACTTTCTTCATCTTTACTGTGCCTGTGATACTCTTCTGTTTCATTCATATGATACTAATCTTAAACTATCTTCTTCTAGAAACACTTTGGAATATGTTCCAATCCCTTTCCCTTAGTCACCTGCATACAGTTACAAGCTCTTTCGAGTCCAGCTGCAGAGTCTTACACACGTAATATGTATTTCCTCAGAGCCTAGCACAGTGCTTTGGAGTATAGTTTTGAAACCTTTTAGAAAAGCTTAGAAAAAAACTTAGAAAATTCCAAATTTCATCAGGTTTCTTTCCCAAAAAAGTCTCAATTCTTTCCCAACTTTATTGAGATAACATATAACATTTTAGAACTTTAAGGTGTACAACATGTTGATTTGATACACTTTTGTATTGTAGTATTATTACCAGTGTAGGGTTCGCTAATACCTCCATCATGTCCCATAAATTACCATTACCTTTTTTTTTTTGTGGTGAAAACAATTAAGATCCACTCTCTTAGCAACTTTCAGGTATATTGTATAGTATTGTTATCAATTTTAAAAGTCATATCATAAAACACTGTGCTGATGTGACATGACTATATAACATTGCAATATCTGGCATGAACATATCCTACTGAATGCCAGAGATAGGTCAATGACTATTCCTTGAAACATTGAAAAAGGAAATGACTTCTTAATGACTATTAGTATGAAAATACATTGATTTATTTGAGATCCCTTAGGTGTAGTCACAATAGTCAGCATCTATCTCACTATGCAAATTTGTTGTTAATCCCAAATAAGCCAGTTAAGATAAAGCATTAATTCACTGAGAATAACTATCCCCATATTCATATTTTGTATGAATGAAACTAATGAAACTAATGAGATGGAACTAATGCTAACTTCTGGTAGGATCATAAAACATTGGTACCAGAAGTAATTTTTAAAATATGTGGTATTATCACATAATCCAGCAATTGCATTCCTAAGTATGTCCCCAAGTGATTTGAAAACTGGAAGCAACCAAGCTATCCCTCAGTAGGTGAATGGGTAAACAACTATGGTATATACATACAATGAATACTATTAAGTGATAAAAAAGAGCTATTAAGCCACAAAAAGATATGGATAAACTTAAATACATATTTCAAAGTTAAAGAAGGCACTCTTAAAAAGCTACATAGTATATGTTTCCAATTATATGACATTTTGGAATAGTCAAAACTATGGAGACAATAAGATGGCTGACTGCTAGAAGCTCAAGGGGAGGGAGAGAAGATTAAATGGGTAAAGCACAAGGGATTTTTAGGACAGTGAAATAATTTCCCTAATACTGTAATGGTGGATGCATTATAAAATGAATATGTATGTCAAAACCCTTAGAACTTTACAGTATAATGAGCGAACCTTAATGCATACAAATTTTAAGGATAATTTAGGAGGTTGAGGGGTCCCAGGAAGGAATGCAAACCATGACAAGAGGATCTATGTGTATTACAAATATATAAAATAAGTTCACTGACGTGGTGGGGGAAAAGGTGCTGATTAGTTGGAAATGACTTAATCTCTGTTGGACTAGAGACAAAGGAACTGCAAGTAAGCACTGTACTCTGGTTGATGACGTTTTTTTCCCAAGAGGGTAAGGCTTAACAATGCTGATACTGCTATACATGTATATTGGAATTGAGCAACTAAGTGAATGGATGACAGATGGTGTGAGCCAAGTTTTTTAGTTGGAGTGGGAATTTACAGACAAACAAAGGGAGGAAGCTAGCATAACCAGTGTAGCAATGAGATGGACATCTCAGTCTAACCTCATGTTGATCTTAATACAGATACAGATGGTTACATATAGAAAATGTAGTTGTGTGGATATACTTGTGCTATTCTATAACATGTGTTTCCTTACTCTGTCAACTGAGAGAGTCTAAAAGAGATGACGTCCCAGTAGCAATGCCTAGCACCCAGACCATGGTTTCTAATAGCATCCTCCAGTACAAGTGACCAGAAATGATTCTAGGTCTGAGACAGGTAATATATAAGATGGGCCTGGTACATCTTTAGTGCCAGAACGTGAGGATGTGCTCAAAATAAATATATAAAGCCATAATTCTGAGATGTCAAAGGAACATGAATGGTCTCCCAATGGCTAAAGCTGGAACAATTTGAGCAAGGAAAAAAAAAGTATTATATTATAACCCAAGGTGTAAAATAAACATCCATGTGTCCAAATAATTGAATAAATAAATAAATAATAAATAAATAGGGGAGAAACGACAAACTCTAAGTATTTTATGTAGGTATTTCTCCCTTAAGGAGGTATTACATAATCCCCCACTCCTTAAGTACAGGCTGCCTTCCAAAGAGTATAGTATGGGAAGGGAGGAAAAGAGTAACTTTGCAGTAGGGAAAACTGACAAACACTACCTTCAGCCAGGTGACCAAGGCCAACATCAATGATATGTCATGTTGATAGTATGTACCCTTGATGTGATGAGAATGGCATTTTACCTCTGTTTTCTTCCCCTCAAACCATAACTCAAGCCCACATCATGATAAAAACCCTAGAAAAATCCCAAAGAATAGTACTCCTCAAAACTGTCAGGATCATCAAAAATAATGTAAGTCTGAGCAACTGTCACAGTCAAGAGGAGCCCAAGGAGACATCACCATTAAATGTAATGTGTATGGGTGGGATACTGGAACCAAAGAAGGACATTAGGAAAAAAACTAAGAAAATCTGAATAAAGTTTAGACTTTAGTAAATACTTATGTATTGATATTGGTTTGCTAATTGTAACATGTACCATGATAATGTAAGATAGTACTAATAGGGGAAGCTGGGTACAAAGTATATGAGAAACTCTGAATTATCTTCTCAATTTTACTGTAAATCTAAATCTGTTCTAAAAAAATAAAGTCTATTTAAAACATAATAATCCCCCCACTGTTCTTGCATATTTGGTTCTGGCTCCCAGCCTCAGCCACTGTTTTTTCTCTTTGATTTTGAGCTTGGGAAGTTTCTGTTGATGCATCTTAAAGTTCACTGACAATTTCCTTAGTTGTGTCCAGTCCACTGATGAGCCCATCAAAGAGATTCTTCATTTCTACTGCAGTAGTTTTCATGTTTAGCATTTCCTTTTGATTTCTTCTTAGATTTCCATTTCTCTGCTTACACTACCTGTTTGTTCTTACATGTTGTCCACTTTTCTGTTTTTCTGTCCACTTGACAGCCCTTATCACATTATTCATAGTTATTTTAAATTCCTGGTCTGATAATTTCAAAATCTCTGACACATCTGAGTCCTGTTGTGATGCTTGCTGTGCCCCTTCCATCTGTGTTTCTACTTTTTAGCCTGTGTTTGTGGTTGCTGTTGTTGTCATTAAAAGACAGACATGATGTCCTGAGTAAGAAGAACAAAGGTAAATATGCCTTTAGTGTGAGGTTTCATGTTTATCTGGCTACCAGGTAGGCTGTGTTTACTGTTAGCTGTAGTGGCAGGTGCCAGGGGCTAACATGTCCTCTGGTGTCCTTGTTTTTGTCTTCTCTATTGCGTTTAGGCTCTCTTAGAGACTCTTAAAATTGAGTCTGAATCTTGCCGTTCTTTTTAGCTCTAATCCTCCATTATTATAAAGAAGTGTTTTTGCTAGAGTGGTGAAGTTTGAGGGAGGGAGATGCATTCCATGTTCCTATGATTAGGTGTCAGCTCATGGCCCTGGGCTGTGACCTTCCCAAGCATCTCTCAGCTCCTTTTTCACCCTGTTAGGTGGGTAAAAAGACTAAGGGGGGCTTGACTTGGGCATTCCTTCCCCCACTGTTGGTTGGACTCTGGTAAAACCCAAGCCAGGTAGGTTCTGGTAAGATGGTTTCCCTTGATGGCAGGCTTTTTTGTAGGAGAACAGAATGCTCTGGGTATATTTCATAATGTTTACTTTCCTCTCCTCCTGCTTGAAGCAGGCAGGGATTATTCTCTGATCTTTCCCTTGAGAATCTGGTGGGGTTCCTTGAGGTAAAATTCACATAAGTGTGGGGCACCCATGAGACTGGGCTCACAAGAATTTTGTTTTCTCTTCAGCTAATCCACACTCAGCCTCCAGGACAGTCACATATCCTTCACATGTCCCCGCCAGCTGCAGTGCCTGCTCCCTGTGGGTTTTGATTCTCTGAACTCCCCTCCAGTTTTCAGGTTGGTGGTTTGCCTCGTCAACTCAGTTCTTGGAAATATCTAAAGAAAAGTCACTGATTTTCAGTTTTTCTCTTGTTGGGAGGATGGGAGTGATAACATCTAAGCTCTTTACATGTCAGACCAGACCAGGAAGTCTCCAGAAATAAAATGAAGCCAGGCTATGTTGCCCATTTGGTGCACTGAATGCAGGGATTTGCAGTAGCTTGAGAACAGAAAATGGTTCCTAGTTGTCTTGATGGCCATTTGACCACAGACCATGTGAAATTTGGATGTAAACTCAATGCAGTGGTATGTTGATACTCATCCACCTTTTTTTTTTTTAATTTTTTTTTATTTTTATTTTTAAAAAAAATTTTTTTTATTGTTATGTTAATCCCCATACATTACATCATTAGTTTTAGATATAGTGTTCCATGATTCATTGTTTGTGCATAACACCCAGTGCTCCATGCAGAACGTGCCCTCCTCAATACCCATCACCAGGCTAACCCATCCTCCCAACCCCCTCCCCTCTAGAACCCTCAGTTTGTTTTTCAGAGTCCATCGTCTCTCATGGTTCTTCTCCCCCTCCGATTTCCCCCCCTTCATTCTTCCCCTCCTGCTACATTCTTCTTCTTTTTTTCTTTCTTAACATATATTGCATTATTTGTCTCAGAGGTACAGATTGAGATTCAACAGTCTTGCACAATTCACAGTGCTTACCAGAACACATACCCTCCCCAGTGTCCATCACCCAGTCACCCCATCCCTCCCACCCCACCCCCCACTCCAGCAACCCTCAGTTTGTTTCCTGAGATTAAGAATTCCTCATATCAGTGAGGTCATAACTCATCCACCTTTTTGACACTTCATTCTATTACTCTACACTTTGAGCAAATGAATCAACACAGAGGTCAATGACATTAAGCAACTTAAATAACCAACTTTATGTGGAAATGCAGTAAATAGATTCCACACTTTCTTAGAAGTGTGACTTCCTTTTTTTCTCATTAAAATTTTGTTTTAAGGGGTCTCAAAATTCTGTGATAGATTTTTGTTTGTTCACATTAAGTGATCAATTTTCTCTCTAGGAAATACACACATTGTGAGAGACTAGAGACAGATTCAGGGAGCCAGAATACGCAAAACAGATCAAATTGTCAGTGAAGATACTTGTGCATTCTGAGCACTAGAGATGTCCTGTCAGCCTCACCAAGGCCTGGTTCAGATGTGGATGAAGTCAGAATCCTCCATGATGTAGGAGGAAAATTTGGTGCCAGCTCTACTGAATGTGTCATTTAAAATTGACTCTCAGCTCCGCTAAAGGTCGAGTGCTCTATTTAATGCAAGAAGGTGAAAGACAAGGTTCTCTAATTTTGCACCAATGATCATTTTGTTCCAGTCTTCTATTGTAGGCATTTGGAAATAGGAGTCAAATAAAATGTCTCCTAGACCATGCTATCCTCTATATTGAACTTTTTTCTTCAGAGAAATGGTTTCCAAACTGTTATGCTGTATAAAGCAACAAAGAATGTTCTGTATGAAATTCTCCTTCTGGGACCTTTGGGGCTGTCCTAGACAAGAACAGCACCTGCCATTGATTCAGGGCTTTGTGGCTGGCTATTGTCTGAGCACTTCCCATGTGTTAATTCACTCAACTCTTGAAATTACTGAGAGAGGCAGGCAGGACCGTGGCTGGCATTTCCAAGGTGATGAAGTTAAGGCTTTGGAAGGGTAGGCCAGCCAGGCAAGCCCAAGCACGTGACAAGGGGCATTAAGCTCATGCCCTGGAGGCTGGTGCCAAACGTTTTTGCAAAGGGATGCATCTATGATTTGCGACTGTAAACAACAAGGGTGTTCTCAGGTTCAGTGTCACAGGTACCATCTCAGGAGATACTGTGGTCACTGGGCATACTCTCTGGCTCCCCTTTACCATGCAAAGCCTTTCATTCCTTCAGACACAGTAGTGGAGGGTGACAAATGCCCTGCAGTCCTCCAGCTACCGCTTCAACAAAAATACTTGTTTCTTTTTCGCTTTTAGAGGATAGCTTGTGAGCAAAAAGAGAAACCCGTCATGTATTCCATATTGATTTGGCTTCGAATATCTCATAATAAATCTTTGAAAACATTATCTCTGTACCAGGTGTTCTCTGTATGAGATCCTAGGACAGCCAAACAAAGAACCTCAAACTGGGTAGTTTAAAACAACAAAGACTGTTGTCGCACAGTTTTGGAGACAAGTCTGAAATGCAGGTGTTGGCAGAACCAGGCTCTTTCTGAACGTTCTATGGGTGCCTCCATCCTTGCCTCTTCCTAGCCTCTGGTGGTTGCTGGGGATCCTTGGTGTTCTTTGAATTGAAGACAAGCAATCTCTTCCTCCACTGTCACAAGGCCATCTCCCCATGTGTCTTTCTTGTCTGTGTTTTCTCCTCTTATAAAAACACCAAGCATCAGGGAACCTGGGTGGCTCAGTTGGTTAAGCGTCTGTCTTCAGCTCAGGTCATGATTTCAGGGTCCTAGGCTCCTTGCTCAGGAGGAATCTGCTTTTCGCTCTCCCCACCTCCCCGCTCATGCTCTCTTGCTCTTTCTCTCTCAAATAAATAAATAAAATCTTTAAAAAAATAAATGAAAATACCAGGCATAGTGGATCTAGGGGCTACTCTAATCCACTGTCACCTCATTTTAACTTGACAGTATCTGCAAAGACCTTATTTCCAAATAAGGTCATATTCTGGGGTTCTGCATGGACATGAATTGGGGGGGCACTATTTGGAAGTTGGGTAGTTAAATAAATATTTACCCCTCAGAAATTCTGTGGTAGAACAGAGTCAAGAGTCTGGGATCCAATTCTTATTTGTCACAGTGACCAACAGAGCAGACCTTGAGCGCAGTCATGACCTTGACTGTGGTCATCCCTGGGGACTCAGCTGACAAAGACTTGCAAACCAAACCCTAAAATCTGACATGAATGAGAGAAACTGAGGGTGGTGTCAACATTGTCACAAATGCCACTGGTTTACTTAGACTCAGGCTGTAAAAGTTTTTTAAAGTTTAAGTTTAGTTGCTCAAAAAAGAAGGCAGAGGAGTAGGGGACCTATTCCAACTGGTCCCCTCAATTAAGCTTGATATCTGCCAGACCACTCTGAACACCCACAAAATCAGCCTGAGATGTAAGAAGATATATCTGGATCTCTACAAACCAAATATCACAGGCAGTTGGTTTCGAGGTATGAAGCAGGGAGCCGTGATTCTGCAGACACATATCAGAAGATAAACAGAAGGGGGAGAGAGCTGTTGGGATTTGCATCATTGGTGGGTGAAAGCCTCCCATGCTGGGGATGGAGTACAGATTCGCAGACCAGTAGTGGTGGGGAAAGGACTTTAAGGCAGCCCCCAGACTGAAACCTGGAATGGCAGGGCTGCCCATGTAAACCAGGGGTGGCTATCAGTTTTAGAAGCACAAAGGGCAGAGATGTGCTTGGACCTGGAAGCTGAGAGGCACACAACCCAGGACGTTGCAGTTTTTAGCACCACAGACAGAAATGGAGATAATGTGGCCTGGAGAACTCACTGAAGAAAAGACTGTGATCTCTCTGTTCTGAGACAGAGGGTTGGAAATGGTCTCTTCTGCTCTGACTCTTGGAAGAGACACGGAAATCCACCAGGGAAAGCCACCGGAGAACAAAAGCCCCCCAAAAAACAGTTTTCATTGAGTCTATTCCCCCCTACAGGGGCAGGGCAATGCTGCCTAAACAGGGTTGCCTGAGTAACAGCTCGGCAGGCCCCTGCCCCAGAAGACAGGCTGGGAGAACAAGAGGCCAACAACACTAAGGTCCCTACAAAACAGGTGCATCTTGTTTGGGTTGTGGTCAGCAATTTGGACTCTGTACATTCCCTCAACCACCCCTCAATAGAATGACTAGGAGGAGGAACCCCCAAAATAAGAAAAACTCAGAGACTGTGACTTCTGCCACAGATTTACAAATGGATACAGATATAACCAAGATGTCAGAGATGGACTTCAGGGTAACAGTTATGAAGATGATAGCTAGAATAGAGAAATTGATTAATGACAACATAGAGTCTCTAAGGGCAGAAATGAAAGCTGAACTGGCAGAACTTAAAAATGCTATCAATGAGAGCCAATCTAATCTAGATACTCCAACAGCTAGGGTAAATGATGCAGAAGAACAGATTAGTCATCTAGAAGACCAATTGACAGAAAAGAAGGAAAAAGAGGAGGCCTGGGAAAAACAGCTTATAATCCATCAAAACAGAATTAGAGAAATAAGTGACTCTATGAAACGTTCCATGTCAGAATTATTGGGATCCCTGAGGGGGTGGAGAGAGAGAGAGGACTAGAAGATATATTTGAGCAAATCATAGCTGAGAACTTCCCTAATCTGGGGAATGAAACAAACATTCATGTCCTGGAGGCAGAGAGGACCCCTCCCAAGATCAAGGAAAACAGGCCAACACCCTGGCATGTAAGAGTAAAACTCGCAAATCTTATACCAAGGAAACCATCTTAAGGGCAGTAAGGGGGGAGAGATTCCTTACGTACAGAGGGAGGAACATCAGAATAATGTAAGACCTATCCACAGAGACCTGGCAAGCCAGAAAGGGCTGGCAAGACATATTCAGGGTACTAAAGGAAAAGAATATGGAGCCAAGAATACTTTATCTGGCAAGATGTCATTTAGAATGGATGGAGAGATGCAGAGACCGGCAGAAACTGAAAGAATATGTGAACACTAAGCCGGTCCTGCAAGAAATATTAAAGGGGGTTCTATAAAAGGAGAAAGACCCCAAGAGTGGTATACAACAGAAATTTACAGAGATAATCTATAGAAACAAGGACTTCACAGGCAACAGGATGACAATAAATTCATATCTTTCAATAATCACTCTCAATGTGAATGGCCTAAATGCTCCCATAAAATGGCACAGGGTTGCAGACTGGATAAAAAGACAGGATCCGTCCATATACTGTCTACAAGAGACTCATTTTGAACCTAAAGATACATCCAGACTGAAAGCGAAGGGATGGAGATCCATCTTCCATGCCAACAGACCTCAAAAGAAAGCTGGTGTAGCAATTCTTATATCAGACAAATTAGATTTTAAACTAAAGACTGTAGTTAGAGACACAGGACACTATATCATTCTTAAAGGGTGTATCCAACAAGAAGATCTAACAATTGTAAGTATCTATGTCCCCAACATGGGAGCAGCCATCTACATAAGCCAACTGTTCACCAAAATAAAGAGTCATATTGATAACAATATGTTAATTGTAGGAGACCTCAATACTCCACTCTCAGCAATAGACAGATCATCTAAGCAGAAAATCAACAAAGAAGAGCTTTGAATGACACACTGGACCAGATGGACCTCATAGATATATACAGAACATTCCACCCTAAAACAACAGAATACTCATTCTTCTTGAGCACACATGGAACTTTCTCCAGAATAGACCAATTACTGGATCACAAATCAGGTCTCAACCGATACCAAAAGATTGAGATTATTCCCTGCATATTCTCAGACCATAATGCTTTAAAACTGGAGCTCAATCACAAGAAAAAATTTGGCAGAAATTCAAAGACTTGGAAGCTAAAGACCACTCTGCTCAAGAATGTTTGGGTCAACCAGGGAATCAAAGAAGAACTTAAACCATTCATGAAAACCAATGAGAACAAAAGCACACTGGTCCAAAACCTATGGGATACTGCAAAGGCGGTCCTGAGGGGGAAATACATAACCATCCAAGCCTCACTCAAAAAAATAGAAAAATCCCGAATTCAACAACTAACTCTACACCTTAAAGAACTAGAGAAAAAGCAGAAAATGATGCCTAAGCCATGTATTAGAAGAGAAATAATTAAGATTAGAGCAGAGATCAATGAATTAGAAACCAGAAACACAGTAGATCAGATCAACGAAACTAGAAGTGGGTTCTTTGAAAGAATTAAATAGATCGATAAACCACTGGCCAGACATATCGAAAAGAAAAGAGAAAGGACCCAAATTAATAAAATTATGAATGAAAGGGGAGAGATCACGACTAACACCAAGAAAATAGAAACAATTATTAGAAATTATTATCAACAACTGTATGCCAATAAGCTGAGCAGCCTGGATGAAATGGATGCCTTCCTGGAAACCTATAAACTGCCAAGACTGAAACAGGAAGAAATTGACAACTTGAATAGGCCAATAACCAGTAACGAGATGGAAGCAGTGATCAAAAACCTCCCAAAAAACAAGAGTCCAGGGCCTGATGGATTCCCTGGGGAATTCTACCAAACATTCAAAGAAGAAATAATACCTATTGTCCTGAAGCTGTTTCAAAAAATAGAAACAGAAGGGAAGCTTCTGGACTCATTCAATGGGGCCAGCATTACCTTAATCCCCAAACCAGGCAAAGACCCCATCAAAAAGGAGAATTTCAGACCGATATCCCTGATGAAAATGGATTCCAAAATCCTCAACAAAATCTTAGCTAATAGGATCCAACAATACATTAAAAGGATCATCCACCACGACCAAGTGGGATTTATCCCCGGGATGCAAGAGTGGTTCAACATTCGCAAATCAATCAATGTGATAGAACACATTAATAAGAGGAGAGAGAAGAACCATATGGTCCTCTCAACTGATGCAGAAAAAGCATTTGACAAAATACAGTATCCTTTCCTGATTAAAACTCTTCCGAGTATAGGGATAGAGGGAACATTCCTCAAGTTCATAAAATCCATCTATGAAAAACCCACAGCTAATATCATCCTCAATGGGGAAAAACTGAGAGCCTTTTCCTTAAGATCAGGAACACGACAAGGATGCCCACTCTTGCCACTATTGTTCAACATAGTACTAGAAGTCCTAGCAACAGCAATCAGACAACAAAAAGATATAAAAGATACACAAATTGGCAAAGAAGGAGTCAAACTCTCTCTATTCGTAGATGACGTGATACTTTATGTGGAAAATCCAAAAGACTCCACCCCCAAATTACTAGAACTCATCCAGCAATTCAGTAATGTGGCAGGATACAAAATCAATGCACAGAAATCAGTTGCTTTCTTTTTTTTCCCTATTTATTTATTTATTTATTTATTGATGTAGTGTTCCATGATTCATTGTTTGCATATAACACCCAGTGCTCCATTCAATACCTGCCCTCTTTAATACCCATCACCAAGCTAACTCATCCCCCCACCCTCCTCCCCTCTAGAACCCTCAGTTTGTTTCTCAGAGTCCATAGTCTCTCATGGTTCATCGCCCCCTCCAATTTCCCCCCATTCATTTTTCCCTTCCTACTATCTTCTTTTTTAAAAAAAAAAAACAACAACATATAATGTATTATTTGTTTCAGAGGTACAGGTCTGTGATTCATCAGTCTTACACAATTTATAGCGCTCACCATAGCACATACCCTACCCAATGTTTATCACCCAGCCACCCCATCCCTCCCACCCCCCACCACTCCAGCAACCCTCAGTTTGTTTCCTGAGATTAAGAATTCCTCATATCAGTAAGATCATATGATACATGTTTTTCTTTGACTGACTTATTTCGCTTAACATAATATCCTCCAGTTCCATCCACATTGTTGCAAATGGCAAGATTTCATTTTTTTGATGGCTGCATCATATTCCATTGTGTGTGTGTGTGTGTGTGTGCTTGTGTGTGTATATCTCACATCTTCTTTACCCATTCATCTGTTGATGGACATCTTTTTTTTTTTTTTTTTTAAAGATTTTATTTATTTGACAGAGAGAGACAGCGAGAGAGGGAACACAAGCAGGGGGAGTGGGAGAGGGAGAAGCAGGCCTCCCGCTGAGCAGGGAGCCTGATGTGGGGCTCGATCCCAGGACCCTGGGATCACGACCTGGGCCGAAGGCAGACGCTTAACGACTGAGCCACCCAGGCGCCCCTGTTGATGGACATCTTGACTCTTTCCATAGTTTGACTATTGTGGACATTGCTGCTATAAACATTGGGGTGCATGTACCCCTTCTGATCATGACAGAATGGGAGAAGTTATTTGCAAATGACATATCAGATAAAGGGCTAGTATCCAAAAACTACAAAGAACTTATCAAACTCACACCCAAAGAACAAATAATCCAATCAAGAAATGGGCAGAAGACATGAACAGACATTTTTTCAAAGAAGACTTCCAAATGGCCAACAGACATGAAAAAGTGCTCAACATCGCTCGGCATCAGGGAAATCCAAATCAAAACCTCAATGAGATACTACCTTAAAACCAGTCAGAATAGCTAAAATTAATAAGTCAGGAAATGACAGATGTTAGCGAGGATGTGGAGAAAGGGGAACCCTCCTACACTGTTGGTGGGAATGCAAGCTGGTGCAGCCACTCTGGAAAACAGTATGGAGGTTCCTCAAAAAGGTGAAAATAGAGCAACCATATGACCCAGCAATTGCACTACTGGGTATTTACCTCAGTTGCTTTCTTATACACTAACAATGTAACTGTAGAAAGAGAAATTAGAGAATAAATTCCATTTACAATAGCACCAAAAACCATAAGATAACTCAGAATAAACTTAACCAAAGAGGTAAAGGATCTATACTCTAGGAACTACAGAACACTCATGAAAGAAATTGAAGAAGACACAAAAAGATGGAAAAACATTCTATGCTCATGGATTGGAAGAATAAACATTGTTAAAATGTCTATGCTGCCCAGAGCAATCTATATCTTCAACACCATCCCGATCAAAATTCCAATGACATTTTTCAAAGTGCTGGAACAAACAATCCTAAAATTTGTATGGAATCAGAAAAGACCCCGAATCACCAAGGAAATGTTGAAAAACAAAGCTGGGGGCATCACGTTGCCTGATTTCAAGCTATATTACAAAGTCGTGATCACCAAGACAACATGGTACTGGCACAAAAACAGACATATAGACCAATGGAACAAATAGAGAGCCCAGATATGGACCCTCGACTCTATGGTCAACCAATTTTCGACACAGCAGCAAAAAATATGCAATGGGAAAAAGACAGTCTCTTCAATAAAAGTGCTGGGAAAACTGGACAGCTACATACAGAAGAATGAAACTCGACCATTCTCTAACACCATACACAAAGATAAACTCAAAATGGATGAAAGACCTCAATGTGAGACAGGAATCCATCAAAATCCTAGAGGAGAACATAGGCAGTAACCTCTTCGACATCAGCCACAGCAACTTCTTTCAAGATACATCTCCAAATGCAAGTGAAACAAAAGGGGAAATGAACTTTTGGGACTTCATCAAGATAAAAAGCTTCTGCACAGCAAAGGAAACAGTCAACAAAACAAAGAGGCAACCCACAGAATGGGAGAAGGTATTTGCAAATGACACTACAGATAAAGGGCTGATATCCAAGATCTATAAAGAACTTCTCAAACTCAACACCCAAAAAACAAATAATCAAGTCAAAAAATGGGCAGAAGACATGAACAGACAGTTTTCAAAAGAAGACATACGAATGGCTAACAGACACATGAAAAAATGTTCATCATCATTAGCCATCAGGGAAATTCAAATCAAAACCACACTGAGATACCACCTTACACCAGTTAGAATGGCAAAAATTGACAAGGCAAGAAACAACAAATGTTGGAGAGGTTGTGGAGAAAGGGGAACCCTCTTACACTGTTGGTGAGAATGCAAGTTGGTACAGCCACTTTGGAAAACAGTGTGGAGGTGCCTCAAAAATTTTAAAATAGAGCTACCCTATGACCCAGCAATTGCACTCCTGGGTATTTACCTCAAAGACACAGATGTAGTGAAAAAAAGTGCTATATGCACCCCAATGTTTATAGCAGCAATGTCCACAATAGCCAAACTGTTGAAAGAGCCGAGAGGCCCTTCAACAGATGAATGGATAAAGACGATGTGGTCCATATATACAGTGGAATATTACTCAGTCATCAGAAAGGATGAATACCCAACTTTTCCATCAACATGGATGGGACTGGAGGAGATTATGCTAAGTGAAATAAGTCAAGCAGAGAAAGTCAATTATCATATGGTTTCACTTATTTGTGGAACATGAAAAATAGCATGGAGGACATTAGGAGAAGGAAGGGAAAAATGAAGGGGGGGAATTGGATGGGGAGACTAACCATGAGAGACTATGGACTTTGAGAAACAACCTGAGGGTTTTAGAGGGGAGGGTGGTGGGGGGATGGGTGAGCCTGGTGATGGGTATTAAGGAGGGCACATATTGCATGGAGCACTGGGTGTTATTTGAAAACAATGAATCATGGAACACTACATCAAAAAGTAATTATGTACTGTATGGGGACTAACATAACATAATAAAATTAAATTAAATTAAAAAAATAAAGGTTAAGTTTAAGAGTAAGGTTTGAGAAAGATCTAGAGATCTTTGAGGAAGCTGAGGACTGCATTTTGAAATCTAAGATATTTCAGATCATCTGGATGCTCAGAGATTTTTAACCATTAATATTCAGAAACAATTGTCAATAGTCCTGGTACCAAACTGTTTGCTGGCTTGCAACCTCTGACTGGAGTAATGCAAAATGATCTGTATTGATTTATTTTCATGTTCAGTGACCTGATAAAGCATAACAAACATAAAAAAGTAAAGGATGATCTGTATTGATTTATTTTCATGTTCAGTAACCTGATAAAACATAACAAACATGAAAACAGAAGGGACATGGCTGAATTTCACTTAATTCTGTGTTGATTCACCAAGCTATCTGTCATTACCGTACTTTGTTATTCTTTTTAAATATGAATTTGGCAACCTCAGTAATTTCCTAAATGTAACTCAAAGCTGCATGGCATCTGGTAATTAGGAGTCTGATGGTTAGTACAAGTTCCAGAGCACCACACTAATAGGTTTATATATAAATTTTTCTGCTTCCTGCCTCTGTGTGCATTGTGGAAAATCTATGCTGTATTATAGTCATTACTTTATTTCTTTGGAATATGGTGAACCTATCAAAACTCAGCTCAGCAAAATATCAGAGGTTCTCTTCTGGCATCTCCATTTTACATTTTTGGTCTTGTACCTGCTTCATTACCAGAAGTTCAGTAAACCAAGACACATAGTTTATATCAAGTATTGATCTGGGGCGAATAAGTTCCCTTTTATGCTACTGATGAGATATGGCCAGGGGGAGGTCAAGGGAGAAGCTCAACCCTCCCTATTCTGATATGAATTTTGGGGGACCAGAGGAAGCACTGGTCAAAAGGACATTAGTAAGCTATATACAATGGATAGGGATTCCTCCCTGTTCTTAACTATTTAGATTAACAGTGACAATAATGTACCTTCAACGGTCAGCACTGCTGTTTGTGTCCTCTTCTTCCTTCCTGCCTCCCCCTGCTTTCCCCAGACCTGGCTGACATGTAGCAGAATTGGCAGACCAGCACACTCAGTCATTACTAAGAAAAGTCTGCTCCTGGGAATACAAATTTGTATTTTGAAAGGTGATCCACTGCCGCTGAGTTATATCGGTTGCTTGAAGGAGAAACAAACAATTATTTATTTGTACCTACAAGAGAGAAAGGGGCAGAAATAGTGTTAATACTCAGGAGTCTAGACTCTGGAACCAAACTGCCTGAGTTTGCATCCCAGCCTGCTGCTGAGCTGTCTTACTTCTAGATTATATCCTTATGTGTTAAATAAGGATACTCTTAGGACCTATCATGTAGAATTACCTGCAAGTTAGAGTGGTACTAGCTACTACAGTAGATAAAACCACACATTTCTATTGTATAACCAAGAAATATATTTCAAGCTCAAAAGAAGTCCCAGGCAGATATTTCCGATAGGCCAGCATTGCTCCTCCAGTGGGTCAGGGCCTCACCTTCAGCTTAAGGTACCAAGGTTATGATGTTTCCATCCAGTCTCAGATGGGAGCGGTTTCTATGGGCCAGGCCTTGTGATGGTACCCATCACTTCTGCTCCCAGTCCACTGGCCAGAGCTCAGTCATGTGACCACAGGTAAGCACGTGACTGGTTAGAAAACAGCTGTGCAACTGGGGAGAAGAGGTAGATTCGGTGGACAACCAGCCTCTTTCTGTCACAAGACTTATGCAAAATGAATGAGTTAACGCATACAAAGTGCTTGGAATAACATTAGACACCTTAAACGCTATAGACATGCTTTTATAATTTTTCCTAATATTTAATCATATAAATTTTCAAATATACAAAAAAGCTGAACCAGTCTTATAGTGCACACCCCTATGCCCACCACCTAGATTCTGCATTAATATTTTATTCTATTTGCTTTCTTAAATCTATCTATCCATCCTGCTTTCCATCCACCAATCTATCTCATTTTCACATCCCTCAGTGTAAGCTGCATCAGTACATTCCTCCCCTAGATACTTCAAAATACATACCATTAATTAGAGCTCAAGATCTGTTTTTTTTTTTTTTTCTTTTGAGGTTTCTTCTTTTCTTAGGTACAGCATGCTTTGAGTTTTGATAAATGCATGTCCCAGGGTAACCAAATCTCTATTAATAAATAGAATATTGCTGTCATCTTAGAGAGTTCCTTCTTGGTCTTTCTCAACTGCCAACCCCCTCAAGGCAATCACTGTTTTGATTATTTTCCACCATAAATTACTGTTGCCTATTCTAGAACTGAAGACAAATAGGATGATTCAGTATGCAGGTTTCAGTACACTTTCATTTAGTGTAATATTTTTTGAGATTTATTCACATTGTGTGTATTCAGTAGTTCATTCCTTTAAGTTGGTGAGTGGTATTTCATTGTATGAGTATATCAGAGGGCTCCCCCTCATTTTCCTTTTGTTGGACACATGAGCTATTATTAATAAAGTGTCACAAACATTCTTGTACATGTCCTTTTGTGGACATGTGTATTTATTTATTTTGAGTAACCTAGGAGTAAAATTGCTGGTGATAGGGCTGGTGTATGTCTAGTTTTATGAGAAACTACAGTAAATGATTCTTTGAAAAATAAAGAATAGGTCATAAGCAAAATAACTTCCATGAGGCCAGTGATTCTTTTCATTGGCTAGATATTAGAATCCTTCATGAGGCATAAAAATAATAGATACCAAGCCCTGTCCCAAATCAACACTGAAGAATACAGTGAGAGGTCTTTGTATTTCTAAGGCACCAAGGAAATTTTGCAGCATAGTTGATATTAATAGCTCTGGGTCTTAATGAGCTTCATGATAAAAGGAGGTTTACATATCTGTGTATCCTCAAAGACTAACATGGTGTGGAATCCATAGAATATGTGTGACAAATATTGTTGAACTGACATGTTAAACATTCTGGCTTGAATGTTAAATATTCTTATGCTGTCTTAATGAGTATATCAAATATTAGGTATAGAAAATCCAAATGCTCAAATAATTTCAATTAAGAGTCTTATGCTACATAGTACTTCCCATTTATATTTTCAGGGTTAACAAGCAACAATTAAAAACACTTGATTTTTCTCCATAGAACCTGGCAAAGTACCTTGCACTTACCAGGTACTCAAAAAAATACTTATCTAATAAATAAACAAATAAAATGGAGTGGTTCTTATTACAATCATTTTAGTATAGGGAATGCGTGCTTAAATTTTGAGAACCAACAGTTCTTCTAGAACATTAGTGTGGTTTTAATTTTAAACATATTAAAATCACAGGCAGTAAAAAAGATCCATGCTCCATTATATAAATTCCTGTGAGTCTGAAGATCATGAAGAAATTCTAAAAGTCCAACCAACTAAAAGTCCATTGGTTCAATTGTTTAATTCAACTCTGGAGGGTCAACTACATGTATATGACAACCATAGTTTCTGAAGATGTCCAATATAGTCTCCATTTTAAGCTTCAGATTAGATATCATGTTTGTCGATTCAGAGGAGGTGGTCACTTGTTTCCTGACAAGACCATGGATTCAGATAGAAAAATCATTGTGAAACCTCATATGTTCCCACTGTCTCTATTGGCCTGTCTTCTGCTCTTCCTTTCATGTTGTCTCCTCTCCCGATTTCACTGTCCCTAGGACTCATTTGATTCCATCTCCCACCCAGATCACCTTAGGAATCCAGAAAATATCGCATAGCACTGACTTATTGTATTTATTTCCAATCTGTTTCTTTTTTTTTTTTTTTAAAGATTTTATTTATTTATTTGACAGAGAGAGACACAGCAAGAGAGGGAACACAAGCAGGGGGAGTGGGAGAGGGAGAAGCAGGCTTCCTGCGGAGCAGGGAGCCCGATGCGGGGCTCGAAACCAGGACACTGGGATCATGACCCAAGCTGAAGGCAGATGCCTAATGACTGAGCCATTATGTTTTCTTCACCTGAAAAATGAGGATAGTAAGTACATCTCAGGATGATTATATCTAGAGACGATGAGATGATTTATATTGAAATGATTTATAAACAAACAATACAAAAAAATAGTTGTTATTAACTATGCATGGGTTAGTAACCAAGAAACTTTCCTGAATACCAAAATGAAGACTCCCTATTGTCTTTGTTTTATGCCGAAGTAAGGAGTCTGTCTAGGGCCAATTATTGCCTTTGGAAGGAAACTGAGCTTAAACTAAAGTCTGTGTGACCTAAAGGAAGAAGTAAATTCAGAAACTCTAATCTCAGAGCATTGAGCTCTGTCTGGCAATGTCTGTCTAGATCTGTATGCCAGATATACTTGGTAAATGTTAAATCAAAATCCAGACAGATTTTCTGGGCAAAAATTCAAAAGGCTTTTGTTAAGTTTTCACTCTTGAACACAAAACATTTTCTTAATAACATCATCATCCATGAAAAAGCATCCTTTTTCTGAGAAAATCTTTCTTTGGAGAAATCTTCTGTTCGTTGTTAAAGGTCCAAGCCCACTAAATGATCTGAACCATTAACTGCTGAGAGATTTTTCTAAACTGTTTTCCTTTAAATGTGCTTTCATGTATTGTAGGACCCTTAGACTTGGGTTAGTTTTGCCCAGAACAATTTTATAGTAAGGTAGAACACTGTAATAAAGAAACCGTTAGCTTTGTCACCGCCAACACACCATAGAAATTCTAGGCTTTTATTGCTTAATTAAACTTCATTTCATCTTAAGGTCCATGAATATGAAATCTCACACACACTTTATATATCAAGACTGTTGCTTACTGACTTCCTTAGTGGTGACGAACAAACTTAATGTTATGTAAAGTATAAGGACATGAGAAGGTAGTTTTGTGTTAGTCCACAGGACATCATAAGCAGTTAATCAGAACCCTAAGATATTTAAATGAATATTTACAGTCTCCATTAAGGACTGCCTTTGTTTCCAAGCTACTCCATGGTTCTGGCTTTCCTACCTCTCCAGGCCTTGGTGGGTTTGATTCAATTTGTAAGAACCAGAAGAACCAGAATGTTTCACAGAGAATATCTGAGAGAAAGGACACCCATCATAGGATTCTTTTGCCGATTTTATTCTATTATGCCCACTATTGTAGCCTGTTTTATTTTTCCACTAGAAGCCAGGTCAATACTCTGCACCCATGGTTACTGGACCGCCTTCCTTTGACCTTGCTGATCTTTGAAGCTATTATACAAGTTCCTTTCACCTTAAAAATTCTGAAAAATTCAGAGTTCCCTCACTGCATTCTGTTTAAAGAGCTCTATTATCCCACACAGCCTGGTTTCTGCCCCACCACTCTGGCTCCACACAGCATTTCGCCCTCAGAGATCAGTTGTTAACTCCCTTTTCACCAAAGAGGAAAGTTAAAGCCTGAGTGAGACTGTTTTTTTCCACTGTCTGATATGATGTGAAGTTTGGGTTCAAGAGTGAATGGCCAAGAAAGAATTCTTGAGATGTTTTTGGTGCAAAATGGTGATTTTGTTATAGCATGGGGACAGGACCCGTGGGCAGAAAGAGCTGCCCTGGGATGGTGAGCAGTGACTGATTATATACTTTTTAGTTCGTGGGGGTTAGGGATAGCATAAGTCTCTAAGGAATATGGATGCAAGGCTTTCAGGACCTTGAGGACCAGCTGCTGTTAAGATAAGGTTACTTTTAGTCTTTAATAAAACATAAGTCCTAAGGCAGCCATGAGTTTCTTGAGGTAGGTCATGCTCTGCATGTTTCAGGTGTCCATCAGTGGGCTGCAAGCTGTAAGGAGATTTAATTTAAGCTACATTTCTCTTGCCTTTGTTTTCCTCATCACCCACTATGGACGTGGGTGATCAGTGCCTGGACGTCCTCATGTTGCATCTGGGCTCTCCGCAGACTTAGCTGCTTGATAGCGCTGCTTTTTTGTCCCTTCCTTGCTTCTGCTGCCCTCCGTGCCGTGAGCTGCCACCTCTCGAGTCCTGATTCTACTCTTTTTTGGTGTGTTCTCCCCCTCTTTATGGGCCTTCCTCTCAAAACTGCTTCTCTGTGTCTCTGTCCCCACCACCCACCCCACCACCACCTCTCAGCTCTCTCAGCTCTTATTGATGGATCCCCAAACTCCACCTGGGGCTTTGACTCATCTCTACATTGTAGTTTCAAATCCCAATTTCTCTGACTCACTCTCCTCTTCTTCCTAAACCCTTTCTCCCTGGCACACTTCCTCTTTCTGTCCCAGTTACCCTATCACCCCCAGTCACTAATGCTTCAACTCTTTGTGGCAGCTTGGACAGGGCTGTTGCTTCTTCACAGCCAAGTCACCAAGATCTCTTAACCTGTGCTTTCCTGTATGACTTCAATCCTCTCTTCTTTTCAACCCCCCTGTAGTTCAAATTCTCATTTCCTGTTTATCTCTTCACTGGTCCCTCTTGCCCCTTCCCCACCACCCATTTCCCCCACCCTTCCCAAATCCCATAGCCATTGCCTGACTGGTCTTCTTCACCAGCTCATGGTAACAGCAACAGCTAGCCCTTGTGAACATTTTCTAACTCTTTTCAGTGGTTCTTTACTATGAAATATACATATCTTACTTCAGTTAATCCTAACAAAAACCCTATGAGGTAGAACTCTTATTCTGATACTCATCTAACAGGCAGAAAATTAAGGCTCGTAGAGGTTAAGTAACTTGGCCAAGTTCACACAAACATGGTGGCAATGCCGGAATTCAGAAAGGGTCACCTGCCTTTGGAGCTCACGGGCTTGTCTTCCACACAAGAGTGGCCTGGAATCTGGGGTCCTGGTGTAGACTCATAGGTGTGTACCTGAAAGACTCTGATGTCCCCCCTCGACCTCACTGTGCCTTTCCATTTAGTAGGAGGGGGCCTGTGACTTGACATCTCATGTTTGCTCTAGTTCCCGGTAACTATGAGAGCCACTGAGTTCTGAACCCCATCCCCTTGTCTGGGACCCGGCTGAGCTGCCTGATTCTTGTTACTTCCATCCTTCTTCCCCAGGACACATCTTAGAATTGCCCTTGTTACTGCCCTGGCTGCTGTGGGACCTCAATGCTATTACCTGCCTGGGGTGCCTCCTAGCATACCTCACAGAGTCTTGGATACAAACCTGGATGGAGCTTGTGGTATATTGCAATTTGTACTTGATGATGACTCTCCTAAGGACCCTGTCACTCTCCAGCTCTGCTTTACCAATTCTGATATTACACTGACCAGTAGTTAAGATTAGTCAATTATGACATTATGTTCCTCGCTGGCCTTTTTAAAATATATATCATGCAGGAGAAGGATCATCTAATTCACTTTATTTAGTCATTTATCAATTTTCAATTTTAACAAATATTTACTGAGAACTTCCAGTATTCCAGAGCTTGGATTATGATGAGGAATAGTAAGTTGTAAATAATACACTGTTCTTATCTGCATCAAACTCTGCATTCTAATGCAATAATAAAAATACACTGCAAAATAAAATTTCTTTTTCTTAACTTTGAATTATTAGGGTTTTTTATATATGATTTTTTATTATGTTATGTTAGTCACCACACAGTGCATCATTAGTTTTTGATGTAGTGTTCCATGATTCATTGTTTGCGTATAACACCCCATGCTCAATGAAACAAGTGTCCTCTTTAATACCCATCCGGGCTCACGCATCCCCCACCCCCCTCCCCTCTAAAACCCTCAGTTTGATTTCCAGAGTCCGTAGTCTCTCATGGTTCATCTCCCCCTCTGATTTCCTCCCCTTCATTTTTCCCTTCCTGCTCCTAATGTCCTCTATGCTATTCCTTATCTGCCACAGCAACTTCTTTCAAAACATGTCTCCAAAGGCAAGGGAAACAAAAACAAAAATGAACTTTTGGGACTTCATCAAGATAAAAAGCTTCTGCACAGGAAAGGAAACAGCAAAACAAAGATACAACCCACAGAATGGGAGAAGATATTTGCAAATGATACTACACATAAAGGGCTGATATCCAAGATCTATAAAGAACTTCTCAAACTCAACACCCAAAAAACAAATAATCAAGTCAAAAAATGGGCAGAAGACATGAACAGACACTTCTCCAAAGAAGACATACAAATGGCTAACAGCACATGAAAAAATGTTCAACATCATTAGCTATCAGGGGAATTCAAATCAAAACCACATTGAGATACCACCTTACACCAGTTAGAATGGAAAAAAGGGACAAGGAAAGAAACAACAAATGTTGGAGAGGTTGTGGAGAAAGGGGAACCCTCTTACACTGTTGGTGGGAATGCAAGTTGGTACAGCCACTTTGGAAAACAGTGTGGAGGTTCCTCAAAAAGTTAAAAATAGAGCTACCCTATGACTCAGAAATTGCACTGCTGGGTATTTACCCCAAAGATACAGATGTAGTGAAAAGAAGGGCCATATGTGCCCCAATGTTCTTGGCAGCAAGTCCACAATAGCCAAACTGTAGAAGGAGCCAAGATGCCTTTCAACAGACGAATGGATAAAGAAGATGTGGTCCATATATACAATGGAATATTACTCAGCCATCAGAAAGAATGAATATCCAACTTCTGCATCAACATGGATAGAATTGGAGGAGATTATGCTAAGTGAAATAAGTCAAACAGAGAAAAACAATTATCATATGGATTCACTTATCTTCCTTGCTAGTCTTATCCTAGTTGAAATCCACACGATTGAAGCAGGACTTCCTCAGGAGACGATGTCTGGTCCAGCCCCAGGGACTGCTTTGATTTCCCATCTCCTTTCCATTTTCCAGCTCTTCCAGGGGTCTCCGCACATCCCCACAGCTTCCCACTCTCTCCTGCACAATCACAGCAATGCATTGTTTTCACCAATTGAATGTGAACCTGTCAAGGTAAAAGGTATGCTTTAGATCTGTGATTTTTGAGCTTGGCTGTGCATCACAATCACCTGAGAAACATTCAAACTACAGATGATGAGCCTGTGTTGAAGTCCTACTGAAATTCAGGACCAACAACCAAGATTTCTTTGACTCCTCAAGACTTGTGCATAATGAACAATAATTATTCGTGATGGTCCTAGTTTCTTTTTTTAAGTCTTCAATGAACTCATAAATTACATAGGCTATGTAAACCACCTGGCCAATGCCTGACACATAATAGATATTCAGTAAATGCTAATTACTTTCCCTCCTCCTTATTTCAGTCATCAAAAGTTTTGTAGCCTTCATTTGTTTAAATAAACATTTTAAACAGATTTACATTTCCTGTATTTCTTCCTGTTCTGTATATTTATGGCTTTTTCAGTCAAAGGTTCTCTGGCTTACTCTTTTTTTTTTATTTTACATTTTTAAAATTTTATTATGTTATGTTAATCACCATACATTGCATCATTAGTTTTTGTTTGTTTGTTTTGTTTTGTTTTGTTTTGTTTTTGTTTTTAAGATTTTATTTATTTATCAGAGAGAGAGAGAGACAGAGGCAGGCAGAGGGAGAAGCAGGCTCCTTGCTGAGCAAGGAGCCCGATGTGGGACTCCATCCCAGGACCCTGGGATCATGACCTGAGCCGAAGGCAGAGGCTTAACCGACTGAGCCACCCAGGCGTCCCACATCATTAGTTTTTGATGTAGTGTTCCATGATTGTTTGCATATAACACCCAGTGCTCCATTCAGTACATGACCTCTTTAATACCCATCATCAGGCTAACCCATCCCCACATCCCCCTCCCCTTTAGAACCCTCAGTTTGTTTCTCAGAGTCCATAGTCTCTCATGGTTCATCTCCCCCTCCGATTCCCCCCCTTCATTTTTCCCTTCCTACTATCTTCTTTTTTTTTTTTTTTTTTTAACATATAATGTATTATGTGTTTCAGAGGTACAGGTCAGTGATTCCACAGTCTTACACAATTCACAGAGCTCACCATAGCACATACACTCCCCAATGTCTATCACTCAGCCACCCCATCCCTCCCACCCCCCACCACTCCAGCAACCCTCAGTTTGTTTCCTGAGATTAAGAATTCCTCATATCAGTGAGATCATATGATACATGTCTTTCTCTGATTGACTTATTTCGCTCAGCATAATACCCTCCAGTTCCATCCATGTCGTTGCACATGGCAAGATTTCATCCCTTTTGATGGTTGCATAATATTCCATTGTATATATATACCACTTCTTCTTTATCCATTCATCTGTCGATGGACATCTTGGCTCTTTCCATAGTTTGGCTATTATGGATATTGGTGCTATAAACATCAGGGTGCATGTACCCTTCGGATCACTACATTTATATCTTTAGGGTAAATACCAGTAGTGCAATTGCTGGGTCATAGGGCAGCTCCATTTTCAACTTCTTGAGGAACCTCTATACTGTTTCCAGAGCGGTTGCACCAGCTTGCATTCCCACCAACAGTGTAGGAGGGTTCCCCTTTCTCCGCAACCCCGCAGACATCTGTCATTTCCTGACTTGTTAATTTTAGCCATTCTGACTGGTGTGAGGTGGTATCTCACTGACGTTTTAATTTGGATTTCCTGATGCCGAGTGATGTTGAGCACTTTTTCATGTGTCTGTTGATCATTTGGAAGTCTTCTTTGGAAAAATGTCTGTTCATGTCTTCTGCCCATTTCTTGATTGGATTCTTTGTTCTTTGGGTGTTGAGTTTGATAAGTTCTTTATAGATTTTGGATACTAGCCCTTTTTCTGATATGTCATTTGCAAATATCTTCTCCCATTCTGTCAGTTGTCTTTTGGTTTTGTTGACTGTTTCTTCGGCTGTGCAAAAGCTTTTTATCTTGATGAAATCCCAACAGTTCATTTTTGCCCTTGCTTCCCTTGCCTTTGGCGATGTTTCTAGGAAGAAGTTGCTGCGGCTAAGGTTGAAGAGGTGGCTGGCTGTGTTCTTCTTTAGGATTTTGATGGACTCCTATCTCACATTTAGGTCTTTCATCCATTTTGAGTCTATTTTTGTGTGTGGTATAAGGAAATGGTCCAGTTTCATTCTTCTGCATGTGGCTGTCCAATTTTCCCAACACCATTTGTTGAAGACTGTCTTTTTTCCACTGGACATTCTTTCCTCCTTTGTCGAAGATTAGTTGACTATAGAGTTGAGGGTCCCTTTCTGGGCTCTCTATTCTGTTCCATTGACCTATGTGTCTGTTTTTGTGTCAGTACTGTACTGTCCTGATGATGACAGCTTTGTAATAGAGCTGGAAGTCCGGAATTGTGATGCTGCCAGCTTTGCTTTTCTTTTTCAACATTCCTCTGGCTATTCAGGGTCTTTTCTGGTTCCACACAAATTTTAGGATTATTTGTTCCATTTCTTTGAAAAAAGTGAATGGTATTTTGATAGGGATTGCATTGAATGTGTAGACTGCTCTAGGTAGCATTGACATCTTCACAATATTTGTTCTTCCAATCCATGTGCATGGAATGTTTTTCCATTTCTTTGTGTCTTCCTCAATTTCTTTCATGAGTATTTTATAGTTTTCTGAGTACAGATTCTTTGCCTCTTTGGTTAGATTTATTCCTAGGTATCTTATGGTTTTGGGTGCAATTGTAAATGGGATCAACTCCTTAATTTCTCTTTCTTCTGTCTTGTTGTTGGTGTATAGGAATGCCACTGATTTCTGTGCATTGATTTTATATCCTGCAACTTCACTGAATTCCTGTATGAGATCTAGCAGTTTTGGGGTGGAGTCTTTGGGTTTTCCACATAAAGTATCATATCATCTGCAAAGAGTGAGAGTTCAACTTCTTCCTTCCCGTTTCAGATGCCTTTTATTTCTCTTTGTTGTCTGATTGCTGTGGCTAGGACTTCTAGTACTATGTTGAATAGCAGTGATGATAGTGCACATCCCTGCCCTGTTCCTGACCTTAGGGGGACAGCTTTCAATTTTTCCCCATTGAGTATGATATTCGCTGTAGGTTTTTCATAGATGGCTTTTATGATATTGAGGTATGTACCCTCTATGCCTATACTCTGAAGAGTTTTGATCAAGAAAGGATGCTGTACTTTGTCAAATGCTTTTTCTGCATCTATTGAGAGGATCATATGGTTCTTGTTCTTTCTTTTGTTAATGTATTGTATCACATTGAATGATTTGCAGATGTTGAACCAACCTTGCAGCGCAGGAATAAATCCCACTTGGTTGTGGTGAATAATCCTTTTAATGTACTGTTGGATCCTATTGGATGGTATTTTGGTGAGAATTTTTGCATCCATGGGTTCATCAGGGATATTGGTCTGTAATTCTCCTTTTTGATGGGGTCTTTGTCTGGTTTTGGGATCAAGGTAATGGTGGCCTCATAAAACGAGTTTGGAAGTTTTCCTTCCATTTCTATTTTTTGAAACAGTTTCAGAATAAGTATTAATTCTTCTTGAAATGTTTGGTAGAATTCCCCTGGGAAGCCATCTGGCCCTGGGCTCCTGTTTTTGGGAGATTTTTGATGACTGCTTCAATTTCCTTAGTGGTTATAGGTTTGTTCAGGTATTCTATTTCTTCCTGGTTCAGTTTTGCTAGTTTATACATCTCTAATAATGCATCTATTTCTTCCAGATTATCGAATTTGCTGGCATAGACTTGCTCATAATATGTTCTTATAATTTTTTGTATTTCTTTGGTGTTGGTTGTGATCTCTCCTCTTTCATTCATGATTTTATTTATTTGGGTCCTTTCTCTTTTCTTTTGGATAAGTCTGGCCAGGGGTTTATCAATCTTGTTAATTCTTTCAAAGAACCAGCTCTTAGTTTCATTGATCTGTTCTACTGTTCTTTTGGTTTCTATTTCATTGATTTCCGCTCTGATCTTTATTATTTCTCTTCTCCTGCTGGGTTTAGGCTTTATTTGCTGTTCTCTCTCTCCAGCTCCTTTATGTATCGGGTTCAGTTGTGTACTTGAGACCTTTCTTGTTTCTTGAGAAAGGCTTGTATTGCTATATACTTTCCTCTTAGGACTGCCTTTGCTGCATCTCAAAGATTTTGAACAGTTGTGTTTTCATTTTCATTTGTTTCCATGCATTTTTTAAATTCTTCTTTAATTTCCTGGTTGACCCATTCATTCTTTAGTAGGATGCTCTTTAGCCTCCATGTATTTGAGTTCTTTCCGACTTTCCTCTTGTGATTGAGTTCTAGTTTCAAAGCAAAATATGCAGGGAATGATGCCAATCTTTTGGTACTGGTTGAGACCTGATTTATGACCTAGGATGTGATCTATTCTGGAGAATGTTCCATGGGCACTAGAGAAGAACGTGTATTCTATTGCTTTAGGATGGAATGTTCTGAATATATCTGTGAATTCCATTTGGTCCAGTGTGTCATTTAAAGTCTTTATTTCCTTGTTGATCTTTTGCTTAGATGATCTGTCCATTTCAGTGAGGGGGTGTGAAAATCCCCTACTATTATTGTATTGTTGTCAATGTGTTTCTTTGCCTTTGTTCTTAATTGGCTTATATAAGTGGCTGCTCCCATGTTAGGGGCATAGATATTTACAATTGGTAGATATTCTTATTGGATAGACCTTTTAAGTTGGATATAGTGTCCTTCCTTATCTTTTATTACAGTCTTTGGTTTAAAATCTAATTTGTCTGATAGAAGGTTGCCACCCCAGCTCTTTTGGTGTCCATTAGCATGGTAAATCGTTTTCCACCCCCTCACTTTCAATCTGGGGGTGTCTTTGAGTCTAAAAGGAGTCTCTTGCAGACAGCATATCGATGGGTCTTGTTTTTTTATCCAATCTGATAGCCTGTGTCTTTTGATTGGGACATTTAGCCCATTTACATTCAGGGTAACTATTGAAAGATATGAATTTAGTGCCATTGTATTGCCTGTAAGGTGACTGTTACTGTATATTGTCTGTGTTCCTTTCTGGTCTATGTTGCTTTTAGGCTCTCTCTTTGCTTAGAGGACCCCTTTCAATATTTCTTGTAGGGCTGGTTTTGTGCTTGCAAATTCCTTTAGTTTTTGTTTTGCTGGAAGCTTTTTATCTCTCCTTCTATTTTCAGTGACAGCTTAGCTGGATATAGTATTCTTAGCTGCATATTTTTCTCATTTAGTGCTCTGAATATATCCTGCCAGTCCTTTCTGGCCTGCCAGGTCTCTGTGGATAGGTCTGTTGCCAATCTAAATTTTCTACCATTGTAGGTTACATATCTCTTGTCCCAAGCTGCTTTCAGGATTTCATCTCTGTCTCTGAGACTTGTGAGTTTTACTATTAGATGTCAGGTTGTTGACCTATTTTTATTGATTTTGAGAGGGGTTCTCTGTGCCTCCTGGATTTTGATGCCTGTTTCCTTCCCCAAATTAGGGAAGTTCTCTGCTATAATTTGCTCCAATATACGTTCTGCCCCTCTCTCTCTTTCTTCTTCTCCTGGGATCCCAATTATTCTAATATTGTTTCATCTTATGGTATCACTTATCTCTCGAATTCTGCCCTCGTGATCCAGTAGTTGTTTATCTCTCTTTTTCTCGTTTCTTTATTTTCCATCATTTGGTCTTCTCTATCACTAGTTCTCTCTTCTGCCTCATTAATCCTAGCAGTTAGAGCCTCCATTTTTGAGTGCACCTCGTTAATAGCCTTTTTGATTTTGACTTGGTTAGATTTTAGTTCTTTTATTTCTCCAGAAAGGGTTTCTCTAGTATATTCCATGCTTTTTTCAAGCCCAGCTAGTATCTTTAAAATCGTCATTCTGAACTCTAGTTCCAACATCTTACTAATGTCCATATTGATTAGATCCCTGGCAGTAGGTACTGCACCTTGTTCTTTTTTTTTTGAGGTGATTTTTTCCATCTTGTCATTTTGTCCAGAGAACAATAGATGAATGAGAGAACAAAATGCTAACAGGGTAACAACAATCCCAGAAAAATATACACTAAATAAATCAGAAGACACCTGAAACTGGGGGAAAAGAAAGGGAAAGAAAGAAAAAAAAAAGATATAAAAAAAAAGAATATGATCAAATATGATCAGGCTGATGCATAGATCAGTTCCACACACTAGATTTTGGGCATATTTTGGTCTGTTTGAAGAAAGTGCCTCCCAAAATTTTAAAGAAAGAAAAACTTATATATGTACAAAAATGAGAGTAAATATGATGAAAGAATGGAATATGACTGTAAAGATGAAAATATATAAGATTTTATAAAAGGAATTGATAAGATAAGAAGTTGGTTGAGAATTAAAAAAAAAAAAAAAGGGAGAGAATATGATCAGGCAGGTGACTAGAACAAAGCCATACACTAGAGATTTAAGGTATATTTTGGTCCTTTAGAAGCAACTGTATCCCAAAATTTTAAAGAGAGAAAAACTTATTTATATCAAAAATAAGTTTAACTACTATTAAGGGATAGAATATGACTCTAAAAATGAAAAACAAAAAAGATTTTTAAAAAAGGGATTGATAAGATGTTGGTTGAAAAGGTTAAAAAGAAAAATTCAAAAAAAAAGAAAGAAAAAGAAAAAAAGAAAATTAAAAAAATTAACTTCGAAAGACTAAAGAATCTGGGGGAAAATAGTTATGAATTCTATGTGCTGTATTCCCCTAGTGCAGGAGTTCTGCCATTCTCATTAATCGGTAACCTTGGTCTTGGCTGGCTGTTCTTGCTGATCTTCTGGGAGGAGGGGCCTGTTACAGTGATTCTCAAATGTCTTTGGGAGGCAGAATTGCCCCGCCCTTTCCGGGTTCGGGCTAAGTAATCTGTCCCGGTTTGCTCTCAGTAGCTTTTGTTTCTGCAAGCTTTCCGTTCTCTTGCTTACTCTTGACCTTCAATTATCCCTTTCAGACTCTTTCTTTGACATTTTAATATTAAACTCATTTGCCAGCCTGTATATTTCTCAGACTTCTATACAATTATATATTCTGCCACCTACTCTTTTTCTATTTTTAGCCATAATCCTTGCTTCTTTATTTTTTGCTATAATTTTCTTCCAGTAGGTAGTGAACTAGACCTTGAAATCTCAGAGCCATTGATTTGCTTTGCTTTCACAATATTTTATTTAAATTACTTTTTTTGTACATTATTGGAAAACCTCAGAACTTCTTTTTTTTTTTTTTTTAAAGATTTTATTTATTTATTTGACAAAGAGAGACACCGCGAGAGAGGGAACACAAGCAGGGGGAGTGGGAGAGGGAGAAGCAGGCTTCCCACGGAGCAGGGAGCCCGATGCAGGGCTCGATCCCAGGACCCCAGGATCATGACCTGAGCCGAAGGCAGACACTTAACGACTGAGCCACCCAGGCGCCCCCAAACCTCAGAAATTCTTAACATTTAAGTTTTCTATCTAGAACTGCCTGTATAGGTGGAAAAGGTACATGAGAATTTCAAAGCTGAAAGAGATCTTGGATTTTGTCAGTTCATTTGCTTCATTTTACACAGAGAGCAACAGAGATACATAGATAAAGTGAGTTACCAAAGGTTACATTGCTACCTAGTAGCAAAGTTGCTTTTGGGGAGTTTTGGTGGAGGGGAGACTAGCTCAGGTTTAATTGTGACATTTAAAATTATACACTTGTTTGGACATCTGCCCACCCCTACCCCTATAGTTTCTTAAAATAACGTCAACCATAACAACAACAACAACAAAACCAAAAACCAAAAAACCACCAAGCAATCAGAGGTTTGGGATTTAAAAATTTATAAATTTAATAAAGAAAGAAAGAAAATGATTCCTCAAAATCTAGCAGATCTCTCTGTAAGGAGGCTTTTCTTCCTGTTCCATCTCCTCAGGTCCCCACCCCTTGCCCCAGTGGAGCAAGCTAACCTGAGTTACAAGTGTCCAGCAACAACTGAGATACTCCTTGGCTCCCCACATCCAGTGTATGTGCTTCACAGGGTTGGGAAGGAAGAATTTCCTCTGCCCCTTAAGTGTCTTTGAGCTGGACTAAGAATCGAATTGACATGAAACAGATTAAAGGGAGAAAATCAAATTTAATTTCATGTGTAAGAGGAATCCACACAGACAGGAAATTCCAAAGATGGGCAAAATGAGGTCTGTACATGATTCTGAACTGAAGAGAAGGGGGGTAGGGGTTTGGGACTTCAAAGGGAAGGAAAGTGATTCATAGGAAGATAAAAGAGTAAATGTAATGTAAAAAAAAGGGTAAACAAATCTTTCCTGGGCTACAAGGGGACAGAGAGGACTTCGATCAAACAGGCCTTGTTGGGTTCCTCCTGTCTGCCTACCTAGTTCATATCATAATGTGGTTACCTATGGTGATAGTGTTGTGGGATCGTGGAGCACAATGGCCAAGAAAGAATTCTTGAGATGTTTTATAGTTCAAGTTAGTAAGTTTATTTGAGTAGCATGGGGACAGGACGCATGGGCAGAAAGAGTTGCATTTTTGCTATATGAAGCTGGTGGTTATGTGCTTAATGCTCAAGGGGGAGGGGATGTGCAGGGAGTATTAGATCATAAATGTCTCCTTTGAATTTCTACTCGTAAAACTACTCTCATAAGATTTCTCTGGGGCTTATCATTCAGTTCAATGTTAAATATCAGTGAGATGTACAGGCAGTCATGAGACCCTTTAAGAATGCAGCAACCAGCCCATATATGATCCTTATTGAAGCTATGCAGGCTATAGGTCAGCCTTCTAGGCTAAAGGTGAAATTTTTCTGTTTCTATCCCTCATCAATAGCTCTCTTCCTTGAGCAAGCCCTCTGTCTAAATTCTTTTTAGGCAGTTGAGTTGGAAATAAAGTGCTTTTCATGAATTTGCTGGGCTTTGTTTTTTAACTCAAAATAATCTTCATGCCAAAGTGGCCCATCTTGGGGCCACCTGCCCTTGGTCCTTCCAACCGAAAAACAACAAAAATAACAAATGTATAAAATGTAACAGACAGAATTATAAAATCCATTCATCCAGTGGTGATGGGGGGTAGGAAGAGGAGGTGGGAACATAAACAGCAGGGGGAGAAAATGAAGGTATCAAGTCAGTCACCACACAGGGGCTGGCAAATGTTAGAAAAGTGCTGGGGAAAATCCTGGGGCCCTTTCAGGCTGAGGGGGTTGGTTGTTAAAAATCGACATATGGGTGTCAGGAAGATTGTGCCTTATGTTCCCCAGAGACAAAAATCCCAATTCCTCAGAGAGAAAGGAATATGCAGAGGGCCCCGGGGAAAATTGGGGCAAGGAGAACTGCGTGAAGATTTGCCCCAGTGGTCCTTCCAATCCCACCCCTCCCCTCTGGCCCCTCTGGACACAGGCAGTAAGGGGTAGGGGGCGCAGGTGGGCAGCAGCCTGCAGTTAATGGGAGACCAATGCAGTGAAGAGAACTGCTCTGAGGAGAATCAGTGCTCAGGGCAGACTGCAGGTAGATGGTCTTGTGGAAGAGTCTTTGCTTAAGAAGACCACCAAGAAGAGATGCATGGGCTCTTTGCCATGCATTGAGTTGACATGAGTAAAGGAAGGAGGATAGAGAAAAGGCAGCCATTGATAATGTATGGGGACGGCATTCCTGTGAGGAGAGCCGAGACAAACCACAGCTAAGCTAGTAAGGCCAATTACTTACTGACTGACAGTGACAGGTGCATTTTGATTCCTTTATTGAACTAGGATATTCAAAGCAGTTTAGTGAGTAGACAGGGACATATGCAGAAGACTAACCAGTTGACCAGCAAGCTGGGTGGGAAGAGACTCACAGCATCCCCTGGATAAAGAAGAGAGTCAGCTGCAAACTGCTGAAGAGCATGTGAGCAATTGTTTTGCTGATACTAGGGGATGGGGGAAGCTTCCTCCCTGATACCTCAAATGCCAGATCCACTATACCTTGAAACCAAATGGCACTGGCAACTTTGCTAAGCATAGATGGGGAGTATCTAAAGAACACTGGAAATTGATGTGAGAAAGAATTCCAGCCAAGACCAAACATCTCCAAGTAGCCATGGATCACCCATAAGTTGTGCTATTACTGACTGAAGCTCAGGAATAAACCCTTGATGAAACAAGTAGAGAACATACCAGAATACTCTACCATTCCAAGCACAGCACTGGAAAATTCCAGTAACGATACATGGCTCACTCTTCTGATTCTGCACTATACCTGCTCTCTTCACTGTGCCAAGACACTACTTGCCTTTCTCTGCTCCTCTCTTTTTTCCTGGATTTGGGCATCTAGCTTTGAGATGGTACAAATAGCCCAGACCCTGGGGCGCCTGGGTGGCTCAGTCGTTAAGCGTCTGCCTTCAGCTCAGGTCATGATCCCAGGGTCCTAGGATCGAGCCCTGCATCAGGCTCCCTGCTCAGCGGGAAGCCTGCTTCTCCCTCTCCCACTCCTCCTGCTTGTGTTCCCTCTCTCGCTGTGTCTCTCTCTGTCAAATAAATAAATAAAGTCTTTAAAAAAAAATAGCCCAGACCAGACGGAGACTTTGATCCCCTTGGCAAGGTCCTGGAGAAAGGTTTTGATGCTGTCAGCCATCTCTTCATCACCCACAGAAGAGAGGGAAGAGTCCCCCAGCCTCTCATCATGAAGGACATGGTAGCCTTGTCACTGGGACTCCAGCCCCAGCCTGGACCCTCATCCACTGCAGGCTGCTCACTTTATCCCCACCTAGTTGCTTCTCCTGTCAGCATGTTCCCAGGACCACACTCCTTTTTCCTGATGGAGTGCCCTGGGTTTGGTCATTGGACTTCCTTCCTTTTCTATCTATACTGGATCTGCTAGTGATCACACTGAGTAACCCCCAATGATATCCTCAGCCGCTCCTCTCTCTTAAAAGCCAGAAAATACACAGATAACTGCCTACTCAGCATCTCCCTCTGCCTACTTAATGGATACCTCAGAATTAACAAGTTGACAATGAGATTTCCTCCAACAACTTTTTCTCCCACAGACTCCGATCTCAGTTGAGAATGTCTCCACCCTTCCCATTTCTCAGCTTAAAAATGCAGGAGACACACTTGACATCTTCTTTTACTCTCACATACTACATCTGATACATCAGGACATACTGCTGATTCTATCTTTCAAATATTCCTGAACTTCGACTTCTACTTCCACTAGAGTGATTGGGACCAGATTTATCTCCCTCCTATAAATAACTAGAACACTGGCCAAACTATGTAAAACAATTGTTTCAAAACACTGGAAACAAGGCAGCACAGGACTGTGATCGCTTAGAGGAGAGAAACAAATGAGGTGAGCCTACGGCTGACAGTGACTTCTGCCTGGACATATGTCCTGACCACAGAACAAGGAGGGGAATCCCAAGTGGAACACAGCCATCTTGCTGATTTGAAGAGACAGATGGGAGTTCAGAGAGGTAGATGTGCCTGAAATAATGAGGGCAAATCACCAGACAAGAGGGAACTACACAGAAAAAGTGGTCCAGAAATTTGCAAAGGTGTCCTCCTGAGCCTTTGGGGGAGTATTAATCTACAAATGTGAAAGGTGAAACTCTACAAGTCCATGCAAAGAACAACTGCTGGGAGCTATGAGGTGAATAATTCTTACAGTTCACATTGTTATTTGAATTGTGTCCAAGCAGAGTACAAAGAACTTATTGAAAACTTGAAGAAATCAGTAAAATTATTAGAAGGGCTAAATTAATTCTAGAGATAAAGATATCCTAGGACTTCCCTAACAAAGTTTTAAAATAATCGCCCCCCCGCCAAAGTATCAACATAATCCCAGGAAAACTTAACTGCTGCCCCCAAAGAAAACTAACATTTTTAAAGTAAAATAACAAAATCTAAACACTCAGCAATGTAACATATGGCGTCCAATTAAAAAGTGGTGTCCAATTAAAATATACTAGACATTCAAATAATTAGCAAATTATGACCCATAAGCAGTAGGAGAATGAGTTGGAAATTATAGAAATGGTAGAATCAGGCAAGAACTTCAAAGCAGCAACCATACATCTTATAAATGTGCTGAAGGATTTATACTAAAACACCAATTATAGTAAGGACATATGTGTCTGTTTGTGTAAATGAAACTTCTAGAAATGACAAATGGAATGTATGAAATAAAATACTGGATAAAATAAACAGGATCAACATTGCAGGAGGAAAAAAAAACCAGTGAATCTGAAAGAACAGAAATAGAAACTATCTAACATTAAGTTCACAGGGAAAAAAAAATATGTTTCTGACCACAGCAGAATTTAACTAGATAGAAATCAGTAACCAAACATTTGGAAATTAAGGAACACTTAGTTAATAATCCTTAGGGCAAAGAAGAAATCACAAGGCAAATTGGAAAATACTTTTATTTAAATAAAGAAGAAAAAACAGTGTAACAAAGCTGTGGGGTCCTGCCAAAGCAGTGATTAAAGGGAAATTTGTAGCTTTATTTTTTTAAAGATATATTTATTTATTTGAGAGAGAGAGAGAGAGTGCAAATGGGAGGAGAGGCAGAGGGAGAAGGAGAGAGAATCCCAAGCAGACTTCCCACTGAGCACGGAGCCCTATGAGGGGCTTGATCTCATGACCCAGAGGTCATGACCTGAGCCAAAATCAAAAGTCGGACACTTAACTGACTGGGCCATCCAGATGCCCCAGAAATTTGTAGCTTTAAATGTTGATATTTAAAAAGACTCAAATAAATGATCAAAGCCAGGAATTGGTAAACTTTGAAAATAAATGATTAACTAGTAAACATTTTGGGCTTTGTGGATCATAGATGGTCTCTGTTGACTGCTCTATGTTTTTTACAACCCTTTAAAATATAAAAAACATTTTTAGTTCAGAGGCTGTACAAAAATAGGCTATGGGTTATAATTTGCCAACCTCTGATCTAAGCTATTGCCTTAAGAAACCAGAAAAAAATGAGCAAATCAAACTTAAGGAGGAAAAGGGGGAAAATGAATAATTAGTGACATATAAAAGCAAAAAAGAAAATCAGTAAAGTAAAAACTAGTTCTCTGAAATGATCAATAAAATTATAAACCTCCAACCAACAAGAAAGGAAGAGAGAAGACTCAAATTATTATACCTAGAAGGAAAAGATTTTACTTTAGATCCTACAGACATTAAAAAGATAATAAAGGAATCTTACAAATAACTTTTTGTCAATATATTCTATAGCTTAGATGAAAAGTACATATTTTTTGAAAGGTACAAGGTACTAAATCTTACTCACTTATGAAAAAATAGTAACCTGAATAGCCCTTACTATTAAAGAAATTAAATTCAAAACTATCAACATTTTTGTACACGCACAAAAAGACTCCTACCCAGATGGCTTTGTTGATGAATTCTACCAAACATTTGAGAAGGTAATAATACCAATCCTGTTCAAACCTCCACAAGACAGAACAGAAATGAATACTTCCAAAATTATTTTATGAAGGTAACATTACACTGATACCAAAATCAGAAAAAGACACTATAAGAAAAGAAAACTGTAGATCAGTAGCCTCCATGGACATAGATATAAAAATCTTTAACAAAATTCTAGTAAATAGAACCCAAATTCTAGTAAGTAGAACCCAGCAATATACATAAGCAATGTCTCATTATAAAGTGAGGTTTATTTCAGGAATACAAAGTCTGCTTAATATTCAAATATCGAACAAGATAAATCATCATTTCAGCAGGCTAATGGGAAAACCATATAGCTATTTCAATAAATGCATAAAAAGCATTTGACAGACTTCAACACCCTTTCGTAATAACACACGCGTGCACGCACACACACACACACACTGGAAGAAAAGTAATTACAAAGCATAACTGCTGAAAGACATATGTTCAGTCTATATAAAGCAGTCTTACAATTTGATAATTGGAAGACAATTCAATTTTAAAAAGTAATGTACAAAGATTTCACTAAAGGATATATATAAATAAACCCATGAGAAAATACTCACTGTCAGTAGTTGTCATGGAAATGCAAATTACAACCACAATATCACTGCATATTTACTACAGTGACCCATACTAAAAATACCAAGTACTGGGGATAATGTGAGTGACTGAAACACTCACACAGTGCTGGTGGAAAGGTAAAGTTACTTTTGGAGAACAGATTGACAGTTTTGTATTAAACATAGACTTTCCGTATGATCCAGTAATTCTACATCTAGAGAACTGGAAACATATATCCACACAAAGAATATGTATAATAAAATCAATGCACAGAAATCAGTTGCTTTCTTATACACTAACAACGCAACTGTAGAAAGAGAAATTAGAGAAACGATTCCGTTTACAATAGCACCAAAAACCACAAGATACCTCGGAATAAACCTAACCAAAGAGGTAAAGGATCTATACTCTAGGAACTAAAAAACACTCATGAAAGAAATTGAAGATGACACAAAAAGATGAAAAATATTCCAGGCTCATGGATCGGAAGAATAAACATTGTTAAAATGTCTATGCTACCCAGAGCAATCTATACCTTCAATGCCATCCCGATCAAAATGCCAATGACATTTTCAAAGTGCTGGAACAAACAATCCTAAAATTTGTATGGAATCAGAAAAGACCCCGAATCGCCAAGGAAATGTTGAAAAAGAAAAACAAAGCTGGGGGCATCACGTTGCCTGATTTCAAGCTATATTACAAAATTGTGATCACCAAGACAGCATGGTACTGGCATAAAAACAGACATATAGACCGATGGAACAGAATAGAGAACCCAGATATGGACCCTCAACTCTATGGTCAAATAATCTTCAACAAAGCAGGAAAAAAACATGCAATAGAAAAAAGACAGTCTCTTCAATAAATGGTGCTGGGAAAATTGGACAGCCACATGCAGAAGAATGAAACTCGACCATTCTCTACCACCATACACAAAGATAAACTCAAAGTGGATGAAACACTTCAATGTGAGACAGGAATCCATCAAAATCCTAGAGGAGAGCATAGGCAGTAACCTCTTTGACATCGGCCACAGCAACTTCTTTCCAGATACATCTCCAAAAGCTAGTGAAACAAAAGCAAAAATGAACTTTTGGGACTTCATCAAGATAAAAAGCTTCTGCACAGCAAAGGAAACAGTCAACAAAACAAAGAGGCAACCCACAGAATGGCAGAAGATATTTGCAAATGACACTACAGATAAAGGGCTGGTATCCAAGATCTATAAAGAACTTCTCAAACTCAACACCCAAAAAACAAATAATCAAGTCAAAAAGTGGGCAGAAGATATAAAGACACTTCTCTGAAGAAGACATACAATGGCTAACAGACACATGAAAAAATATTCATCATCATTAGCCATCAGGGAAATTCAAATCAAAACCACATTGAGATACCACCTTACACCAGTTAGCATGGCAAAAATGGACAGGGAAAGAAACAACAAATGTTGGAGAGGTTGTGGAGAAAGGGGAACCCTCTTACACTGTTGGTGGGAATGCAAGTTGGTACAGCCACTTTGGAAAACAGTGTGGATGTTCCTCAAAAGTTTAAAAATAGAGCTACCCTATGACCCAGCAATTGCACTCGTGGGTATGTACCCCAAAGACACAGATGTAGTGAAAAGAAGGGCCATATGCACCCCAATGTTCATAGCAGCAATGTCTGCAAAAGTCAAACTGTGGAAAGAGCTGAGATGCCCTTCAACAGATGAATGGATAAAGAAGATGTGGTCCATATATACAAAGGAATATTACTCAGCCATCAGAAAGGATGAATACCCAACTTTTACATCAACATGGTTGGGACTGGAGGAGATTATGCTAAGTGAAATAAGTCAAGCAGAGAAAGTCAATTATCATATGGTTTCACTTATTTGTGGAACATAAGGAATAGCATGGAGGACATTAGGAGAAGGAAGGGAAAAATGAAGGGAGGGCAATCAGAGGGAGAGATGAACCATGAGAGACTATGGACTCTGAGAAACAAACAGGGTTTTGGAGGGGAGTGGGGAGCGGGGATTGGTTGGCCCGATGATGGGTATTAAGGAGGGCACGTACTGCATGGAGCACTGGGTGTTATACGAAAACAAAGGATCATGGATCACCACATCAAAAACTAATGATGTATTGTATGGTGACTAACATAACATAATAAAATTTAAAAAATAAATAAAAAAAATAAAAAAAATAAAATGTTCATAGACACTTATTCATGATAGCCAAAAATTGGAAATGACCCAAACATCCATCATTTACAACTGCTGAATGAATAAATGGATTGTGGTAAATCCATGAATTCAAATTCTACTCAGCAATAAAAAGAATAAATTATGGATACATGCAATGATGTGGACAAATGTCAAAGATATTGTTCTGTGTAAAAGAATCCAGACAGAAAAGGTTTTGGACTGCATGATTCCATTTATAGGTCATTCTATAAAGAGCAAAGCCAAAGGGACAGAAAACATATCAGCAGTTATCCGGAGTTAGGGGTGCAAGAAAGTGAGAGTTGACTGAAATGGCTATAGAAAACTTCTCATTTTCTAAATATGTTCTATACCTCAATTGTGGTGGAGGTTAAATGCATACATTTATCAAAACTCATCAAGCACACCTGAAAAAGATGAATTTTATTGCAAGTAAATTGTATCTCAATCAACCTGACTTAAATATACACACACACACATGCACACATACACCTTGAGTTGCCTTATTCCATTCATAAAAATTGAGATGGGGACTCCTGCGTGGCTCAGTCGGTCAAGCATCAGGTCATGATCCCAGGGTCCCGGTATTGAATTCTGCGTTAGGCTCCTTGCTAAGCAAGGAGTCTGCTTCTTCCTCTGCCTGCCCCTCCCTCTGCTTCTCTCTCTCTCTGTCTCAAATAAAAATTAAAAAAAATTGAGGTGTGTTATAGGTGTAATGATAAAAGTTGAAACCATGCAGCTTCTAGAAGAAAGCATAGAGAACATCCTAGCCTCAGAGTAGGCAAATATTACTTATATTTGATCAAAATGCTCTAATATTGGAATAATTAATAAGTTGGACTTCATAAAAATTTAAAAATTGTAGTTATTAAAATATGCCACCAAGATAATAAATATATAAGCCACTTACTCTGAAAATATATTCATAATACTTGTATCTGGTAAAGAATTCATGTCCCATCTATAAGTTAACAGAAGACAATAACCCAACAAAATAATTGACAAAAGGCATGAGGAGATGCTTCACCAAAGAATAATATTCAATTAAGCTTATTACTACAGATATTATTATTATTATTTATTTGCTGATTTTAAGGGACTGGATCATTTGCTAAGTATTTTCATGTGACACCTCATGTATGTTTCATAGTAAATTGATGGTGACAAATATTATTCTTATTTCACAAGTAAGAAAAATAAAACTCAGAGAGACTAAGGAATATTCTCAAGGCCATCTATCTAAATGATAGAGTCAAGACTTGATTCCAAGTCCATCTTCTTGCTGTATCTGCATCTGTACCCCTATACTCTGCTTTCTCTTTGGTCACGATGGACAGATGATATTTAAGTCCAGCCTACTCAATGTAGCTCCTCCAATTTCCGTTCTTCCTTTCATACACCCATTTTATTAAATCATTCTTAGCAGGTGCATATACAATATATTTTTATTCTCCTACCAAGTGTGGAATCAATGGAGATAGCCTAATGGAAGCAAAAATTTCATCATCATTACTGAAAATCCATTGTAGATTGAGCTTTAAACTGTTGCCCAAAGTACTCGCTAACACACTTTGCTACCATTTCAGTTTAGACCTTTGGGAAATCTTCCCAAAGGGAAGTTCAGGCTTAGAGCCTTCTCTAGGATTCTGGCTAATCCTGATCTAGTACAGAGAGGAAGAAGGAAAAAGACAGTTTTCCAGTGCTCTCGGACTTTTGATAGATTGACTCCATCAGCTTAAGAAACAGGACCAATGGATTTTACCCATGGATTGGTCAACTCCCTTCTCCACTGTGAGGAGCAAAGAGTAAGTTGTAGGGCAAGAGGCTAAAAGCGTCACTCTGGTGGAGGCCTCTCTGCATGGAAATGTGAAACCAGGGAGAGGATGTTCTCTTTACTCCCACCACCAACACAGCACGCTGTAGTATTTCCCATTAGAAAGTTTCTAATGCATGCTTATATCCTCTGGGGTTGTAGAACAACTAACCCATTTCTCATGCTTCCCTTCCAACAATATGCTCCTGTGAAGGGCATACTTCTTCACAGCAGGCAAGTAACTTTGGCTTAAAGTTTGATGCCAAACTCAAATTTTTACACATCCAATTGCTTTAGATATAGTCCAAATAAGTGTAATTTTATCCTTTTAGAGCCTGCCTGCTTTACATACCCTTCAAAACAGTACCCAAGATCTGCTAGCCATACATAAGACTCACTCCAGGGTGATAGAAGACCCCTACCCTCTGCTGCTCCTCAGAGCTCTCTGACACAGACTCCCCATCTTGCTGTGGAACAGCATTGCCCAGATACATAAGACCCCTCTCCCCTGTGGAGCTCCCTTGTTTTCTCCCCTTCTGGGTGATGACTCTACACTGATGTTCAGGAAGGTCTCCTCCAGGAGAGACTTCCCTTCTCATGCAATCTTGTCCAAACACCTCTAATAAAGTTTGTGTGTTATTAGTGCTTCTTGTGGGTCTGCCATTTACTTTATGAGCATTGAAATTCCCTTGAAACCCTCTATGCCCTCTTTTCCTGGTCCTTCCTCTTCTGTCCATGATGGGGTGCCCCAGGATCTGTTTTTCAACACTCCTCCCTAACTTTATTTTTTTCCTTAGGTAGTTTTTATTTAGATCCAAGTATTTAAATATCTCCTATTTGCTGATCATTCTCAAATTCATATCTGAAACATTCATTTCTCTCAAAAGTCCCAGATAACTGCTTCCTCCACAGTGCCATGCAAATGTCTAATGGACATTGCAAATGAGACATGTCTAAATAGAACTCTTGACTCTTTCTCTCTCTCCCAGAAATCCTGCCCCTCCCCATCGCATCTAATGGCATTACCACTGAGTTGTTCATGTCAGAAAGGAAAGAATCTCACTGATTCCCTCTTTCCTTTCCTCCCCCAGCTAGACTGAATTTATCAGCCAGTCCTGCATCCAAACTATATATATTCTACATGGACCAGTGTCACCTCCACTTGCTCACTTCCATGCTAGCCTAACCCAACGTTCTCTTTTACCTACATTGCTGATTCTCCCTGTTTTCACTCTCCACCGACATTTATTTTTGCACTGCAGTGAGAATTTTTAAAAAATGTAAATAGGTAGGGGTGCCTGGGTGGCTCAGTCATTAAGCGTCTGCCTTCGGCTCAGGTCATGATCCCAGGATCCCGGGATCGAGCCCCACATTGGGCTCCCTGCTCCGTGAGAGGCCTGTTTCTCCCTCTCCCACTCCCCCTGCTTGTGTTCCCTCTCTTGCTGTGTCTGTCTCTGTCAAATAAATAAAATATTAAAAAAAAAATGTAAATAAGTCATAGCAATCCTTTACTTAAAAAGTCTCCATGAGGGGCACCTGGGTGGCTCAGTCGTTAAGCGTCTGCCTTCAGCTCAGGTCATGATCCCAGGGTCCTGGGATTGAGCCCCGCATCGGGCTCCCTGCTCAGCGGGAAACCTGCTTCTCCCTCTCCCACTCCCCCTGCTTGTGTTCCCTCTCTAGCTGTCTCTCTCTCTGTCAAATAAATAAATAAAATCTTTAAAAAAAAAAAAAAGTCTCCATGATTTTCTTTTACCCATAGGCTAAGATCCACATCTTTGCCATGACTTACCAGGTCTTGCTAGCCACTCAAATATTATCTTATATCACTGTCTCCTGAATTTAGAACTCTTTTGCCAGACTTTTCTTTCTGTTGCTGGAACACAGGGGCCTTGTTCCCACTTCATGGCCTTTCTCTCTCTGATCTCTTTACCTAGAATACTCTTTGCCCAAGTACTCATATGACTAGATCTTGTTCACCATTTACACTCAAATGTCACTTTTTCAAAGAGGTATTTCTAAAACACCCAACCATTGCTCTCTTTTGTTATTGTCTTACTTCTGTTTCTTTGCACCAATCATCAGCTCTGAGCTCATTTTATATATTTGTCTACTTGCTCATTTGCTGCCTTCCTCTGCCTCGATGTGAACTCCATGGAAGGTGGACCCTGCCTGTCCTTATTGTCCCCATGTCCTCAGTGCCTAGAGCAGGGGAGTCAGAAAATATTGGCTGAAGAGATAATTGACTTTGAAGCCCACCCTCTTACTAACTACACACTAAATTGACTTCTTTAGATATCCTTGTGTTTGTTTCCTAGAGCTGCTACAACAAACTATCACAGATGGTATGGCTTCAAACAAAAAGAATTGATTGTCTCATGGTTCTGGAAGTTAGAAGTCTGAAATCAAAGTGTCAGCAGGACCATGCTGCCTCTCGAACCCATAGGGGAAGAATCTCTTCTTGCTTCTTCCAGCTCCTGGTAACCCCAGGTGGTCCCTGGCTTGTGGCAACATAACTCCAATCTTTACCTGGTTTTCCTGTCTTCACACGGTCCCCACTCTGTGCTTGTCTCTGTGTCCAAGTTTCCCCTTCTTTATAAGGACAACAGTCATAGTGGATTAAGGCTCACCCTAATGACCTCATTTTAACTTAGCTACCTCTGTAAAGATTGTTTCCAATTCAGGTCACATTTTTAAAAAGATTTTATTTATTTATTAGAGAGAGAGAATGAGCAGGGAGAGGGGCAGGCGGAGAGGGAGACAGAGAAGCAGACTCCCCGCTGAGCTGGGAATCAGACTCAGGACTCCATCCCAGCACCCTGGGATCATGACCTGAACTGAAGGCAGATGCTTAACCCACTGAGCCACGCAGGCACCCTCAAATCAGGGCACATTTTGAGGCACTGGGGATTAGAACTTCAAATTGATTTTATGAGAGAAACAATTCAACCCAGCTATTATGTCTGAATTCTTATTAGACACACAGAGAATGTTCAACTGCTTCCTGGTAGCAGGAGTTTAGAAATCAAATGCAAATAAAAACGAGACTCCAGAACCAAGACTGTGTGGCTAACTAACCAGCTCCTTTCCTATCCCTTTGTTCCTTTGTTTTTAAGTCAGATTTCTGAAACTCCCTGCAAAGGCCTGAAATATTTTGTAAATAATACATTCTGCTTCTTTAATTAAGTTTTGTCCCAATGAGAAGATTTTCTATAACTCAAAACTGCTTATCCATTTCCAGTGCTTAGCAATGCCTCCTAAAGACATCCATCAGACAGGCAGTCTTTTTCATGACATTTATGACTGGCAACCATCTGATTTTTAATTACACAGTAATTGCTATTGTATAAGCTTTAAGATGCTCTGTAACTTGGAAATCTTATTTTAAATTTAAAAAAAGAACACTGTTTATCTTTTCTTTTTCTAAATTCAAGTCAGTATTTGGAAAAACAGCCAATCGAAATCTTTTAGTGCCTAAAATGTGCTCATAGTCATTTTACATTTTTGAAAATCATTTTTGTTCGGGTAGATGTTCTACTATAATTAGTTCAGAAAGCATTTTACAGACAGCAGAATTCGAAGTCTGTAGGGAGGGGATGCAGAAGGTCATTAAAAGCATTTTTCTGCCTCCAGGCACTGTTACTCTGGTTGAAACCCCTGACCATGACTTAGATTCTTAAGGTCAAAATGCAAAATCAAACTGTGTGGGTAATGAACAAAGCTGAATTCTAAGAGCTTTGGTTTTTGGCATATTGAGAAGAATGCTACCTTGGCATGACTCTGTGGTTGCGACACTATTTGCCTTGAAATAATAAAGACTTTGGCAATGGGGCTTGAAACTACTCTTCTTAGAAGAAGCATCCTTATGCTACTTCCTTCAAATAGGTTCCCTCTGGTTGTTAAGGAGGGAAAGCAAACAACAAAAGATTTCAGAAATATATTACTTATTTTGTGTTGCAAAAGTAGTCCTTAGGCATGTAATTGTGCCTTTATATAACACTTTGCAGCTTGCAAATCATTTTGATCTACACCATCTCTCCTTTGGTCCTTCCTTCCTTCCTTGTGAGATTGGCAGGAGAACTTTATCATGCCCAGTTTTCAGGGAGGGCTCTTTGGCTCATAGAGACTAAACATAGTTTTGACAAGAATCAGGGTTAAAACTCAATTCCTGGAGTTGTTCTATTATAATCTTCTTCAAGTAAACATCAATAAAATTCAGTTTTGTTATCTGTAAAATGAGGAAGTGTACTCAACTTGCAGGGTGGCTGAAATGAATGAGATGTATCCGCAGGATCTAAACATTACTTGCTATCAAAAAGGTACTTAATAAATATTGGTTTGTTACAAATGGATGAATGAAAAGATAAATATTAAGCACTTGGCCCAGTGTCCAGCACAGAGTAGGTACTGATAAATATTAGCTATTAATATTTAAGTACAAATGATGAACTATTTATAAACAGAGTGTGGAGGTGTTCTCTCTCTCCAGTGTTGTTTATAAATTTTCTTTGAAGATAAAAAAATTTATTTTATTTTATTTGGTAAGCAATGTGACTTAATTAAATTGACTGCTATTTATTTCAATCATTTTGGCTTTTTCCCACCAAGGAAGTAAGTGTATGTAAATCCTTTCGTCATTTCATATTTAGCGGATGCATCCTACAGGCCAGGCACCTTGCCAGAAAGTGGGGAGACAGGAACTACATTTGCTGTGGCAATTAGGCAGGATTTGATTACTAAAGAAGACTCCCAGAGCGCAAACCAGCCAGGCTTACAAATATTCAGTTTATTGTAGAGAGAGGATCCAACATAGCAACAGCAGTAATGTGTAGATATACATCACAGCCAGAGGTGACCTTGCAACAAGGAGTTTGGAGAGTGAGGAGTGTGTGCCAGTTGCCATCTCCAGAGGGTCATCCCAGGACATGCTTTTTCTCTCTCAATCGGGAACCCCCTGGATGTACACAGAACATCTCAGACCAGGGATCCAAAGATGGAGTCTCATCAGGGCTCCATCTCCCCTGCTGGGTAGGTAGGCATGTTCTTGCTATACAACCAGCCCTCAGTGGTGGAGCCTTCTGGAATGTCACTGAGACTCACTTTTATCAATAATAAACAATGCTGACAATCTAGTACACACCACTTTCCTCAGACTCACGGTCACAGAACAACATCATTCATCAGTAGATTTCACTCTTTGACTAGGGGTCAGTGCAATAAAGACAAAATTCTTACTTCAGCAAAACACCTCATGCCACATTCAGGGCTAGTGAAATGAACCCTCCTGCAGAGTGCGAATCCCTGATCTATGCTCAAGTCCTTCTTAGGACAAAACAATCACAATTACTGCTTGTTTGATGGTGATTGTGAGCCTTGCAATAGTGTATAATCAGATAGACAATCAAAACTCATAGGTTCCAAACACTTTAAACAAAATAGGCAGTGAGGGGTTGGTATGGCTTTAAACAGGCAGCCGCATCATCCAATAATTGCAGTGTAGACTTCCTCAAGTTCTTGTACTCACTTTGGAATTATTTTCCATTTCTGATCTATAGCTTTCTGGACTTGATGGAGTGATTTTAAGAATCACAGTGAATTTATCATAATCAAGTGTAAATCTTTAGGAGAGTTCCTCTCTGGAGGGATAGCACCCTGAGGGGACTGTGATTGATTGACCAGCACATTCAACCGTCAACATCAGTAGTCGCAAGTTTTATCAGCTCCTATGATATTACTTTTACCTATGATTTTCGTATTGCCCAGTGTAGCAGTTTCATGGAGCACTCTCAATACATGGTTATTTTATCAATCAGAATTCATTATAGCATAATTTTTTCATTGCTCTTAACAAAATATACTATTTTCCATACACTATATGTGATTTCTCAGAGGACTACGGGTTAGATACTGTGTCTCTGTTGTTTGAGCATTCCAGCCTTTTTGAGGATTACAGTCAAATTCCTTTCCTGAGGTTAACAGAGAGTAGTTCTCAGTCAGAGGCATCCTATGCAGGACTCATCTATATTTCACAAGAAACACTCTTGTCTTGTTTAAAATGTGTTCAATATCCATGAGTTGCACTACAGGGACACAATGGTTAGCACCCAGTTGTGGTGAATAGAGAGATACATTAGAGAGAACACATTCTCAAGTGATGATATCCTTAGACCAGGTGGCTCATACATCCCCTAGCCACCTGGCCCCACCGCACCTGCAAGGGTGAAGGAGTGCTTCAGTGTTGGTGAGCACCACTAGCTTCAGCCACAGGGGATCAGAAGAGGTGAGGTTAGCCAGTGGTCACAGATTAAACCCCAAATCTCAGGGGCTTGCTGCAATAAAGGTGTTTTTTTTCTGGCTCACATTCACTGTCAGATGCAGCTCAAGTGGCTCCTGGCTCTTCTCCAAGCAGTGACTCAGGGACCCAGGCAGCTCCCATATTTCAACTCCCGTCAACCCAGTAGAGAACATTGATTATTTAGTGAGCATGGGTGGTCTCTTTCATAGTACTTAATGATGTATACCAGGTTCAAGGTTAAAGGAGGCAAAAGTATGAAAGTTGAACTTCTTGTGAATTATCAGCAAATTGAAATTTATTCCTCCCATTCTTATTTTAAATTGCTAAGTGGAAAACGTAACTCTATAGTTGATACCACACAAAGAAAGAAGCATAAAGAACTCCCCGTGTCTCACTGATTGATACCCCAAGTCTAGTATAGCACAAAGCTGCCAAAAATGTATATTTAAAAACAAGTGTTTTTCCATTTAATTTTGAATTAAAAAAGCTTTGCAACCCTGTAATAGAAGGGCATTATATAGAAAAAATAAAATCATTTCAGTGAAAAACCTTTTATGTCTTATTCTATGCAGTTGAACACAGAAGAGAGAAAAGCTCTGCATTATCTTTCTTCATCAGATGTCATTCATTGCAGCTGCCAACTACAATCAATATTTTCCTGCATTTAAGAAAACATTTTTTGGGTGTAAATTCCCAACCTTTTAAATATTCTATTGTGTCTCCTTTCTTTTTTAAAGGTGTGTCAACTTCGGGCGCCTGGGTGGCTCAGTCGTTAAGCGTCTGCCTGCTGCTCAGGTCATGATTTCAGGGTCCTGAGATCAAGCCCCGTGTCGGGCTCTCTGCTCAGCGGGGAGCCTGCTTCTCCCTCTCCCACTCCCTGTGCTTGTGTTCCTGCTGTGTATTTATTTGACAGAGAGAGACACAGCGAGAGCAGGAACACAAGCAGGGGGAGCGGGGAGGGAGAAGCAGGCCTCCCGCGGAGCAGGAGGCCTGAGGCGGGGCTCGATCCCAGGAGGCTGGGATCATGACCTGAGCCGAAGGCAGACGCGTAACGGCTGAGCCACCAAGGTGCCCCCAAATAAATAAAAATCTTGAAAAATAAATAAATAAGTTGTGTCAACCCAAGAATACAGTATCATTAAATCAACCATTTGATTTAATTGAGGGGTTTTTTTTGTCATTATAGTAACTTAATTAAATGAATTGGCCAATCACACTTTAATTAGTCAGCCTAATTCAGTTATCATGACAACTCAAATAATGAGAAAGAAACAAAATAATTAGAATGTGTCTATTTTTGTTGGCTATCTGTACTGGACAAGAATAATCACATAAGTAGGCATTCATCTGACAGCTGAAAAATACCCCAAATTTATTTCAGAACAGATTCTGTGTAGAGGAGACCACTTAGCAAATAAAAGCCAAGCAAACTTGTTTGTACTGTCTCTCTCATTAGGTTTTGATATCTACAAATCTTCAGAAACTATGTCTTACTGTTTTGAAATTCCTGTAGAATCCAGAGAAGGGTTTGTCTATGGATACTGAAAAAATTTTTGTTTAACTGAAAAAATATTTCTTGGAAGCACAAAGTATCTAGATCCAATATTTATTTTACCTCATCTTGAGACCCGAAATGATGTATGTTGAGAGATTCTCACTGATGTTTTCATTATGTTTACATTTGATAGACAATACAGTTTCTCATACTGAAAAGGAAAATATACAGAGACTGTTGTGTAATATGGGCCAGGCAATGTGTTAGAAATTTTCACATGTATTATCTTATTAAATCAGTAGACATCTGATACTAAAGTGTTGGTACTGGAGCACCTGGGTGGCTCAGTCGGTTGGGTGTCTGCCTTTGGCTTGGGTCATGATCCTGGTGTCCTGGGATGGAGTCCTGCACTGGGCTCCCTGCTCAGTGAGGAGCCTGCTTCTCCCTCTCCCTTTGCCACTACCCCCCAACTCATGTTCTCTCTCTCACAAAAAATAAATAAATAATCTTTAAAAAAATAAAGTATTGGTATTATTCTCTTCATTTGATGAGGTCTGAGTTTAAGAGCGTTTAAGAAAATTTCTTGGGATCACAAAGATATTTGGTAAGTCAAGGACTCAATATGGCTTCTGGAACACATAGTCCCTAAAATACGGTTCTCTTAATTTCTAAACTCTCTGGTCCCTAGGCCTTTGCTCACATTGTTTTTCTGCCTGGGAGACTTTTCCAGTCACATTCACAACCCTCCCACTTCACCTTCAGTCTTGGTTTAGATGTCACTCACTCCAAGTAACCATCTTAACCCAGAACGATGGGCAAGACCATGGTGGCAAACATGGAATGCACAAGTGGATTGAGGGAGAAATAAACTCTTGCTGTTGTAAGCCACGGAAATGTTGGTGTCATTTTATATCAAAGCATGACTTAACCTTTCCTGATAAAAAAAATAGTTCACATTCACATAATGGCAGATCTTGGATTCAAATACAGATCTACATAAATTCCAAATTAATAACTTCAAGATGTATGAAAATGTTGAACCACTAAGGTAACATTGTGTGTCAGCTATACTCAAATTAAAAAAAAAAAAACAATTAATGCTTTTAACCCTGTAATTGAAACCATGAGTCTAATTAGGAAGTATAAAGAAAACCTTGGTAATCTTCAATGTACCCTAGAAATTATATTGATAGTTTTAATAGTGCCAAAAATACCAAGACTGTGAGTGAAAATTATGAAAATCAGTTATCATGATGCTGTTTAACTGCCAGTGGCCAAAACCAATTCAAAAAGACCTTGACATTTTGAATGTGAAAAATGTTTAGACATTGATTTTTTGTGTATGTGATACTATGGGAAGAAGTTAATTATAAAACTAAATGTATATTACTACCATCAATTAGTGACATTATTTGTGTTTGCATTTAATGTTTTAATTTCTTCTTCCCTAAATGCTCATCCTCAATCTCACAGTCAATGGCATTTTTTCAGTCAAGGAAACTGGGTAATTAGTTTTTGATCTGAAAGAGCTTTACGTTGAAATAGATTTGTGTTCAAGTTCTTACCAGTTGTTTGATATTGCGTAGTTTACTCAACCTCTCTGATTTCAGTTTCTTCCTGTTTAAAATAGATTCGTCAACCTTTTGGTTCTCTGTCTGGCACTAGGTGAGCTTAATAAATGGTATTACTTGCTATTGTAAACATCCCCATATTAAAGCTATGTATTTGCAACAGGTTAAAAGTTCTCTCCTATTGAACAGAGGCTGACCCTCCTATTTTACTGAGTCTAAAATACATGTACTAAATTGGTGAGGTTATGAAGATAAATGTTGCTTCCCAAAGTAACCTTGATATCAAGTGAAGAATTATAACAACATGCCCAAGTACATATTTCTTTCTTTAAATTTTAAATAGCTTGCAAATTTACCCCTTGATTTTTATGTCTGAACAATTTGAGTTTGGTTATCCATTCTGCCAAGTTTTTAAAAGCTTAAGAGAAGTCAAAACTTGGAGACAATAGCACGGCTTCAGCAAGAGAAATCAGAGATATAGTCATTCCTTCCTTTCTTCCTTCCTCCCTTCCCTCATTCATTCCCTTATTTGGCAAAAATCATTTAGGTGATAGGCTGGCATGGACACTGGGGCTACAACAATGAATAAAACATGCTTCCTTTCCTTAAGGAATTCCTCGTAGGCAGAGATAATTCAATAGTCCCTTTTAGCCTGGGTATCAGAAAATTAATACTTAGATTTAATGCTAATTGATCTAGGACAAATGGACATCCATTAGCTTTCTTCTTTCTACAATGTATGTAAATATATCTTAGTAAATAGGTGTATATCCAATTGTTTAATAATATAGAAATAAACTATTGAGAAAATAGAAGAGTAGAAAAATAAACAATTAAATCCATTTTTTGGCTTTGTCTTTTTGGACATATGAATAGTGAATATGTTATTATTTCATTATTAAAATCCAACGTGGAATAAACAAACAAATGTCAAAGATTAATATATTTATTAAATGGCTTACATTGGTATTAAATAGAATACATGTTTTCCCAAAGCACTTTAAGAACGGGTGATTATTTATTTGAACTTTCTTTATTTCTTTATTTCTTAACTTATGGAGAGTTGCTAGCAGGGAAAAAAAGATTTCAGTTAAATACCGATTGATTGTGCTTGAGGCTCTATGTTCCAGCTGGTACATTTTTCACTTTTCTCTTAACCTCAAATAACTTATGACAAGATTTTACATCAGGAAAGGGGTTATTTTCAAAATTTAGCTCACAATTACTATTTTCAGGTAAGAGTTGTCTCTTGAAAGAATCATTAAAAATCACACTAAACTTTTTTTTTTTATGAGATAAAAATCCCTCAAGCTTTGGTTTTGTCTTCTTTAACAATTACGTGCTCTGCTTCCACTTGCAGTCACCAGAGTTTGGAGAAGTTCCTGCGAACAAAGCACAAATAAATGTGGATAAAGTTCCTTAGCTCAGAAATTAATTATCTACTGCAATGTAATAGATTACCACAAAACTCAGCAGCTTAATCCAACATACATTTCTTACCTCACAGTTTCTGTGGGTCTGGAGGGTCCAGCTGCAAGCAAGCTGTCATTTTGGGGTCTGTGGCCTCATCTGAAGACTCAACTGGAAAAGGATCCACTTCCAAGTTCACATGGATGCAGAACCACAGCAGGAGGTCAACAAATACCTTTTTAGGCTTTCCTGACTAAGGAAATCAGTCCAGTATCTCAATGTGTAGCACAGTACCCTGCCCACAATAAGCACTCAGTGTTTATAAAATAAGGGCCCAAGTTAGATGAGTACATTAAATCTAGAAGAGTGGAGGAACCACTTACAGTATCTTTTACTGTGTCTATTATGGTAATTCTATTCACAAAAATAGCTGGGTGGTATAAATACATGTGATTTTCAGTTTCTTCTTCATACTTCGCTAGACTATTTGAAATTTTCAGTGATCAAGTATTATTTTTATTATAAGAAAACTAAGCAACTCTCAAGTTAAAAATTATAGATGAATTGCTAGTTATATATTCTTATTTATTCAAAGACTATGTTTGGAAGAATACACAATCATGGACAATGGTTGCTCCCAGAAAGGAAAAATATACTTTGTAGTTTTAGTTTTGTACCATGCGAACAATGTTACTGAGTTAAAAATTATTAAGCTTGTTCTAAAGGGTTATACCTAAGATATAAAACTATAAAATATGTACATAAATCTTTATAAAGCATCTGATTACAAATAATTTCATCTTTTTGTCATTTTTTTTCTTTTATTCAAATATTAAATCATAACGAAAAAATGAGCCCTTTTTAGTCAGACAAACAGAAGCTCCTGCAGGGCATGAGGCAGATATTCCAGTGAATGCCAGGGGAAATGGGTCCCCAGGAAGAGCTCTGGGTAAAAGGCATTCCGAGTTCTGTCTCAAAGTTACATCTTTCCTTATTCTGAAAGGGCATAGTTTTCCTTTAGTGAATAGTCTACTTCTAATAAATTAATAAATCTAGACAATATTTATGAAGGGCCGTTAACATCACAAAAGGAGAAATGACTAAGTATATGTGTTTCTAAAAGGAACTACATATCAACACTCATGAAATGTTCTTCCTAAAAAAGTCAAACTTTAATCTGATCAATATCTAGATCTAAATTCTGATTCACAATAAATAAAGGGAGTGAAGGAACATGCCAAGTAAGGCTATGAGAAGTAAATTATCCAAATCCAGTTAAGAAAAGTGAATGTTTTTTTGCTTGCTTGTTTTTAAAGATTATTTATTTGAGATAGATGATAGATGATAGATGATAGATAGATAGATAGATAGATAGATAGATAGATAGATAGATAGATATAGCAGAGGGGATTGGCAGAAGGAAAGGGAGAGAGAGACTCTCAAGCAGGCTCTGCGCTCAGTGGTCAACCCTGAGAACGTGACCTGAGCCGAAATCAAGAGCTTAACTTACTGAGTCACCCAGGTGCCCCAAAGTGAATTAGTTTTTTCAACAACTACAATAAATATAGAGCAGAATCTGTAAATTAAAAGATATTTAAGTGACATATCACCCAACTGGAATATATGTACCTTATTGAGATCCTAATTAAGCAAACTGTACAAAAATTATGAGATGACTGGGAAAATTTGAATATTGGTAGTATATTGGATGATATTAAAGAATTAACAGTAATTTAAAACTTCATACATGATAATGATAATATTATTGTGATTGTGTTTTTTAAAGAGTCTCTATCTTTTAAAGATCTCTACTGAAATATTGGCAAATAAAAAGATATGTTGGTGGCAGAGTATATATATATATGAAACAATACTGGACGAGTGGGTCAATGGCTATAGGGTTTCATGGGAGTTCATTATACCATTCTTTCTACTTTGTTATGCTTGACATTTTCTATAATAAAAATGTCATGGACGCTAAAGCATAGCTCCTTAGTGTCATTGTATTATATCATTCCTTCGACTTTATTTCAATTCTCTCATAGAGTTCATTATACATTCATTGAGAGTTGTACTGTGTAAGGGTCCTTCCAGGGAGAATTGGATCCAGGATTTGATTGTTCTCTACCAGTGTCTTAAGGTCAGCAAGGTGGTACCTACAATGGGCAGAGAGATTAGGTACAATGATGTCCTCAGCACACTTACAAGCTCCCCACTGTCAAAATCCACACCCCCTTCTTTGAGGCCATGACCCAAGTTCTCCCAGAGAGACTCTGCCTAGGACAAAACACTATGTTGCTTTACATAAAGGGAAGGCCTTGCAGGTACCCTCACTTATCAGAGCTATAAATTACCTAAAGACTGTACTTAAACTATACCAGACCAGGATTAGAGATTAGGCTCACTCAATTCCTTACTCATTCTGTGCTTAGAAGTGGGAGCCCATAACTCCTAAACTATGCTTGTGCACATTGAACTCCTCAATCACATGAGCAAAATGCACAGGGAACAACAGAAGGAGCAAGCAGGTCCAGGTTAGAAGCAGACATAATTCACTACTGGATCTGTCTGGTAGAGTGGCATGTTACTTTGTCTGCCCTTCACATGGGTCTCTATCCTAGAGTTTCACATTACTCAGGTTCGGCTGTCTCTCTCCCTCTCTGGGCCAACCAGGGACTTGTGTGTGAATCATCTCTGCTGTACTAGTGCTTAGACCAGTAGACACCCAAAGAAGAGCTGGATGAGTTGACTAAATGATTGTGTGTGTGTGTGTGTGTGTGTGTGTATGTGTGTGTGTGTGTATGTGTAGAACTGCTCGAACTAAATTCTTCCAATTAGGTTCATTTACCAAATACCTCCTTTTGCTTATGTTCTCATCATGGAAGCAGCACTCAAAGAATATAAATTATGGCAAAGATTAATCTTTCTGAATTAGAAGAATGAATCTGTGAGTTATGTATCCCTAAGATCATAACACAAATTTTTGTCTGTATGCCATATGTCTAATTTTTCTGAAGAGAGGATATTTAGTGTTTGTAAAGTTCCTTAAGATGATCTTAAATGAAGCTGAGTCCCAGTTGTAAGCTCTGAATTGAGTTATTTATGCTGTATTGATCTACTCTGCCTGCTTTGCTCCTTTCCCATTGGTAACTGGTGTTCGGCCATAGCATTCAGCACCCAGTTTTTTGTCAGATAATTAGCTGTGAAAGCCATCAAGATTTCTTTTCTTTCTTCACATTTTCTTCTTTGCAAGTGATCAACAAGACTCCCTGGATCTTGAAATAAGCCTTTGGAAAAACCTGAACATCTGTTGCTGGGCTTGAAGGCCCATTTTTTATTCCAGTTTCTTTCCATTCACTATCTCCCCTGATGTGACAATAAGTGATCATGTGCCTGGCAGTCAGATAAAGAAACTAGTGGTGCATTTAGCTCTCAATGTCTCTGGGTGAAAAATACACAATATGGATGCCAGAAAATTGTTCTTCACAATCTTTCTGTAGAGAAAGAGAAATGACAACCTTTATACATGAAGAAGTCTGAAATAGTTTTCATCTTGTGACCTGTTTTTCATGTGGCTGACCCATATGGGATATGCTTGTAACAACAGGGAGAAATGTAAGAGGAAAAGAGGAAATTATTGCTTAATATTACAGTCTCCTTTTAAAGACTGGAAGACAACAAAATGGTTACATTCACTTAAAATTCATAGAAATGAAAACTTGTGAATAAAAAACACACAAAAAAATGTGTAACATTTTCTACCAGTTTAAATTAAGGAAATGTTCTTCCCATAGAATATCAGCTGTCATTGTAAACTTATGAGAAAGAAACATCAGGGATCATGGACTAACACTAGTGATGTTCATGGCTTTGGAAATAAAGCCACTGTTAGTAGATCCAGGTGGGTGGATGTCATCAGCTGTCTTATCTCCTAATCTCTACCTGCTTCCTCAAAATCACTCAAGTATATTCTGAGTATGAACTCTTTAATATTTGTGGAGATAGTATGGTTTGCAGAGTGCTTTTTCTCATTATATCTCTTATTCTTCACACACAAAAAAACCTCTGTGAAGTAGGTACAATATTGTGATTAGTTAAAGTTGGATGAGACCTAGGTTCAAAGTGGTTAGTTAATAACCCAGTGAGTGTCAAGATTCAATTCCTAAGACTTCAGCTCTGCCCGTGCATATTATGCCTATAATGAGCAAGCCATTTGAATACAACATAATCTGAATGGGTGTCATGGGCCTGTTAATGACCAATTCCCAGAACTGAGTTGCCTCCTGAAGTCTGCGCCTCCATGCTGGGCTCCCAAGTTCCATTTGCTTTCCTTTCCTCTTCTGAGTTATGCTATTCCTTCTGCATTTTTGCATTCTTTGCCCATAAAGATTCACTACACTGTAGGGCACCATTTCTCCAAGCTATTTCCAAAATAAAATCACAGAACTGTTTCATTCTGAAAGAATTACTTGTGTTAATCTCAAAGTAGTAACAAGAATAGCAAATGTGCAGCATATACACTTTCTCTGGTCACTCTTTCTTGACTAAGCAGCTGATACACATCTACTGGGCAGTCCCCCAGCTCCCTGGTCCTCCCACCTCCCCCTGTCCCCAGCAGTCCTTTATTCTGCTCTAGTTTGAAAAGACCCTTCCACCAGGGATACCCTTCTTCCAACATGAAACAGAGAACAATAACAATGAGCTCATATTTTAGGGGTGCCTAATTAATTGTACCTCAAGGAGACTTCATTAGAGATCCCACCCCAAATGTTACGTATTTTATAGAATAAAGGTATTTTAAAGCATCTCACTTGTACAAGGTAGGTATTTAGAATGATATATAGAGAAAAGTAATTATCATGGAATAAGAGATTAATAGCCTTTAGTTAGATTTAGGTGCTTTGTGCAGAATATTTTGTCCTAAAGGCATGATGATGTAAATATTATTGTTGTTAATATCATCATTGCCTTTTTTCAAAAGAGGAAGCAGAGGCAGAGAAAGGAGATCCTTGGGTTTAAACTCTATTTGGGGGAAAGTTGCCATCCCAAGCCTTCTAATTAAATATCACTTAATTTATCAAAGAAGGAGAGATGGAAAGGTTAATGTCACTGAACGGAGTGTGATGTAGGATTGAATCTGCTTATGTTCACTAAATGTTAGCAGGAGGGCAGAACAACCTCATTGGTTCAACCACTGTTTATTGTGAATTTTAGTGTCTTTGACTTCATTGGGACAAGGAAGAGGAAGGGGCTCTCTTGCCTTCTGCACACCCCAACCATAGACACCACTAGTAGACAGGAGACCAGGGATTTTGGAGATAGAAACAAACTGCCATGGAGATAGAAACAAACTGCCAAACAAACAAACAAAGCTTACCAACCTAGTAAACACTGAACCTCAATTCTTGCAATATTTTGGTTCTATGTGTTCATTTCTCTCATAAAGTTTCATACAGTCAAGATTTGCTGCTATCCTGATCATAGCATTCCTTTTTAAAAAAATCTATTTTCCTCAACTTTCTAATTATGTGTGAAGTGTTCTAATTGTAGTTTACAAACTGTTGTAGGCATAAAAGATGGGAGTGATTTAATGGCTTTGACATCAAAATGGGCTTATTTTGGCTGATAGAAAACACTGCTTGCATCTTTAAATAATCAGACATAATGGGGAGGGGAATGAGTAATATATTGCAATAGTCTAGACTTAAAACCACAGTTGGCATATTATTTAAGTAAAGATTATAATTACCCCTGCAAAGTGACTAGCATAAGGTTAGGAATATGCTTGATATATTTTGTAGCCCATTGTGGTCAACGCAATATTCTCCAAGCTTTCAGAAAATGTATTGGAAGAAAAAGAAATCACTAATTTAAGGAAAATAGAAAAGAAGTACTAACTCATACAAATTATTGTGCATTAAAATAAGACAAAATTAGGGGAAAAGATGGTGGAGGAATAAGGAACCCTATTCCAACTGGTTGCTGGAATTGAGCTGGATATCTACCAGGCCACTCTGAACACCCACGAAATCAGCCTGAAATGTAAGAAGATATATCTGGATCTCTACAAACAGAATATCACAGGCGGTTGGTTTCGAGGTATGAAGCGGGGAGCCGTGATTCTGTGGGCACATATCAGAAGACAAACAGAAGGGGGAGGGAGCCATTGGGATCCTGCACCATTGGTGGGTGAAAGACTCCCACTCTGGGGATGGGGCACAGACTCACAAAACAGTAACGATGGGGAAAGGGCTTTAGGGCAGCCCCCAAACTGAAACCTGGAGCAACAGGGCTCCCCTTGCAAACCAGGGGTGGTTAGAGGTTTTAGAAGGACAAAGGGTAGAGACGTGCCTGGACCTGGAAGCTGAGGGGCGCACAACCCAAGATGCTGTAGTTTTTAGCATCACAGACAGAAACGGAGATAGTGTGGCCTGGAGAGCTCACTGAAGAACAGACTGCGATCCTCTGTTCTGAGGCAGAGGGTTGGAAATGGTCTCTTCTGCTCTGACTCTCGGAAGAGACATAGAAAGCCTCCAGGGAAAGCCACCAGAGAACAAAAGCCCCGCAAAAACCAGTTTTCACTGAGGCCATCTCCCCCCACAGGGGCAGGGCAACTCTGCCCAAACAGGGTTGCCTGAGTAACAGCTCGGCAGGCCCCTGCCCCAGAAGACAGGCTGGGAGAACAAGAGGCCAACAACACTAAGGTCCCTACAAAACAGGTGCATCTTGCTTGGGTTGTGGTCAATAATTTGGACTCTGTACATTCCCTCAATCATCCCTCAATAGAATGACTAGGAGGAGGAACCCCCAAAATAGGAAAGACTCAGAGACTGTGACTTCTGCCACAGATTTACAAAAGGATACAGATATAACCAATATGTCAGAGATAGAATTCACGGTAGCAATTGTGAAGACAATAGCTAGAATGGAGAAATTGATTAATGGCAACATAGAGTCTCTAAGGGCAGAAATGAAAGCTGAACTGGCAGAACTTAAAAATGCTATCAATGAGAGCCAATCTAATCTATATACTCTAACAGCTAGGGTAAACATGGCAGAAGAACGAATTAGTGATCTAGAAGACCAATTGATAGAAAAGAAGGAAAAAGAGGAGGCCTGGGAAAAACAGTTTATAATCCATCAAAACAGAATTAGAGAAATAAGTGACTCTATGAAACGTTCCATGTCAGAATTATTGGGATCCCTGAGGGTGTGGAGAGAGAGAGAGGACTAGAAGATATATTTGAGCAAATCATAGCTGAGAACTTCCCTAATCTGGGGAATGAAACAAACATTCGTGTCCTAGAGGCAGAGAGGACCCTTCCCAAGATGAAGGAAAACAGACCAATGCCCTGGCATGTAATAGTAAAACTCACAAATCTTATAACCAAGGAAACCATCTTAAGGGCAGTTGGGGGGAAGAGATTCCTTATGTACAGAGGGAAGAACATCAGAATAACATCGGACCTATCCACAGAGACCTGGCAAGCCAGAAAGGGCTGGCAAGACATAATCAGTGTACTAAAGGAGAATAACAAAAAGCCAAGAATACTTTATCTGACAAAGCTGTCATTTAGAATGGATGGACAGATGCAGAGCTTCCAAGACCGGCAGAAACTGAAAGAATATGTAACCACTAAGCTGGCCCTGCAAGAAATATTAAGGGAGGTTCTATAAAAGGAGAAAGACCCCAAGAGTGATATAGAACAGAAATTTACAGAGATAATCTATAGAAACAAGGACTTCACAGGCAACAGGATGACAATAAATTCATATCTTTCAATAATCACTCTCAATGTGAATGGCCTAAATGCTCCCATAAAACGACACAGGGTTGCAGACTGGATAAAAAGACAGGACCCATCCATATACTGTCTACAAGAGACTCATTCTGAACCTAAAGATACATCCAGACTGAAAGCAAAGGTATGGAGATCCATCTTCCATGCCAACAGACCTCAAAAGAAAGTTGGTGTAGCAATTCTTATATCAGACAAATTAGATTTTAAACTAAAGACTAGTTAGAGACACAGAAAGACACTATATCATTCTTAAAGTGTGTATCCAACAAGAACATCTAACAGTTGTAAATATCTACACCCCCAACAGGCGAGCAGCCATCTACATAAGCCAACTGTTAACTAAAATAAAGAGTCATATTGATAACAATATGTTAATTGTAGGAGACCTCAAAACTCCACTCCCGGCAATAGACAGATCATCTAAGCAGAAAATCAACAAAGAAACAAGAGCTTTGAATGACACCCTGGACCAGATGGACCTCATAGATATATACAGAACATTCCACCCTAAAACAACAGAATACTCATTCTTCTCGAGTGCACATGGAACTTTCTCCAGAATAGACCACTTACTGGGTCACAAATCAGGTCTCAACTGATACCAAAAGATTGATATTATTCCCTGCATATTCTCAGACCATAATGCTTTAAAACTGGAACTCAATTACAAGAAAAAATTTGGCAGAAATTCAAACACTTGGCAGCTAAAGACCACTCTGCTCAATAATGTTTGGATCAACCAGGAAATCAAAGAAGAACTTAAACAATTCATGGAAACCAATGAGAACAAAAGCACACCGGTCCAAAACCTATGGGATACTGCAAAGGCGGTCCTAAGGGGGAAATACATAACCATCCAAGCCTCACTCAAAAAAATAGAAAAATCCTGAATTCACCAACTAACTCTACACCTTAAAGAACTAGAGAAAAAGCAACAAACGATACCTAAGCCACACAATAGAAGAGAAATGATTAAGATTAGATCAGAGATCAATGAATTAGAAACCAGAAACACTGTAGATCAGATCAACAAAACTAGAAGTGGGTTCTTTGAAAGAATTAATAAGATCGATAAACCACTGGCCAAATTTATCCAAAAGAAAAGAGAAAGGGCTCAAATTAATAAAATTATGAATGAAAGGGGAGAGATCACAACTAACACCAAGGAAATAGAAACAATTGTTAGAAACTATTATCAACAACTATATGCCAATATGCTGAGCAACCTGGATGAAATGGATGCCTTCTGGAAGCCTATAAACTGTCAAGACTGGAAGAACAGGAAGAAATTGACAACCTGAACAGGCCAATAACCAGTAACAAGATGGAAGCAGTGACTTCCCAAAAAACAAGAGTCCAGGGCCTGATGGATTCCCTGGGGAATTCTACCAAACATTCAAAGAAGAAATAATACCCATTCTCCTGAAGCTGTTTCAAAAAATAGAAACAAGGAAAGCTTCCGGACTCATTCTATGAGGCCAGCATTACCTTAATCCTCAAACCAGGCAACGACCCCATCAAAAAGTAGAATTTCAGACCGATATCCCTGATGAATATGGATTCCAAAACCCTCAAGAAAATCCTAGATAATAGGATCCAACAATACATTAGAAGGATCATCCACCACGACCAAGTGGGATTTATCCCTGGGATGCAAGCGTGGTTCAACATTCGCAAATCAATCAATGTGATAGAACACATTAATAAGAGGAGAGAGGCGAACCACATGGTCCTCTCAACTGATGCAGAAAAAAGCATTTGACAAAATACAGCATCCTTTCCTGATTGAAACTCTTCAGAGTATAGGGATTGAGGGAACACTCCTCAAATTCATAAAATCCATCTATGAAAAACCCACAGCTAATATCATCCTCAATGGGGAAAAGCTGAGAGCCTTTCCCTTAAGATCAGGAACACAACAAAGATGCCTACTCTCACTACTATTGTTCAACATAGTACTAGAAGTCCTAGCAACAGCAATCAGACAACAAAAAGAAATATAAGATATACAAATTGGCAAAAAAGAAGTCAAACTCTCTCTCTTTGCAGATGACATGATACTTTATGTGGAAAATCCAAAAGACTCCACCCCCAAATTGCTAGAACTCATCCAGCAATTCAGTAATGTGGCAGTATACAAAATCAATGCACAATCAGTTCCTTTTTTATACATTAACAATGCAACTGTGGAAAGAGAAATTAGAGAAACGATTCCATTTACAATAGCACCTAAAACCATAAGATACCTCGGAATAAACCTAACCAAAGAGGTAAAGGATCTATACTCTAGGAACTACAGAACACTCATGAAAGAAATTGAAGAAGACACAAAAAGATGGAAAAACATTCTATGCTCATGGATTGGAAGAATAAACATTGTTAAAATGTCTATGCTGCCCAGAGCAATCTATATCTTCAACACCATCCCGATCAAAATTCCAATGACATTTTTCAAAGTGCTGGAACAAACAATCCCAAAATTTGTATGGAATCAGAAAAGACCCCGAATCGCCAAGGAAATGTTGAAAAGCAAAGCTGGGGCTATCACGTTGCCTGATTTCAAGCTATATTACAAAGTCGTGATCACCAAGACAGCATGGTACTGGCATAAAAACAGACATATAGACCAATGGAACAGAATAGAGAGCCCAGATATGGACCCTCAACTCTATGGTCAACCAATTTTCGACAAAGCAGGAAAAAATATGCAATAGAAAAAAGACAGTCTCTTCAGTAAAAGTGCTGGGAAATTGGACAGCTATATACAGAAGAATAAAATTTGACCATTCTCTAACACCATACACAAAGATAAACTCAAAATGGATGAAAGACCTCAATGTGAGACAGGAATCCATCAAAATCCTAGAGGAGAACATAGGCAATAACCTCTTTGACATCGCCCACAGCAACTTCTTTCAAGATACATCTCCAAAGCCTAGTGAAACAAAAGCGAAAATGAACTTTTGAGACTTCATCAAGATAAAAAGCTTCTGCACAGCAAAGGAAACAGTCAACAAAACAAAGAAGCAACCCACAGAATGGCAGAAGATATTTGCAAATGACACTACAGATAAAGGGCTGGTATCCAAGATCTATAAAGAACTTCTCAAACTCAACACCCAAAAAAACAAATAATCAAGTCAAAAAGTGGGCAGAAGATATAAAGACACTTCTCTGAAGAAGACATACAATGGCTAACAGACACATGAAAAAATATTCATCATCATTAGCCATCAGGGAAATTCAAATCAAAACCACATTGAGATACCACCTTACACCAGTTAGCATGGCAAAAATGGACAGGGAAAGAAACAACAAATGTTGGAGAGGTTGTGGAGAAAGGGGAACCCTCTTACACTGTTGGTGGGAATGCAAGTTGGTACAGCCACTTTGGAAAACAGTGTGGATGTTCCTCAAAAGTTTAAAAATAGAGCTACCCTATGACCCAGCAATTGCACTCGTGGGTATGTACCCCAAAGACACAGATGTAGTGAAAAGAAGGGCCATATGCACCCCAATGTTCATAGCAGCAATGTCTGCAAAAGTCAAACTGTGGAAAGAGCTGAGATGCCCTTCAACAGATGAATGGATAAAGAAGATGTGGTCCATATATACAAAGGAATATTACTCAGCCATCAGAAAGGATGAATACCCAACTTTTATATCAACATGGTTGGGACTGGAGGAGATTATGCTAAGTGAAATAAGTCAAGCAGAGAAAGTCAATTATCATATGGTTTCACTATATATACACATATATACACACACATATATAAATAATCGTTGTGTATTAGTAAATTTAATTATTTAAAATATCATTTATTTAAAAAACAGATAATATATGAACATAGTACAACACCAAACCTTACAGAAGATAGTTTCCTCTGTCCCCCAGATCCAGTTCTTCTTCCAGGAGGCCTCTATTTACAGTTTCAATGTATTATATAAAAAATTAGTATTGATACAAAAATGATATATTACTTAATATATCAATGCACTATATAATTGTATCTCATTATTAGATTATAATAATGTTAATATGTTATATATAAAAACGCAGATTATTCATATATAAGCAAATACATTAAACGTACACTCAAGCATACATACATGTATACATATATATTTAAATAATTTACACAATTTAAACATTATTTTATAATGTTCTGCATCTTTTAAAAAATGCAATGTATTTAGAGATTCTTCCATGTGGTGTGTATATCAGCCTTAAAAATATATCTTATTCTCTTTAATTGCTATATAATATTCTGTTAGATAAAAATTTTAATTTTATGTTTAGATACTCATTATTTTGTTTGCTAATGCCAAGTTCTTAATCTGTAAGGCCACCTCCCAGTTGTAACTCCATATTTTAGGAACCTCACATATCACCATAGTATCTCTATAAATATAAGAATATATACACTGATAATGAATCATGGAACACTACATCAAAAACTAATGATGCAATGTATTGTGATTAACATAACATAATAATTAAAAAAAGAAAAAAAAAAGAATATATACACTGGAATCTGAATATATGTGCTGGAAACAGGCTTGATTCCACAGTGGCTCTGAAAAGAGTGAAGATATGGTCTTAGTTTCCAAAGAATCTATAATCGTGTGGGGAGAGGTGACAAGGACACAAAAAATCATTTTGTGTGGCAGCACATATTCAGGTATATGAGAGGCATGGAAACTTCCATTTGACATGGACTGACTGAGATGACACAGGAAGGTGAGAAGCAGCCTGGGGAGCTGGCGGGCCTGAATACGAACACTAGCTCTTGTAGCTGCCATTGTGAGACCCTTTGAGCCTCACCATCTTCATCTGAAAAAAGGATACTAATATCACTTAATATCACCTTTAATGTATGTCGTGTGACTAACACATGGAAAGTGCTCAAGTAAATGTTAATTATCATCACTTCTTTAAAGACCAAGATTTAAAAATAAGAACGTACTTGTGTTTAATCTGACTATGTCGCTTGGTAGCTGTCCAGAAAAGTACTTAATGTCTTTAAATTTAGTGTCTTTGCCTGTAAATTGTGGTCAGAGCAACTTCCTAGATATTGTTGCCTTATTATAGTGAGTGAAAATTGGACTAACCATTTTGGAAGGCAATTTGTCATTAGATAAAATATTTTTTAAATTATGTGCATTTGACCCAGAAGTTATCCTTCTAGACATCTATTCTATAGATATGAATTCCAATTATAAAGATGGATAACTGTAGAACTGCTTGTAATACAAAATAAATCCTGGAAGTAACCTGTCTTTCAAAGACAGAATAGCTAGGTTATATCACATGCTTATTAAAGAATACTATATAGACTTTAGAAATAAGAAAGTAGATTTATGTGTGTTGAAATAAAATAATCCCTATATGTTGTGATATAAAATGGGGGTGCCTGAGTGGCTCAGTCGGTTAAGCATCCAACTCTTGATTTTGGCTCAGGTCATGATATCTGGGTTATGAGATCAAGCCCCACCTCAGGCTCCGCGCTCATTATGAACTCCACTTGAGATTCCTTCCCATCTCCCTCTGCCCCTCTCCCTGCTCTCTCTCTCTCTCAACTAACTAAATAAGAGAAACTGAGTCACAGCATGACAAGGAATTTGCCTAAGTCTAGACACTAAGATCGGAGGGGGAGACTAACCATGAGAGACTATGGACTCTGAGAAACAAACTGAGGGTTCTAGAGGGGAGGGGGTTGGGAGGATGGGTTAGCCTGGTGATGGGTATTAAAGAGGGCACGTACTGCATGGAGCACTGGGTGTTATACGCAAACAGTGAATCATGGAACACTACATCAAAAACAAATGATGTAATGTATGGTGATTAACATAACATAATAATAATTAAAAAAAAGAAGCAAGAGCTAGTCTTTGAACCAAAGTCATCAGGCCCCAGAGCCTGTCATGTTAACATTTATACTGCACTGCATTTAATGTGCTCAGGCATGATCTTTGTAATTAAACATAGCCCTAAGCACAGCCAGACCTAATCATATGCCAACTGATTGAGAGTGGCTATCCTAGGAGAGGGTCAGAAATGTGGGATTGAGGGTAACAGGAAATTTAAGTTTTACTTTTTATGTTTATATCGTGTTTTGGTACTTTATAGTAAGCATGTTTTCAGAGTGGTGATAACACGAGTAGACCTTTGGAAAAGAACTTGGTAGTAGCACACATACCATAATTAGAAACAGTAAAAAATTGAGACATGAAGAACAAATAGGTACAATGAAGACCTAAAAATGAAGAGGAAAGGAGTTTATATGTCTAGAAAACATTGTTTCTTTATAATAGATAGGATTTGTTCCAGCACTTTGAATATATTGTCCCAATGCCTTTTGTCCTCCATGTTTTTATGTGACATCACTGTTAAACCTATTGAGAGTCCTGTGTATGTGTAAATCATTTTTCTCTTGGCACTTTCCAAATTCCCTTTTGGCTTTGACATTTAGCAGCTTAAATATAATGTGTCTAGGTGTAGATCTTTTTGAGTTTATCCTACTTGGACTTTATTGACCTTCTTAAATGTGTAGATTAGTGTTTTTCCTTCATATTTGGAAAGTTTCCAGCCATTAGTTCTATAAAATATTTCCTCTGCCTCTTCCTCTCCTCCCCTCTGGGGCTCCCTTTTGCATATGTTGGTAATCTTGATGGTGTTCCACAGGTGTCTGCAGCTCTGTTTATTTTTCTTCATTCTTTTTTTCCCCCTATTCCTTAGATTAGACTATCTCAGTTAACCTATTTTCAAGTTCCCTGATTATTTCTTTCATCAGTTTGAATCTGCTATTGAGCCATTCTGGAGGATTACTCATTTCAAACTCCAGAATTTCCATTTTTTTAAATAACTTTATATTTTACTGATATTTTTTATTTGGTGAGACATGCTGTCATACTTTTCTTTAATTCTTCAGATATGATTTCTTTTAGTTCTTTGGATATATTTATAATTCTGATTCAAAGTCTTTATCTAGTAATTTCAACATCTGACTCCTGTGACAGTTCCTATTGACCATACTTTGCTATCTCTTTGCATGTCTCATAATGTTTTTGTTGAAAATTGGACACTTCAAATAATATAATGTGGCAACTCTAGAAATCAGACCTCTTCCTTCAGGGTTTATTATTTGCTATTTGTTGTTGCTGCTGCTACTGAAATGGCTTGTTTAATGATTTTTCTGGAAAATGTCAAAAAGCCCACTGTTCTTACTGAGATTCACTCATTTTTCTTAAATAAATGCCCATTAGATTTCTGAAAGACTTTCATTTATTTCTAGAGTTCTAGAAAGGTTAATTTTCAAAACTTTTGTCATTGTTCTCATTTTTATGTAGGGGCAGGTTGGTTTTTGTTGTTGTTGTTGTTGTTATTGTTTTAATTCTGAAAGTGCTTCTAAGCTATAAACCTTGGCAAGTAATCAGATAGCGTGACATATTGTAATGTAAGGATAAAGAATTTAAACCCAAGCCTGGAGTTGCAAGTTTTGATTTCTTAAATAATGACAATATTTAATGGAAATTGCTAAAAGAAGTAGAGAAATAGGAATATAAATAGCTATTTAACATATATGGAGTGCCTCCTCCACGCTGAGTAGTTTTTAAGCCATTTCCATGTATATGCAGTATGCCAATCAATGTTCATCGCCACTCTGAAGGTAGATGCCATTATACCTATCTTATAAATGAAAAAAATGAGGAACAAATAGACTAAGAACATGTCATACAGGTAGTAAATGGCAGAGCCAGGCTGTGATGAGAGGACCCTGGCTTTTAGCTGCTAACCTACATCTACTGATGAGATGATGACTTTAGCATATAGGGCTCCTCTAAATCAAGGTCTTTTTTTTTCCACCAAAGTTCACTTTGGAAAGTCAGAAAATGGAACAGGGTTTGCATAAGAAAGTAGGAAAGTTCACCAACTATGAGTTTTTGTCACTGAGAGATAAATAAGTAGTGTGAAAGGGTATGGGTTTCAGAGCCTGGATCTCAATTGTATCTGGGAATGATTCTATAGTTGTTACTGACTGGAGAGGACATTCCTTCCCATTAGGGAAGAAAGACTAACCTGAAAAAAATAAATATTTTATGGCAGGATTTCAGGCCATGAATCAGGCACTCAGAAAGATTTTTGGGGTCTAAGGAAGACTTTCCTAGATCCCTCAAATTAGCCATCTCAAGTGCTCCATCCATGAGCAAAGTCATCCGGGAATCTCTTTCTCCCCTTTTCTTTGATGACTTTCCCAAACTACATCCTGTGCAGACTAACAGTGGAGTACACAGAAGGTTATAACCTAGAAGCCATTATTAATGCCCCTGTAGCATGTGACCAGAAGCTGCTGAGGCTCACACTGATTCATTCTGAGTGTGGGGCAGAACTGGTAAAACTTAAAATATTCAGTTCGTTAGGCAAATGACTGTACATGTTACTTAGACAATAAATCTAGCCAAATATAAAACCACGAGCCTGAAAAACATATGATTTATAAATATATATTTTCAAATTTAACTGACATATCAATATAAAATCTATAGTTAAATTGAAAAGCATTAGTCCAAAAACTCTCTTGGATAAGAAAGTGTGTATTTCAATATTTGAAGACATTTCTTTGAACATAACTGTCTGCAAGAGTGGTTATATGAGGGCGAAGGATATTTAGAGCTATTATTTTTCTGTTCATTTGGAGTCTAGAAGAGAAACAACTCCTTTATTTCAAATGGAAGAAAGCTGATAATGTAATGCCACCTTTCTTACTTTATGTTCCTTTAGAAAGGGGATAAGCTTGAAAGTCTACATGAGGAAGATTAAAAGCAGGAGGTAAGAGAGTTGACTTTTCAGGAAGCCAGAATTTTAGAGCTACTCCATATTCATAGAGTGGAGTTGTAAAGAAAAAGATAAGCAGAAGAGGTGTGTTTTGATAGGAAAAATGGCAGCTTTCTTTTGCCAATTATGAAAGGGCATAGCATCAACAGTGGTTCCTTATATTCAATTTTAGAAATGTATCTTCTCTTACTTTTCTGCTTTCTTAGATGTGGGGAGGATACGGGAACTCTAAGGTCAGACTTTACCCCATGATTATGTAGACCCCAGGGTGCTGCCCTCTGAGAATATGATCTTTTTCTTACCTGCAACATTTGTTCCATATTTTAAATGATTCTGGATTTATTTTTATAGTCTAGCTTTCTGTGCCCTCCCCACCTCAGATTGTCATAAAACTAGGAACTGAGAAATCTCTGCTGATACACTCTATATATCTTTATGCATCACTTTTAATTCTTATAGGAAATATCAAAACTAGCAGGAATGATTTTGCTTAAAAAAAATCCCTTATAATACAGGAAGTTGATTTTTTAAACCAATTTCCAAACACATAAGCACCAACTGAGATGGGAATCATGCACTTATTCAATAAATTAGGTATATATAAACAGCATTATGCCCAAGCAATGGATATTTTTTAAAGGTTATAAAGTACAGTCTCTAACTTTGAGTTTTCATCCACAAAACAAAATAAATTTATTAAATCACAGTTTTTACAATTTTTGGTCTTTTGGAATAGCCATGATTATTCTTGGCATTTGACTGCAGTGCTTCTACACAGAGTATTATAACTCAGTTTTATGGAACATGAAGATAATAAGAGTCCTAAGTGAGACTTTCAATGTTGTGTAAAAGAACTGTGCTGTTCAGTATCAACAAATTATCAGCATACATAAAAATGATATATATAAGTTTAAGTAAATAACATTTACTTCAGTAATTTATTAAGAAAATGATGATGCTATTTTAATGAGCTCAAAAATTTGAAATGAGGAGTTGTAGCAAAAGTTGCAGCCCTACATCCATTTTAGCATCAAATTAATATCATTTTTTTTCTGTTACTTTAGTTTTTTCATTAAAAAGTAATACATGTTTACTTATAATTTGAAAATACATAATTGTCATCACCGTCATCCTTGTATAATTTGAATTATACAGAATATAATAAGTGTATAATTTAAGTAATACAGAAGTATATAAAATAAACAAAGAAGGCCAATTTTATTCCCTAAGTCTTTAAATAAGCAAAACTGCAAGTAACTCTATATTATTTCCTATGAACCAGCATTATTCTTTCTAAGGTTTTCATAAAGCTTAATAATAGATTTAGAAGGATCTGTTGAAAACTTACTAAGAAAATTTGGTCACTCACAATTATCAGATTTTTAAGGGGTAAATATTCATAGCTTTTAATACTTAGAAGTGTACCAGTGTTATAGATTTCCTCTATACAATATAGAAGTCCAGAAATATGTAACAATTAAGGTATATCTTGTGCTGAATCCTGCCATGCATACCAACATTAATGAGTCTTAAGTTCCATCCCTTTAGATGGGAGCGTCATGTAAGAAAGGCCTCTTTTTTTTTTAAAGATTTTATTTATTTATTTGAGGGAGAGAACAAACGGAGGGGAGGGCAAAAGGAGAGGGAGAAGCTTGTAGTGGGGTTCATGGGGAGGATTGTGGGGGGAGTTGTGGGGGGCTTATGGGGCTCCATCCCAGGACCCTGAGATCATGAACTGAGCCGAAGGCAGATGCTTAATGGCTGGAGACACCCAGGCACCCCTAGGAAGGCAGATAAGTTTATATTCCATTGGCCAGTTTGGCTAACCTTCTAGCCAGAGGCCAGAGACAAAATCCTCTTACAATCCCTGAATCTAGGACCAGATGGGAATCTTGAGAAATCACCATTCCTTATAATTTGTGTAATGTCTTACATTCTGTTCATGCACACTATTCATTTTGCCTATGAAAAGTCATTCCTAATATCCATTATGCCAATTGGTAGACTTCTGGTGTTGAATGTGTTGGAGGTAGCTGAATGGCTTGAAGTCAGTAAAGTGTGGGCTTTTGATCTGGATATTTGACAGTTGCTGCTGAGAGTCTATCTCCGTTATGGTTCTTCAAATGTTAATTGTTAATCATCACGTTGTGGGTTAAAAGCAACACTAAGAAACATAATTTCTTCACATTTTCTAGGCTGAAGAATTTTTAAGTAATTAGATAAAAATTAGATAATATAATATACGCATAGATCATATTAGTCGACTTATTTACCATATAGAAGTAATAGTACATGTTAAATGAATTGACGTTGAACTTCGGGTGTAATGTAGTTGGTAAACTTGGTCAGGAATTTCTTTATGGTAGCCTGGTATAATTAAATGGGTGATAGAGAACTATTAAAGTCTGATGAATCATTTGGAACTGATTAAAATCTGAAAATTCTAAATTAGCAGAAGGGTAACACAATTATAGATATTAGACATGAGCATTTTGGGGACCACATTAGTGCAGTGAACTATCTACTAAGGAAGTGACATCAGAAGACTGATGTTTAAGTACCAGTCTTTTTTACTTAATAACTGTGATCTTTGGGATATTACTTAACCCTATAAGTGTCAGTCTCTTAAATTGTAAATTTGTAATAGGCTACTATATTGTGTTCTTGTGAGAATCAAATGAATAATAGTTAGGAAAGCACTTTGTATATGATAAATGTTATGAGAGCAGTGAAGTCCATAAATTAAAACATTTCTTTTAGACTTGGAAGAGATACAAAAAAAAAAAATGCTCCCTGAGGGTATATATCATTGGAGAAATTACAAATACAGATTGTAAAGGAGAAAATGACAAGATATGAAACTGAAGAGGTAAGGATGTTTCAAATCTTAGTTCTTAAAAATCATACCAGGAAATCTGGGCTGCATCCTAAGGCACAGGAAACACATTGAAGGTCTGTATTCTGGTCACGTTGGGGAGGACAGCACACAGATTACATCTGTGTTTTCTAAAGTTCATTCTAACTGCAAAGTGGAGAATGGAGTCCTAGACCAGTGAGTTTTTCTCCATACATTGGATCTCTATTGATATTACACCCAAACTGGACAAGTGGTAGTATCTTAAATGTCACATACAATCATTATGGAATCGGATATCATTTCAATGAACTTTCTATACTCTCTAATATTAAAGTTCATTGCACTTTGAATGGCAAAAGACCAAGACCAAACACATATTGATATACACAAACCCATGGTTTACCAAAAAGTCTACTTAACTTGAAGAAACACAATATATAGGCATCAGAACACTCTGGAAGGATATTTGACAGTCAGACTAGCCCAGCCTTTGGACTTAAGGGCATTCCAGTCTGTGTAGTTGCCCTTTATGGCACTTCGGTATGTGAGGCACAAGTGACAATTATCAACCTAATTTCACTTAGGAAAATACTCAAGACACATATTTCACTTCAGTGGATTACAGCAGAACACATTCCACTTATTCATACCTGCGAACGTCTCTCTGTGCAGCTGACAGTCTGGGTATGTACTCCACCTGAACACCACTAAATGTCCCTCCCCCTCAAAACCACCCATGTTGTATATGCTATTGGCCAGAAAAAATGTAACGTTTTAGCCACTCAAAGCTTACACCTTAGATCAGTAACATCACGTTCCTCCTCAAGAGGTAACACAGCAGTAGTGTGCTCTGATGACTTTGTTAATATTTTCATAGCTCCTAACAGCAATGGCAAGTGGATTTTTAAAAACAAATTGTGCTCCATGGATTATGAATATCAATCATTTTATTTGAAAATTTAAAAAATAGTAATATAAAGCATTTTCCAGGTTAGACTTTTGTCTTTCAGCTATAAATGTGTATCAGCTAATATTGACCTGTCAGTTCACTTTAACAAAGGGAAAACAATAGATTTTTTTGTTTTAGGTTTAATATTTTATGTAACCATTATTGATAGGAAGAAGATTTTTTAAAACTTTAATATTTCTTTATTACAGAAGAAAACAATGTTCTTAATATGCCATTATCTAGCTGTGCCCTTTAACTTTCTGCAACAACTTATTTTTATGGGTTTCTTGTAAACAGTATTGAGTTGGATTTTTCTTTTTGTTCTATTTTACTCTGTATTACTAACTTCGCTTACAAATGGGAAATTAAATTGTATTTTTAGTATTGTAACTTTTATATTTTGGTCTTACCTTTGACTTTAGACTTACCTAAAGAACTCTTTTTTCAAATAGCCTTAGGAAAAACAGAATGAACCAAAGCATTTGTCATTTTGTTATGTTTAAGAATTTTGAAACATCAAATCCTATCCACTGTTAGTCCCTACCTTCTTCCCCAAATGAAAATCATGTTCTCAGAGACCTTTAAGGCCCACCATATTGTGAGAATGATCCATTTAAGCACAGATTTCTCAGATGATTCCACATGGGTACAACTATTAAAGAAATCTGTGACTCCACAGGCTAAGGATCTGACCCATGAGACAACATCACGCCGAGAACAACCCACTGGATGTTCCCAGAGTTTAAGCACCAACACCAACGCTTTTTACTCTCCAACATTCTGGCTCCACTTGTGATCTGGTTTCACCCCATGCTGACACTTATTTCCTCAGGTTTTTGACTAGGCTCAGTAGTATGAAGTTGCTGAGTGACTGCTCTCACTTCTTGTTCACTGTTTCAGCTACACCTCACATGCTCTTTTTCTTTCCCAGACTGAGGAGAAGGCTGTTTCATCTGGCTTGATTTTGGCATGTTGACCTTGGACTGAAGTCACAATTAAATGACTATAATAGCTTAACAAAAGGGCCCAGTTCCTTCTAATATCAGCCCCCTAGGGCTTCTGCTAAAGTAGAAGTCTCTATACATCTATATTTTTAAAACTTGAGACCTTAAAGATGTGGAGAAGAAATCTGCTGATGTAGGAGTCCATGGACCTCGAATAAAGAAGTATTGCCAATTTTGGTGATCACTTGGAACCAAAAATATTGTGAACATATTATGGGTTGAACTGTGTCTCCCCCAAATTCAAATGTTGAAGTCTTAACCTTCAGTATCTCAGAATGTGGAAACACAGTCACTGCAGATATAATTAGTTAAGATAAGATCATACTGCAGTGAGGTGGGATTCTAATCCCATGTGACTGAAATCCTTATAATAAGGGGAAATTTGGACATAGACACAAACAGGGAGAATGTCATGTGAATATTGGAGCTATGCTGCCACAAGCCAAGGAACTACCAGAAGCTAGGAGGGGAAAGGCCTGGAACAGATCCTTCTTTTTAGTGCCTTCAGAGGGAGCATGGCCTTAACCACACCCTAATTTTGGACCCTGGCCCCTGGAACTACGAGACAATAAATTTCTCTCTTGTTCAAAACTCCCCAGTTTGTGGTATTTTGTGACAACAGCCCTAGGAAACTAACACAGAACTCAAATGCAGAAGCAAGAAAAGAAATCAAATAATAATTATCAATATAAGGAGAGATCTAGCAGACTCAGAATAGGTTTGAATTAATGTTTTAAAGGTTACAATCAACTTGTAATTACAAACATGTAGAAATTTATAGATAATTTATGGATCCCCCAAGAATATGTTATATATGATTCTGGGGGAATATCTATTTTACCTCATCTGGTCTAATCTATAAGAAGGAGGACTTTATTTTTATTTATCTGCTTCCCTATATTTCTCTGCCTTGAGGGAAAGGACTGTGCTTTATTTGTCTTCATTGCCCTGATGAATGAACCAGTGAGTAAATATATAGGTCTGTGCATGAGGAAATGAAGGAATATACCACTGACAGAGTGGGATTGTTGCACTTTCTATTTCTCTTCAGCTACGGTCCAGATCCATGGCACTGAATAAATGTCCTTGAAAGCTGAATCTTTTTATGCTAGTTCTCAGGAGATTGTTTCTCTGTACTGGATCTCACATCTGGATGCCAGCACAGGTCATCTTCCTTGTCTTCAAACTCACTGCAGACATCCACAAGACACAGCCGCTTCTATGAAACACATGAAGATACATGGCATTGGCTGCTTTTGAGCTTGGCATCTACATTTTAATCTATTGTACACAAAGGCTTTTCTCTAAATTTGCTTCTCTCATGTTATTTTCCATCTCAGTTGAAAGCAGTATCATTTTTCCTGTTATTTATTCAGAATCCTTGGACTCCTCTTTGAATCCTCTCTTCATCTCATACCATACATCCTATCTGCCAGAAAGTCCTCTTGGTCCTATCCTCAAAATATTCCCTGAATGTAACCTGCTTATCACTGTTACTGCTGTTATCTGGCCCACACCATCACCATCTCTCACAGACACAACTGTAACACGTTTTCGACTAGTCTTCTGGCTTCTACCCTTTTTCTCCCCCTGCAAACTCTTTGACTCTTTTTTTCATACAAAACTCAGAATTACCTTTTTAAAATACAAGCCAGATCATGTTACTACTCTTCTTCTTCCCTTCCTCCTCTTCCTTCTTCTTTTGGCTTCTTTTATTTAATTTATTTATATTTTTTTAAAGATTTATTCATTGGGGCACATGAGTGGCTCAGTCAGTTGAGCTTCTGCCTTGGGCTCAGGTCATGATTCCGGGGTCCTGGGATAGAGCAGAGGGTTGGGCTCCCTGCTCAGTGAGGGTCTGCTTCTCCCTCTCCATCTGCCCCTCTTCCCTGCTCATGCGTTCTCTCTATCTCTCTCTCACTCTTTCTCTCAAATAAATAAATAAATCTTAAAAAAAAGATTTATAGATCAAGGGAGCACACAAGCAGGGAGAGGGGCAGAGGAAGAGGGAGAGAATCTCAAGCAGGCTACAATTCCACATTGAACATGGAGACTGATGGGGGGCTCGATCTCACTACCCTGAGATCATGACCTGAGCCAAAATCAAGAGTTGGCCGCTTAACTGACTGAGCCACCCAGGCTCCCCTGTTTTTAATTTTTTAAAAGGATTTTATTTATTTATATGAGAGAGAGAGAGAGCACAAGCAGGGGGAGGAGCAGAGGGAGAGGAAAGGGAGAAGCAGACTCCCTGCTCAGTGGGGAGCCCAATGCAGGGCTCCATCTCAGGACCATGAGATCCTGATCTGAGTGAAGTCAGACACTTAACTGACAGCCACCCAGGTGGTCTGACTTTTATTTATTTATTTTTAATTGGAGGAGAGTTGATACACAATGTTACATTGGTTTCAAGTGTACATGTTGCTCTTCTATTTAAAACTATCCAAAGGATCTTATTTTGTTTATTATCTATTTTTAATTGCTCAAATGTAAGTTCCACGAGAGAAGAGATTTGTGTTTCTTTTGTTCCCTGAGGCATTTCAAGTGCCAGAACAGTGCCTGGTCCCTAGTCAGTGCTCAGTAACATTGGTTCAATAAATAAAAGACATTAAGAGTCAGTTTTTGGTGTGAAAATGTTCTTAAGAAGCATCCAAATATTATCAGAAATTGTTAAAATATCTTCTGCCCATTTCTTGACTGGATTATTTGTTCTTTGGGTGTTGAGTTTGATAAGATCCTTACAGATTTTGCATACTAGCCCTTTATCTGAAATGTAATTTGCAAATATCTTCTCCCATTCCACAGGTTGCCTTTTAGTTTTGTTGACTGTTTCTTTTGCTGTGCAAAAGCTTTTTATCTTGATGAAGTCCCAATAGTTCATTTTTGCTTTTGTTTCCCTTACTACCTTTGGAGACATTTCTAGCAAGAAGTTGCTGTGGCCAAGGTCAAAGAGGTTGCTGCTTGTGTTCTCCTCTAAGATTCTGATGGCTTCCTGTCTCACATTTAGGTCTTTTATCCATGTTGAGTTTATCCTTGTGTATGCTGTAAGAAAGTGGCCCAGTTTCATTCTTCTGCATGTGGCTGTCCAATTTTCCCAACACCATTTGTTGAAGAGACTGTCTTTTTTCCATTGGATATTCTGTCCTGCTTTGTCAAAAATTAGTTGACCATAGAGTTGAGGGTCCATTTCTGGGTTCTCTATTCTGTTCCATTGATCTAAGTGTCTGTTTTTGCACTAGTACCATACTGTCTTGATGATTACAGCTTTGTAGTACAGCTTGAAGTTGGAAATTGTGATGCCACCAGCTTTGGTGTTCTTTTTCAACATTCCTCTGGCTATTCGGGGTCTTTTCTGGTTCCATACAAATTTTAGAATTATTTGTTCTATTTCTTTGAAAAAAGTGGATGGTATTTTGATGGGGATTGCATTGAATGTGTAGATTGCTCTAGGTAGCATTGACATCTTCACAATATTTGTTCTTCCAATCCATGAGCATGGATGTTTTTCCATTTCTTTGTGTCTTCCTCAATTTCTTTCATAAGTGTTCTGTAGTTTTTAGAGTATAGATCCTTTACCTCTTTGATTAGGTTTATTTCTAGGTATCTTACAGTTTTTGGTGCAATTGTAAATGGGATCAATTCCTCAATTTCTCTTTCTTCTGTCTCATTGTTAGTATATAGAAATGCAACTGACTTCATTGCATTGATTTTATATCCTGCCACATTGCTGAATTCCTATATGAGTTCTAGCAATTTTGGGGTGGGGTCTTTTAGGTTTTCCACATAAAGTATATGTCATCTGTTAAGAGTGAGAGTTTGACTTCTTCTTTGCCAATTTGAATTCCCTTTATTTCTTTTTGTTGTCTGATTACTGAGGCTAGGACTTTTAGTGCTATGTTGAACTACAGTGGTGAAAGTGGACATCCCTGTCATGTTCCTGACCTTAGGGGGAAAGCTCTCAGTTTTTCCCCATTGAGAATATTTGCTGTGGGCTTTTCTTATATGGCTTTTATGATATTGAGGTATATTCTCTCTATCCTTACACAGCAGAGAGTTTTTTAAAATTAACATATAATGTGCTATTTGTTTCAGGGGTACAGGTCTGTGATTCATCAGTCTTACATAATTTACAGTGCTCACCATAGCACATACCCAGAGAGTTTTTATCAAAAAGGATGCTGTATTTTGTCAAATGCTTTTCCTGCATCTATTGAGAGGATCATATGGTTCTTGTCCTTTCTTTTATTAATGTGGTATATCTCATTGATTGATTTATGGATGTTGAACCACCCTTGTAGCCCAGTAATAAATCCCACTTGGTTGTGAATAATCCTTTTAATGTACTGTTGGATCTTATTGGCTAGTATTTTGGTGGGAATTTTTGCATCCATGTTCATCAGGGATATTGATGTGCAATTCTACTTTTTGGTGGGGTCTTTGTCTGGTTTGGGGATCAGGTAATGCTGGCCTCATAGAATGAGTTTAGAAATTTCCCTTCCATTTCTTTCTTTCTTTCTTTCTTTTTTTTTTTTTGAACAGCTTCAGAAGAATAGGTATTAAGTCTTCTTTAAATGTTTAGTAGAATTCCCCTGGGAAGCCATCTGCTCCTGGACTCTTGTGTGTTGGGAGTTTTTTGATTACAGCTTCAATTTCCTTGCTGGCTATGGGTCTGTTCAGGTTTTCTATTTCTTCCTGTTTCAGTTTTGGTAATTTATATGGTTTTAGGAATTTGTCCATTTCTTCCAGATTGCCCATTTGTTGGCATATAGTTTTTCATAATATTTTCTTATAATTGTTTGTATTTCTTTGATGTTGGTTGTGATGTCTCCTGTTTCATTCATGATTTTACTTATTTGGGTCGTTTCTCTTTTCTTTTTGGTAAGTCTGGTCAGGGGTTTATCAATCTTATTAATTCCTTCAAATAATCCAGTCAAGAAATGGGCAGAAGACATGAACAGACATTTCTCCAAAGAAGACATACAAATGGCCAATAGACACATGAAAAAGTGCTTAACATCACCTGGCATCAGGGAAATACAAATCAAAGCCACAATGAGATACCACCTCACACCAGTCAGAATGGCTAAAATTAACAAGTCAGCAAATGACAGATGTTGACGAGAATGCAGAGAAAGGGGAACCCTTTTACACTGTTCATGGGAATACAAGCTCGTGCAGCCACTCTTGAAAACAGTATGGAGGTTCCTCAAAAAGTTGAAAATAGAGCTACCCTATGACCGAGCAATTGCACTACTGGGTATTTACCCCAAAGATACAAATGTAGGGATCCAAAGGGGTACATGTGCCCCAATGTTTATAGCAGCAATGCCCACAATAGCCAAACTAGGGAAAGAGCCAAGATGTCCATCAAAAGGTGAATGGATAAAGAAGATGTGGTACACACACACACACACACACACACACACACACACACTGGAATATTACTCAGCCATCAAAAAAGATGAAATCTGACCATTTACATTGACATGGGTGGAACTGGAGGGCATTATGCTGAGCGAAATAAGCCAATCAGAGAAAGACAATTATCATGTGGTTTCATATGTGGAATATAAGAAACAGTGCGAAGATCATAGGGGAAGGGAGGGGAAACCTGAATGGGAAGAAATCAGAGAGGGAGACAAACCATGAGAAACTCTTAACTTTAGGAAACAAACTGAGGGTTAATGGAGGGGAGGTGGGTGGAAGGATGGAGTAACTGGGTGATGGGCATTAAGGAGGGCATGTGAGGTGATCGGCACTGGATGTTATATGCAACAGCTAATTAGCTGAACTCTACATCTGAAATTAATGATATACTATATGTTGGTTAATTGAATTTAAATAAAAAAGTCTTAAATTGAATTTTGAGTCTTTAATTGATTTTAACATTAATAGCCTTAGAATTCACTAACATAAGCTCTGTTATGTATGGGCATAGAGGAACTCAAAATCACCCCACACATTCAGACTAACATGAAGAGAGCAATTGGGATAGTTCTCTACAATGATATATTTCAGGAGTTTGTTTCCAGGCAAATATTCCAAAATGGTGATAACTAAAGGAAGACCATGTCTTGCTGATAATAGTACATGATCTTGGAGCAGAAGATCTATATTCAGATCCTGATTTGCCACTGATTTGCTATGTAACCTTGAGATAATCTTTCACAACTTTGCGTTTATGTTAGGCTTCTATTCAAATCATCCATTTTTAAGAAAATTTCTTCTCTGAGGAAGAGGCAAAGAGTTTCAAGGACAATTTTGAAAGTTTTAAATTCTAGTCATAATTTTCATTGTAAGTTAGAGAATGAGATGTGAACTATAGCAAATCCAAACTAATTACAGTTTGAGCATAAGAAATGGCCTTGATGGAATCTATAATTGCTGGTGAAAACCTTCCATTAAGTAAACATGCTACTATGTCAAAATAATATGGCAAAAGGATTTAAATATTTTTCTCTTTTATCTTGAAATCTCATAGTTTTTTTAAAAAAATTTCAAACCATTACCAGATGGATTACTGAAAACCCATTCTCTGAAAGAGCTGACATTTCATCAATCTGATTTAACTGGGATAATAACAGGCTTTTGAAGAAGAAAGCTTAGCTAGGAAGTTTGATAGTTAGAAAATGTGACTGTGAAAAAAATTATTTTTGCACGATGAATTTTCTTTGCATTAAGAGAAAAATTCTGCTTGCTAATGATTCAGGAACTCCCAACTGAAAAAACAACTAATCTTTGCCAAAGTTCTTTGAAAAATGAGTTTGGAATGTGAAAGATATTTTTTCCTAAAAAATGTACTAATAATGGTTATATATTTATAAAACCCACAAAAATTTATGTAATTGCTTGTACTACCAATGTTAACTTTTTAAAAATGCATCTAGGAATTAAGTGATCAAGGAAAAACTGATAAATTAAACAAAGATTAGGAAGCTATATCAGTCACTGTTCTTGATTGCAAGACCCAGCAATGGATTCTGGCTAACTTTAGAATTTATTGGAAGAACACTGTGTGGTTTAGGGGATCCAACACAGGGATAGAAGAGGCTTGAAAGCAAAACAAGAACATGGACAGTAAGGCTTGAGGCAACGACACACCCCTGGGAATGATCCTGAGGGTCATGACATTCCTAAATCTCAATGCTGCAGCCCCTTGGACTACATACATTTGCAGTAAATAATTTGACTCTGATTTTGTTCATTTAGAAAAAGTTTGAGTTAATGGCATTGATTACTTTGGAACCTTTTTCTTTAATGAAATATTTTTAGGAAAGTCTAGAAAGTTACCTCTTGATGTAGGGTAAATTCTTTGGGTTTTTTTTTTTTTTTGCATTTTATAATTGTATTGGCATCAAGTGCTTATGAATATATGCTATAGACTTGCAATAAGGAAGAAAATATGATTGGAGGAATAATTTGACTCACCAGAAAACAGCAGCTTTACAGATATTCTCAAGTGGGAAATAGGAAAACAGTAAAACATACTGAAATAGTCTAAATGTTTTTACTGTGACCATTTATTTATTTTTATTTTTTTATTATTATGTTCAGTTTACTGTGACCATTTAAACCCAGCATGAGGGTGCCTGGGTGGCTCAGTCAGTTAAGTGGCTGCCTTCGGCTTAGGTCATGATCCTGAGTCCCAGGATGGAGTCCGGCATTGGGTTCCCCACTCTCCCTCTGACCTTCGCCCCTCTCGTGCTCTCTCACGCTCTCTCAAATAAATAAATAAAATCTTTAAGCCATCATGAGAGGGTCACAGGTTATGTCTCTGAGAACAACATAGAATAGAATGGTGGCATCTCATGTACTCTGAGCGCTTAGTGGGAGAAGATCCCCCTTCAAGATCACAACTTGCTGTGTCTCAGGAACAGAGCTTCTTTCCTTAAAAATTATCTGGTATCACAATGAGCTCAGTAAATGCAGAACTGGAGCATAACCACAATAGTTTCTATCAATTAAGCATCTTCTCTGTGCCAAATAATTTCCCATAGTCTCTAAAATATCACTAACTTCTCAGGGCATCTGGGTGGCTCAGTCGTAAGCGTCTGCCTTCGGCTTAGGTCATGATCCCAGGGTCCTGGGATCGAGTCCCACATCCGGCTCCCCGCTCAGCGGGAAGCCTGCTTCTCCCTCTCCCACTCCCTGTGCTTGTGTTCCTGCTCTCGCTATCTCTCTCTCTGTCAAATAAATAAATAAAATCTAAAAAAAAAAAAAAAAACAAAACTTTAAAATATCACTAACTTCTCATACCAACTCTATAACTAGGTGGAATTTCCCTGTTTATTTATAAGAAACCAAAGACCTACAATTTAGGGTACTAAAACTCTAAGCTTCATGATGCTTTTGAGAAATCAATTAGGAGATTCATGGTTGTAACAGAAATTAAGAACTGCCACTTTTTTTTTTTATTTAGAAAAGCATTAGCCAATTAAAATATATATTTAGATTTTTTATGCACATGGACTGAAGTTAGAATTGAATATGGGTTATCTTATTTAATTTTTACAGAAGTCTGTTCTCTGAGGTCTGTACTATTATAAATATCATCCTACATTTGCAGAAATGGGGCACAGAAAGGTGAAGTGATCTATCTAAAGTTATAAGTAAGTAAAGGATAAACTTATATTGGAATGTCATAAAGTTATTTTCAGTTTTTATGCTCTAGGCCAGTGGTTGCCAACTAGGGTAAATCCTTTTAAAACATGAGATGTAATGAAAAAAGTTGTGAAAAACAAACTAACAGTTGAAATCTTGCTCTTAAAATATGGCTCCTTAATCTTCCTAAAAACCTCCTACATTTCAAGTTGGAATAATTTTAGGTGGTGGCTTCTCAGCTGACACCCCTGCAGTTGTCTTTCTTACAGACTTGGGTTCCTCAATCCATTGAATCCAACTAGCAAGGCTCACTATTCACCCCAAACAGGTTTCCTTCACCACTTTAGTTGAAATGTAGGTGATATTCTTGCATTGCTTCAAACTGCATTCTGTCAAAAAATCTTTAGCAAAAATGAAAGCAAATATTTTCATTTCTCTCAACTTTCTTTTATGACTTTATTCCATGATTTTTCAGAATATTTGATTAAAACGCGCACCTTCTGATTGTTCCAAAATTCATTAGGCATTAGTGTCTCTCTCTCTCTTTTTGTTTGTGTTTATCCAAGTCAAAACTTGTCAAAGAAACATAATAGAAGGATGGCAACCAGGGGCAGGGAGTGAGGGAAATAGGATATGTTGGTCAAAGGGTCCAAACTTCCAGTTTAAAGATGAATAAATTCTGGGGATCTACTGCACAGCATGGTGACTATAGTCAATCTGAAGGTTGCTATAGTCAATCTGAAGGTTGCTATAGAGTAAATCTTAAATATTGTTACCACATGTGCACATACATTATAATTATGTGAGGAAATGGATGTTAACTAACCTCATTGTGGCAATCATTTTGCAATATATACGTCTATCTGAGCATTATGTTGTACACCCTGAACTTATACAATGTTATATGTCAATTATATTTCAATAAGCCTGAGCAAGGGAAGCTGTAATTCTTAACTGACTCTGCAACTCCTTGGTACCATGGCTCTCATAATATTTGCAATCTAGGAAGACCATTTTTAAGAAAAACTGTATCTCTTGCTTGGTGTGTTATGTATTAGAGATTCCTAACATTACCCTGGAGAATGAGACTGTAGAAAATTTCAGCATAGATTTGAATGACAATAAGTTTTGTGACTACAATGTCCTGCCTAAAAGTAAACTTGCACATATGATAGTATTTTCAAAATACACATCTAAAAGCAATTGTATTCTAAGGCAACACAAAGCATGTTAAACACAAAATATATTATACTGTTTGAAAACACAAGAGCCTAATAATTCTTTTGAAGTTTCAGTATCTAGAACTGCTCCATTCAATCTGGAATTCCAGGACATACAGTGTCCAGAGGACTCCAGTCTGCAGGAAAGCATGGATACCTCTCTTCACCTTCATTTCAAGTTTCTGGTTTCTTATACCCTGTGCATAGTTCATTCTTACGTAAGAGAATTGGTATCTTCACATGGAATGAACTTTGGTCATTTTGGGAAATTACTAAATGCTGTCAAATTCAGAGATAACTCCTTAAAACCCGTATATTATATAACACATTAGTCAGGGTTCTCCAGAAAAACAGAACCAATAGGAGATGATAGATAGACAGTTAGATAGATAGATAGATATAGATAGATAGATAGATAGATAGATAGATAGATAGATAGATAGATAAATGATAGATAATAGATAGATAGATAGATAGATAGATAGATAGATAGATAGATAGATAATAGATAGATAAGAAGAGATTTGTTATAGGAATTGGCTCATGGGGTTATGGAAGTGGAGAAGTCCCATGATGTGCTGTTTGCATGCTGGAGAACCAAGAAGGCCAACAGTATAAGTACAAGTCCAAATGAGGCCCAAGAATCAGGAGGTAGGGGCAGGAACAGGGGTGATGGCATAAGTCTGGGTCTGAGTCCAAAGGCTTCAGAGCCAGAAGTATCCAAGGGCAGGAGAAGATGATGTCTCAGCTCAAGCAGAGAGAAAGAATTTGCCCTTCCTCCTTCTTTTTGTTCTATTTAGGCCCTGAGCAGATTGGATGATGCCCCCCTGCATTGGTGAGGGTAATGTTCTTTATGCAGACTAACTGGGTCAAATGTTAATATCTTCCAGATATACCCTTCCAGACATACCCAGAAATAATGTTTTACCATCTAGCTAGTCATCCTTTAGTCCAGTTAGACTGAGATATAAAATTAATTATCATATCACAGGTATTCATGTGAAATTTACCATTTGGTATCTTAGGGTATAACTATAGACCAACACAACTTGCACACATGTCTCTCTTGAACTCTCACAGCCACAATTGCTACATTTCTAGAGTGTGATCTTTTTCAATATTAACTGAATAACTGCTTTCCAAACACAATCACCAGCTGGGAGGATAGATTAGGGGAGTGAGAAGAGAAGCTCCATTTGTGCAAGGAGTGTGTGTTCCTCATCCATCACAGCCTAAAACCGACCCAGGAGAGCATGATGTGATTACATTAATTGGAGACAGGAAAGGACCCATTGGCATTGCTGAAAAACAGTCTTGAAAGTCATCTGAGAAGACAGGCAGGGCTACCCTCAGAGGATAGCTTGACACATATGGAATGGAGCCTCTTGTGAAGGGAGTAGCTACCTGAGGTACCAAGGGCAGGAGAAACAAAGTAAAATAATTCCCATTCCCCTAAGGTGTTGTCAACCAGATTGACCCTATGATGAAATGCAGATGGATCAAGTGATGGGTAGGACCCCACACACAGCTCAAGCCCAGGGTAGAAATTGGACCATTATTAGTAAGTAGTACAGAAATCTGGACTCATCCTGTGTCTGATATGAAAGTCATCCAAAATCACCATGTTAGTACTATTCTGGTTGTCCAATCTTGCCTGAATATGCAAAAGAAACACCACACTAGCCAGGACACCCTCCAGGAACTAAAGCTTAGCAATAGTGCTTTAGATTCCTCATAAGTGTAGGGCTGAAGCTGTTTGGGCATCTGGTCACCCCCCACACAGTTGGATTAGAAAGCCTACTGGGGGCAGGGGGATGGATACCAGGGCCCATACTGGTTCTAGTCTGGGCTTGGTGAGCTTTGCACCGGTATGGTATTGTCAGTGCAGACCAATCCCAGATACCAGAGGGGAGCTTAGAACCTTCAAATGAAAGCACAATAAAGTGGGAGAGGGTCCTATCTGAGGTAGGGGCTGGGATCAGAGCCTCTCTTGCTTAGATCTAAGGGTGGTGTTGGTCAGATAAATTAAATTATTGGAGGTCAATATTCAGCCAAAGCAGTTAGACTCCAGAGAATGTTGTCTTTACAACTCCACTGGATTATTTGACAAAGAAAATGATTTTTTGATAAGAGCAAATAATCATTCCCCAATTTATGAGTATGGCTGACTCTGTTTACTTGTAATAAATTTTCTTAAGAGTTATTATCTGTATTTATCTCCAAAGCTAGAAAGTTAGTTTTTTTTCTAACGATTCCTTTGTACTTTTTTCCTTGAAAGTGGTTTTTTCTTTTTTATAAAAATAAATCTTAAAGTGAATCAATAAGGCAATCAATTACATTATCTGTATTATGAACCATAAGCAAACAAAAAGTTTTATGCTTTCAGAAACAAACTCGGCATCATTTCCATTTTATATTTTAGAATATCTATAATACTCTGAGGATTCCACACTTTTCAAAACATAATACTCAAGCCTTTAGTGTGGTGCAAAATCCCTTCACAAACTGCCTTGCATACATGCTGAACCTGTTCTCAGTCTCTGGGTGAGAGTCTTTGCCTCTGTGCTCCCCACTTCTGCCATGAACAAACATTCTTCTGGCCCTGAGAACCTGGCTCTTTTCATAGTTCAATATAACAGTCATAGTTACTAGTGTTTTACTTTCAGGAGTAGGACAATGTATTTTCTTTCTTATTTTTCAGTACTGTCTAAATTTTCTTTGGAGAAAGACAAAAAAAAAAACAGTTGCATCTAACGTGGACACTATAAACTTAAGGGTACAAGTATGGACAATATGTATTTTGTTAAAATGTTTATCTTTAAGCATTTTTGAAATTTGAAAAGGAATGTAACACTGAAAAGCTCACGAAATATTTAAGTAGACTCTTTCCCCCCTTTAGATACTGAATAAAGCTTTTACTTTTATTTATTTGATATTATGAGCAGAAAGAGTTCCTGAGAAAAGAAATATATTTCATTGACAATGACTCCAAATAAAGTAGTAACCTTCATAATCCCAAAAGCATGGTGATGAGAAGAGAGAAGGGGAAAATGTCCCAATTTTTTGAAGGTTATTGTGGTAAGTTAAATACTCTTATTTGTCATTAATGTAATTCTATATCCGTGGTGTTAGCAGTTTAAGCCAAAAGGTTTGAGCCACAGGTGTGTTAGATTATAGACAATCCCCATGGAGAAAATGGAAGATGGCTTATGCCTACATTATTATTGATTTCAGTTGTACAGTGGAAAATTTGACCTGTCTTGTGAAGTTCTTAATGGTTAATTCTACTGTCCTCATCAGAGAACACTTAGCACACACAAAGGATGTCTGATCAGACTGACAACAACTTGTGAATCACACTGAGGCATAACAGAAAGAGCACCGGACTTGGAGTCAGAAGATATGGGTATAATTTACAAAGCTTCAGTATCCTGGGCCGTAAAATGAAAGAACCTAACAAGATACTGTCTGTTATCCTTCCAAGCTACAAAATTTTAACTTCATTGATTCTTGCAGTAATCAGAAGCATGTTATCCTGTCAGCTTCTGTGGGCCACATAAATTTTGCCTTCAAACTTGTCTACATACACTAGCTTGTTGGTGTTGATTGGAATTTTCTTACTGATTAAGATTGGATTCCCCACATTTATATAAGTTTACTCACAGATGAGTAAATTATAAAGCATCACTGTTTTCAGTTAGATTACTTAGATGTTGTCAGATCTCCATTTCACTTGGGGCAATGAGCTAAAGTCAAGCTCACCTTGTGTTTAGGTATAGATTTATGACATATAGCTGACTTCCACAAAATTGGTCATATTACATAAGAGACACCTGATTAATTGCATCATTATTGGGTATATTTCACTCACATAGATAACTTCAGGGAGAATAGGACTCAAAAGTTAATCTTGTTTGGATTGTACTTTCAACTACTTTCATAACTGCATGTTACTGAACTTCTTCATCTATATTATTCTTAAAAACTGGTGATTAAGATCATTCATTTGTGTAATGGTAGTATAATGGTTAATATTATGTGTCAACTGAGCCAGGCTACAGAAACCAGTTGTTTGGTCAAACATGAGTCTAAAAATTGCTGTGAAGATATTTTGTCTATGTGATTAACATTTATGATCAGTTGACTTTAAGGGAAGGAGATTGCCCTCAGTGATGTGGGTGGGCCCCCGCCCAATCAGTCAGAGGCCTTAAGAGCAAAAACTGAAGTGTTTGTAAGAAGTAATTCTGCTTCAAGACTGTAAAATAGAAAAATTCTGCCCAAGTTTCTATCTTGCTGCCCTGCCCTATCAATTTTAGACTTGCCAGGCAACCACATTTTAAGGAATGAGCTGATTCCTTAAAAAAATCTCTTCTATAGGGGCCTCTGGGTGGCTTAGACGGGTGACTGTCCCACTCTTGATCTTAGCTCAGGTCTTGATCTCAGGGTCATGAGTTCAAGCCCCACGTTAGGCTCCATGCTTGGCGTAGAGCCTACTTAAAAAGAAAATTTCATATGTATATGATATATATATTTCTCCAGAGAAATAGAACCATAGGGTGTCTATATAGCATATAAAGCATAACTGCTGTCCATGGAATAATCACCTTAATTCTTTCAACCTACACAGGCCATTTAAATATAGCCAGACCTCCGTATATGTGAAATTGTTCTTTTATTTACTACAAATGAAAAGTGGGTCAGATATCTCATTAAAACCTGTTGATAATAGTGGTATTTACTCTTCTAAATCAGACATTATGCAGTTTTTTTCAAAGGCCCACCTCAAGATGGTGGCAAACAACGTATCTATTCATTTCTCTGTTACTTTGCCAACGTGAAAGAAGATGGAATCATCAAAGTGTAATCCAGGATGTTTCTACAAGTCTTTAGTGATCACAAGCAGAGTGCCAGAAAGACTTAGGACCTCAGCTCAAAACTGAGCTCAGTTTGCAATGTATTGAACAAGAATTATATATATTATATGGTACATTTTATACTAGAATTCAGAAAAACAAAACTAGATAAGAATTGCAAGGTATCCAATGTCTAAAGAAATATAACCTAAGAAAATGAAAAACTACTTGATGAAACCAGAAATGGTTTTGCAACAATTTCACCATGCAGTCTGTGATTTGATGAAAAAAATTCCTGAAGATTACAAAGACAAAAAAAACCTGACAACTGATCACTTGAACTCTATCTTAATATCTCTTGGTTTCTTCACAGACATCAATGCATATATACAGTTCCAATTCACTGAATGATACATTTTATTTTCCATTTGAGTTTACATTAATACTTGTTGTATCAGACAACATTCTCCAGAGACGCAGAACCAATAGTTTAGATATATATTTTTATTGGTTCTATTTCTCTGGAGAAATACATATATTATAGATTTGTTTTAAGATGATTTGTTTTACGAGGACAGATTTGAAAGACAGATTTGTTTTAAGGAATCAGCACATGCAATCGTAGGGGCTAGCATGTCTAAAATTGATAGGGCAGGTCAGGAAGCTGCAAACTCAGGCAGAACTTTCCTATCTTACAGTCTTGAAGCAGAATTCCATCTTCCAGAAACCTTCTTTTTCTGTTTCAGAAGCTTGTTTCTGCCTTGTTAGGGGATCAATTTTCATTTTATGTTGATAACTGAGGATAGCTCTTATAACTTCCAGGTGCTGACTGATCTGCCTCTCACTGACAAATTCATCCAAAAGTGGGTTAGGATTCAAATATTTGAAATCAACAAATTTAATGTCATAATAATAAAAAAGGTAATGGAGTATTTTTGGAACTCAACAAACTATTTTTAAAGGTTATTTGGAAAAACAAATGTGCAAGAAGAGATAAGGAAAATCCTGAAATAGAAGAGTTATAAGGGAATTAATGCCAACAGATAACATTAATTAAAAATCTACAGTGAAATATCAGTTTCCCATTGCTATTATAAAAAATTAACACAAATTTCATGACTTAAAACAATATGAATTTATTCTCTTAACAGTTCTGGAGTTCAGCAGCCCAGAATTGGTCACCAGGGCTAGCTCCTTCTGAAAGCAATTAGGGAGAATCTCTTTTTTTTAATTTTTAAAAAGATTTTATTTATTTTTGCAAGAGAGAGAGGGCACAAGCATGAGCTGGGGGGTGTTGTGGAGGGGCAGAGGGAGAAGCAGACTCCCCACCGAGTGGGAGCCTGATGCTGGACTCAATCCCAGAACTCTGGGATCATGACCTGAACCAAAGGCAGACGCTTAACCGACTGAGCCACCCCAGGCACCCTCATGTACAAATATTTTTTTATTATTATTATGTTCAGTTAGCCAGCAGATAGTACATCATAAGTTTTTGTTGTAGTGTTCAATGATTCATTAGTTGCGTATAACTTTTTTTTTTCCCCTTTTCCAGCCTCTATAGGTCACCTGCATTCATTGGCTCATGGCCCCTTCCTCTATTTCCATAGTCAGCAGTAAAGCACCTTCCAATGTCTCCCCATTCTTATCTCTGCTCTGTCATCCCTTTTTATGACTCTGAACCTCCTACCTTCCCCTTTTGCTTATAAGAACTCCTATGATCATAATGGGTTCATCTGCATAATCTAGGATAATCTCCCCATCTCAAAATCCTTAAATTCATCTCATCTGCAAAGTCCCTTTTGTCATATAAGTAACATATTCACAGGTTCTGGGGGTTAAGATGTGGACATTTGGGGAGACATTATTCCGTTTATCACACAAAACCATTTGATTCATATGTTAATAAATAAAGCAATAAAATAAATACAGAACCTAGAAATATGCAAAAAACCATATGGAAATTTATTATATAATAAATTTAATGTTTAATGTAATGGGGGAAACTGGAGACATGGTATCACATTGTATACATTAAATAAGTGCAGTTTTTATATATATCAGTCATACCTCAATAAAGCTAAAAAACATTTTAAAAATACACAGCCTGAGCCAAAATATGGAAAAACAGAAACTTACATATATTTTGGGTTGGAGTGTAAATCAGTACAACTTTTTAGGAAAGACGCTTGTCAGGATCTTTCAAAACTAAATTTCAGGTGCTCTCTGACCTAGCACTTCATTATAAAATGCCTTGGGGAGGGGAACCTAGGTGGCTCAGTCATTAAGCATCTGCCTTCAGCTCAGGTCAGGATCCTGGGGTCTTGGGATCGAGCCCCGCATCGGACTTCCTGCTTGGTGGGAGGCCTGCTTCTCCCTCTCCCACTCCCCTTACTTGTGTTCCCTCTCTCATTGTGTCTCTCTCTGTCAAATAAATAAAATCTTTAAAAAATAAAAATAAAAAAATAAAATAAAATGCCTTATGGAATTCCTCAAAAGGCGTCTGAAGCCCTGGGTACCATTAGACAGTGATTATCTCTTCTCTTGAGAGCAGGGGACTAATAGACTGTGATCATTTTGGCTTTATACAAGATGTGCCAGGTCTCTATGTCACTTTCAAAAATTACTCTTTATTTCTGTACTACTGGAAAATCCATAGCATCTGCAAATCTCTTGTTTTATTTAAAAATCCTGTTTTCTCATATTGATAGTTTAGTCTCAATACATGTATTAGAAAGAAATTTGTTCCTTTCTCTTCTAACAAGGAAAAGAAGGTTTTGATTGGATCCCACCCATAGTTGCTCCCTGCAGAGAGTAGCACAAACTCTACTAATTCTGTCACTTGATGGTTTCTCAGTTGCTCAATTGTGGGGTGAAGAGAAGTCCCTGACCCTCTCCACCTGAGTAAACAGAGCCATTTCTAAGGCTCGGGAAAGTTCATCTGGCTGCACACCTACCTTTCAGGCAGAAAGTTGGAAGCAAATATTATTTGACATTGCATTTGAAAAAGGATAACTGACCTATGAAACATTTTGACCAGTCTATGTCTCTATGTTATATAGGATGATCTCTAAGAAATACTTTCAAGTGAAAAAGCAAGGAGTAGATTAGCATGCATAGTATCCTCCCAAATGTGTATAAAATTATGGATCTAGATTTGTGTATGACCAGAATATTTTCATAAATCAATATACAAAAAACTGAAAACATTATTTACATTTGAGGAGAGAGCCTGGGTTGATGATGGTCTGATGTGGAAGGGAGATAAATATTTTTTCATATAAATGGGTACAGTGTTTGAGATTTTTACCATACATATGTGCTAGTATTTAAGTTAAAGAAAATCAGTTAATAAAAAGCAAATAAGTTCAATTATAACTGGTGTATCCCTTAGTTTCTTCCATGTTGTTGCAAGAATGGCAAAATCTTCTTTTTTAAGGCTGAATAATATTCCATAGTGCATATATACCACAATTTCTTTATCCATTCATCTCCTGGTGGATATTTATGTTGTTTCTAGATCTTGGCAACTGTGAATAATGCTGCAATGAACACGGAAGTGCAGATATCTCTTCAAGGTACTAATTTCATTTCCTTTGGATATATATCCAGAAGAGGGATTGCTGGATTATATGGTAATCCCATTTTTAATTTGTTTTTGTTTGTTTTTAGACCATCATAAACTGTTTATTAGGTAAGAATTTTACAAACATTGCCTAGGTTAGCAGTAAAAGTGGAACCAGACAGTATTGCATCTTCTCCAACCTGAAAGACAAGAACCACCAACAGTATGATGGAACTGTGGCACTTCTTAAGACCACAGCTCTTGCAGCTGAAGATGTCAGCCCCCACATCTGCCTGTGCTTGTGGACTGGTTTGGTGAACCACTCGGGACCAGGATTTCTTCTGACAGTTTTATGGAATGAATCAATAAAGATAACCTCAAAGAATTTGTGCATGGAATCTTCACTTACCAAGTAAGAACTCAAGACTCTCAGAGCCCCACAGTGGTGTCCAGGGTCTCTCCTTGACAACAGACTGAAGGCTTTGAGCAAACTGTAGCTGGTTAACACCATGATGGACAGGCTTTCTGTAGGTTACATCCTTAGGAACTGGGTGTCTGGAGCCACCAAGGTGCACATGAATTGGACATGTGACATAGCCTTGATTGGCCTTATATCTCATTCTGTGCATGTTATGGCCCAGTGTGGCAGTGGCCTGCAGAGTGCAGAGAGCAGGCAGTACTCCAGCAGTGCAGCCTGAGAAGAAAGTGCATTGTGCTAACTGCTCCACAGCTCCTGGATTTATTTATAAGCACCGATCTGGGTTTACTAATTGCTGCTGCCAGAAAAAAAGAGATATTTTTAACTTTTTGAGGCATTTCTATACTGTTTTCCATAGTGACTACCAATTTATACTCCCGCCAAGATGGAACCAGAGTTCCCTTTTTGCCATATCCTTGCCAACACTTATCTCTTGTCTTTTTGATGATAGCCATTCTAACAGGTGTGAGGTGATATCTCACTGTGGTTTTGACTTGCATTTCCCTGATGATTAGTGATGTTGAGCGTCTTTTCATGTATCTGTTGGCCATTTGTATGCCCTTTTTGGAAAAATGTCTCATCAGGTCTTTTGCCCATTTTTCAATTCTGTTACTTATTGTTTTGCTATTGAATTGAGTGAGTTCCTTATACATTTTGTATATTAACCCTTTACCAGATATATGATTTGCTAATATTTTCTCCAAATCCATAGCCTGTCTTTTAAGGTTGTCTTTGCTGTGCAGGTGTTTTCTAATTGATCTTGTCCCACTTGTTGATTATTGCTTTTATTGCCTATGTTTTTGGTATTATATCCAAAAAATTATTGTCAAGGTCTATGTCAAGGAGTTTTCACCCTATGTTTTCGTCCAGGAGTTTGACAGTTTCAGGCCTTACATTTAAGTCTTTGATCCATTTTGAGTTGATTTTTGTGTATGATGTAAGGTAACGTTCTAGTTTCTTTTTTCTTTTTCTTTTCTTTTTTTTTTTTTTGCATGTGATTATTCAGTTTTCCCAACACCATTTGTTGAAGAGACTATCCTTTCCCCATTATGCAATTTTGGCACCCTTATCAAAGATCAGTTACCTGTATGTGCATGGGTTTCTTTCTGGACTTTCAATTCTCTTCCATTGTTCCACATGTCTATTTTTATTCCAGTACCATACTGTTTTTATTGCTACAGGTTTGTAATATCATTTGAAATAAATAAATATCATGCCTCCAATTTTGTTTTTCTTTCTCAAGACCATTCTCTTCTTTCTCATTGCTTTGGCTATTCAGGGTCTTTGTGCTTCTATATGAATTAATTTTTTTTTATTTCTGTGAAATATCCCATTGGAATTTTAATAAGGATTGCATTGAATCTGTATATTGCTTTGGTTAGTATGGACATTTTAACAATATTAATTCTTCTAACCCATAAGTGTGGAATGCTTTTCTATTTATTTGCATCTTCACTTTCTTTCACCAATATTTGATAGTTTTCAGAGTACAGATTTTTCACCTCTTTGGTTAAATTTATTACTAAGTATCCTTTTTGATACTACTGTAAATGAGATTGTTTTCTTAATCTTTTTTCTGATAGTTCATTGTTAATGTATAGAAATGCAACTGATTTTTGTATGTTGATTTTGTATTATGCAACTTTACTGAATTCATTTATTCTAAGTCTTTTTGTGGAGTCTTAGCAGTTTTCTACATATAGGATTATGCCATCCATGAGCAAAGATCATTTTACTTATTCCTTTATGATTTGTAGGCTTTTTATGTCTCTTTCTTGCCCGACTGCTCTTGCTAGAATTCTAGTACTGTATTGAATACAAGTGGCAAAAGTGGGTATTTTTGCCTTGTGCTGGATCTTAGAGAAAACGTTTTCATTAGTTTTCCACACTAATTATGCTATGTTGGAAATACCTGGGTATTTCCTGAGAAGAGATGGGTAGAATTTATTATTAAAATTTTATCTTAGAGGTTGTTCAGTTCTGAGCAACTTTGCAACCAGAAAATCTTCAGAACTTAGTCAAAATCAGGAAAATGGGAGTGATTCTTAAATATATCATAAAATTTGCCTCATTGCCTTCATTGTTTTAAGAGGAAAAAATTGAACTCCTTGCATTAAATGCATCCCAGTAGAGTAACTAAAATAGGGTCTTTTCCATTCTTGTTCCCTGAAGTCTCATCACAGGAACTGGCTCTCAATAACTATTTATTGAACAAATGAATGAATGAATAAATTTGCTCATCAATATCTACCTTAAATCCTGGGATTTACTATCTAAAAACAGTGAGAAAATGACAGGTCCCAAAATAAATGTGGAGAACAAGGTATAGCAGTGGGGTGGAACTACTACATCACAAATCAAAACTTCTTCAAGAGACAGTGTACAATACAAATTTAAATAAGGAGTAAGGACCTTAATGCTAGGAGTTTGCATACATTATATATAGTATGCAGTCCAATCATTTCACCAAGACTCTAAACATACAGATATATAGATAAAGACATATAGAGAAGCATATATTCTTTTTTTGCCCTAAAAATACAGACTTATAGACCATATTAAGATGGTTGAGAACTGAGGTTATTCCTTAGCTATTTTATTTTTAAAAATATTTTATTTATTTATTTGAGAAAGAGACAGAGAGAGCACAAGCTGGGGGAGAGGCAGAGGGAGGGGGACAAACAGACAGTTGAATGTGGAGCCTGATGTGGGGCTCGATCCCAGGACCCCAGGATCATGACCTGAGGCCAAGCCAGACACTTAACCAACTGGCCACCCAAGTATCCCCTTTGCTATTTTAACTAAAGAGTCTTAATCTGTGAACTTTCCATTTGATGTTGCTTAAATGTATTCAGGTTAAGCAAATCAAAACAAGTGATGGAATCATTTATTAAAATAAAAGCAAATTTCTGTTGACTTCAGCAAACACCATATTAAAACCCTTACCTATAGGGCTGAAGTTCAGTCAAGAAGCACTTAGACTGAACATAGAACATTACAACCAAATATCTGGGGCTGATTTTTGTGTCCAGTAGTCAGCTCTTTAATGAGGTGTTTGTGAAAAGGGAACTTACTCAAGGCAGTCTATCTGTTTGGTTTTTCTAGATGAATTCCAACTGAATATTTACCCACTTTCTAGTAATTAATTTTTTCAGATATCATCGTGTCTACTAGCAAATCAACTGATAGGACCATAGTATGTTCATTTGGATTTCATCTGTGTTACTTATTAACCAATTTATTTTTTTCTGCAACAATATACCCTGTTGTTTGAGAATAATTTGAATTAATTATAAAATTGTTTATTGAATATATTAAGGTTTAAGTCTAAAATATTATTAGCTAATAAAGCCAAGAACTATTTCCATATCAGTTAAAGGCAATGTTTAACCTTTAGAACAAAATGTAGCAAGTCACTTTTATTATTGTTAAAATGGGAGTGTAATGCATATTGTGATGGAGAGTTTGTCCTTCTTACAATCAGTGAAACTTCAGTTAGATATTCTTATTCCACATCCATTGCCTTCTCATCACCCTCATCAAACATCAAAACAAAGATCAAACTTATTGGTAGTTTTATTTAAGAGTCTTTGAATGCATTTTTCCCAATGGTAAGGCTTCAGTAAACAGATTCAGCTTTCAAAATTACCCTCTTTTTCCTGGGAGCTATCAGCTATTTTCATAGGTATAATAATGGGAAATTTCCTTAGCAACATCTCTGGGAATTTAGGTTAAATTCATTGGTGTCCTTAGACTGCTAAGGACTAAGGACACAGAACATCACAACCAAATATTTGGGGCTTATCTTTGTGTCCAGTAGTCAGCTCCTTAATGAGGTATTTTTGAAAAGAAAACTTACTCAGAAATGTACCTCTTTGCTGAGAAAGAGACTGGTGACTTGTGTCAAAATAACATTTTAATTATCTATCCCCTGTGGGACTTAATTATATATTCTTCTGTTCTCTAAGAAAGCTATCCTTATTTTTAACACATAGTTTTAAAAATCTGATACAACCAAAGAATTCATTACATATTCCAATGATGCTTAAGACATGCTCATGAATTGCCTTTTTCTCTTGAAAACTAAAAAAATAATAAAACAAAAAAGCTTTTTTTTTACAAAACTAGAAAATACCTGGAACCCTGAAAAATAATTGGAAAGGTGTGGTTCAGAAGTGTGGAAAGATAATGACAATAGCACTACTGTATCCTAGATTTTTGGAACAAGTTGACAAAGTTTACACCCAAGACATGGCGTATACGTTAAAGGGAACACCCAAAATCTCTTGCTTGTAGAAGTGGGAACAGAATACTCTTTCAAAGTACATTGTTGCCATTAGTGCATATAAGAATTTGACTAGCCATTTGCAATAAATTTTAAAACAACAATCTGAAAAAAATCCCCTTTTAAAAAATATCAAAACAACAAGATACAAAAAGTCAATACAAAAAGAAATGTCAAAACCACAAAAGAAAATGAAATAAGAGTTGACAGAGCTCAGGAAAATACTGGAAGCAAAAAACGATCACAGGAATGAGGACAAATTGACAGTTATGAACAATGAACAGCTCAGGAAACAAAGAAGATGGGAAAGATTAGAATGAACAGAAAAAAAAAGCAACTAAATAATTAGAGAAAAAATAATAGAGAAGCAAGAGAAGCAAAGGAGGCTAAAAATATACATAATTAGATCCCTCACCCCCCCAAATAAATCATAAATAAACAGAAAATTTTTGAAAGGTATAATTTAATAAAACAAATTCTTCAAGAAATAAACAAAGACATGAATCCACAGATTTAAGGGAAATACTCTGACATATGTAGTAAAGTTTCTGAACATCAAATATAAAGACATATTTGGGGGCCCCTGGGTGGCTCAGTTGGTTAAGTGACTGACTCTTGATTTTGGCCCAGGTCATGATCTCAGGGTTGTGAGATTGAGCTCCACATCAGGCTCTGCACTCAGTGCAGAGTCTGCCTGGGATTCTCCCTCTCCCTCTGCCCCACCCTGCTTTCTCTCTCTCTCTCAAATAAATAAGATCTTTAAAAAAAAAATAAAGACGTATTTGGCAACCAAACAAAAACAATAAGATGATCAAATGGGAGAAATGTTCTCCATAGCCCCATTCATTAGAATATTAAGAGAGATGAGCAGAGTACTTAAAGAAAAAAGACAAGATTTCCCAAATTTTATACCCACCTAAACTCTCATTCAAATATGAAAGAGACAAACCATTTGATAATATTTAAAAAGAAAGATAGAAACTATCGTTCTCACTCACCCATTTTGAAAGAGCATAGAATGAACTCAGCCAATTAAGAAATGAATGGAAAAACTATATAGGGGCTCACAATGAGCCCTGAATCTAGTTAATTGTACACACTAGACTAAAATGTAGGGATTAGAGAATATCATGTAAATGTAAATGTCCCAAATCAATATTTTGAAGACATAAGGGGATAAGGGATGGCCTTATAGGGGGTGATGTAAATATGCTAATTTAACTTTTTAAAAATTTTTTTTTATGTAGCCTCCATGCCTAGCATGGAGCCCAAGGTGGGGCTTGAAATCAGAGCCCTGAGATCAAAACCTGAGCTGAGATCTAGTAGAACACTCAACTGGCTGAGCCACACTGGTGCCCCTATTTTTAATAATTGAGGTACAAAAGATATTATTTGAAGCTCAAAACTAGATAATAGAAGTAAAGAAATATTTAGCAGCATAAAACAACTCTGTATAGTACAAAAAAATTAAATAAAATGGGTAATGGGAAAAAATAAATTACATGTATTAAATACTTGGAAGAAATGGAAATGGTTGCCATAAATCTATGACAGCCATAGATTTATGACAGCCCCTTCCCCTCACCAGACACACAGACACACACATAGACACACACATACACATCTAAAATATCATCATCAGATCTTAATAGATACAGGTTTAGAGTGAAATGTTACCAAAATCTTTAGGGAACTGATGGTTCTGGTGCTATTCAAACAATTTCAGAACATTAAGAAATGTATTTTCTAAAAAAAATGTACTTTCTAAATTTTTCATAAAATGAGGATAATAATGAGCTGAAAATCTACAAGAAAAAAATAAATTAAAAAAATAATTTACAAAGAATAAGTAGCCTTTATTTCAAGGATATCAAGATACTTTCATTTAAAAAAAAGATATATCCATTTTTAAAATCTATTATAATATTTACTGTATTATTATTAAACAACAGAAAAAAGTAGATTTTCATATTGAAAGTTTTAAAAATTTAACATCTATTTTAATTAAAAATTTTTAAATGACATATAAATATTTAGAAACTTTTAAAACCTAATACATATCATTATGTATTGTACATAATGAGGAAACACTAGAAACAGTCTCATTAAAGTCAGAATCAAGATAAGGATATCTGCAGTCATTCAATTTTATTTAATCTTATATATTATTTGCAAATAAATTAGTAATGCACCAAAAAAAATCCCAAGAATAACAACTGAAAAACTTTTGCAAATAACAATAAAATAACAATCATATAATATACTAAAGCAAATACTTTATTGACAATATCTACAAAGGTAATACAAGACTTAGGAATAAACTTACTTGGGGATAAATACTTAGGGAAAAACAAAATATGTACAGATAAACAACATGTGTGCCAGATCTATAGGAAGAAAATTCTACATGTGCCCAAGAAGCAAAAGCGAAGACTCAATGAAAGAAAGAAGCAGACTATGTTCTTGGAGAGAAAGAGTCAACTCTTAAAGCTGTTATTTTCCATCATTAATCTGTGAATTTAGTGTGTACTCTGATTCCTGTTTCCTGCACTCCCAGCTTTCAGCCTCTAGTCTCCCCTATACTATAGCACTGATATTTGCAGGTTAACTGTGGATCGGGCCTCAGCTCTGCTGAGACGCTAGCAAGGAGCCCAGGGGTGAGGGCAAGCTGTTGGAAAACCTCAGAAACAGCTTGGTGTTTAAGGTTCAGATGACCTCAAAGAGAAGGGAAGTAGTTCCATGTTGATTGGTGTGATTGTGCTAAGTTGACATGACCTTCAAAAGACCAGGAGGGAGGACAATGGGGATGCTGAATCCTTTCCTGCACTGCAGATTGGCTGGCAGGAGTCACCCCCCACATCCACATCCACACACACAGCCCCTGTGTTTAAATTTCCAAACAAATGACAAAAAATTAGACCACAAACCATTAATAAATAAGGACCTGGTTCTATTTTATGTGTCTTTGCACAGTTTCTCTCAGGTTCTAATCACAGGGCACATAAATGCTAAGCACCTAAGTACACCTAAGTGATAGTTCATAAAAGACTGAGGAAACATTAAAGCCAATTTTTTTTTCATGTGTGTTCCTCTACATCTGTGGTTCTTAGGGGGCTCACCAAAGCAGATCTTGTAAGCACAGACCCCATGCTCTGCCTCTTATTTTCCAATACCATGTTCCTGTCACCAAGCATGTGGGTTTTCAAGTCATCCAAGTCTCCAACCCCCTGACATCAGCTAGGTATCCTACCATTGAACTCAATTCTGAAACTAACTACCTGGAATGGGTACAACCCCACAGGTGAAAGGCTTAGTCTCATAGGACTGCTCCTACTTCAGACACTAATCCCAATTCCTGAGCCTCTTTTATTCTTTATAAAATGGTGGGTTGCTACAACCCTGCTCCCATTTGCTAAGGTGCTAGAATGGTTCACAGAACTCAGGAAAATGGTTTACTTACCCTAACTAGTTCATTATAAAGGATACAACTCAGGAACAGCCAAAGTGAAGTGATGCATAGAACAAGGTATAGGGGAAGGAGGATGGAGTTTGGCCTCTCTGGTCTCACCACCCTCCTAGCACCTTGATGTGTTAACCAACCAGTAAACTATCTGAACCCTGTTATTAAGGGGTTTTATGGCGGTTCAATTACGCAGGCATGATTGATTAAATGAACTCAATCTCCAGTCTCTCTCCCTTTTGTAGAGGAGGGAGGGTAGGGAGACAGTTGAAAATCCCAACCTTCTCATCACGTGATTGGTTCTTCTGGCAACCAGCAGCCATCTTGAAGCAATGTAGGGGCCACCAGCTAGGTATCCCACTATTTTGTTAGTATACAAAAGACATTCATTACAGTAGTGATTCCAAGTGTTTTAAAAGCTGTGTTCTAGTAATCAGGGACAAAGACCAAATATATATATAATATATATATAATATTTCTCTATTTTTTAATTGTAGTGCACTCTTGGGGTGCTGATATTACTCAGTTATTTAATCCAGGTTACCGTTATTTGAAGTAATTTTCATTCTGGTGCATTTTAGTGCCCTTCCTTATCTCTTATTGCAGTCTTTGGTTTAAAATCTAGTTTGTCTGATATAAGTATGGCTACTCCAGCTTTATTTTGATGTCCATTAACCTGATAAATGACTCTCCACCCCCTCACTTTCAATTTGGAGGTGCCTTTGGGTCTAAAATGAGTCTCTTGTAAGCAGTATATCGATCGGTCTTGTTTTTTACCCATTCTGATAACCTATGTCTTTTGACTGGAGTATTTAGTTCATTTACATTCAGAGTAATTATTGATAGATATGAATTTAATGCCATTATGTCACCTGTAAAGTCTCCATTTCTGTAGATTGTCTCTGTTCCTTTCTAGTCTTTGTTGCTTTTGGTTTCTCTTTCCCACTCAAAAGGTCCCCTTTAATATTTCTTGCAGAGCTGGTTGAGTGTTCACGAGCTCCTTTAGTTTTTGCTTGTCTTGGAAATTCTTTATTTCTCCTTCTATTCTGAATGACAACCTTGCTGGAGATAGTATTCTTGGCTGCATATTTTCCCCATTCAGCATGTTGAATATATCATGTCACTGCTTCCTGCCTGCTAACTTTCTATGGACAGGTATCTGCTATGTGTCTACCTTTGTAGGTTAAGGACCTTTTGTCCCTAGCTGCTTTCAGAATTCTCTCTTTATTTTTGTATTTTGTAAGTTTCACTAAGATATGTCTGTGGTGTTGATCTGTTTTTGTTGATTTTGAGGGGAGTTCTCTGTGCCTTTTGGACTTGAATGCCCCAGATTAGGGAAGTTCTCAGATATAATTTGTTCAAATAAACCTTCTGCCCCTTTTTCTCCATTTCTCTTTTGGGACTCCTATGGTATGGATATTATTGCACTTTATGGAATCGCTGAGTTCCCAAGTCTATATTTGTATCTAATAGTTTTCTTTCCCTCTTCAGCTTCATTATTTTCCATAATTTTATCTTTTATTTTTTTAGAAAGGGATGGGGAGGGGCAGAGGAAAAGCCTGAAACAGGCTCCACACCCAGCAGGGAGTCCAGCATGGGGCTCGATCTCATGATCCTGAGATCACGACCTGAGCTGAAATTGAGTCAGACACTTAACTGACTGGGCCATCCAGGCACTCCCATAATTTTATCTTCTATATCACCTATTTGTTCCTCTGTTTCTTCCATCCTCATTGTGACTACAAGTCAGTTTTGCATCTCAGTATAGCATTTTTTAATTTTGGCCTGACTAATTTTTAGGTCTTTTATCTCTGCAGCTGGAGTTTCTCTGGTGTTTTCTATGCTTCTTTCAAGCCCTGCTAGTATTCTTATGACTTGTTCTAAATTCCTGTTTGGACATATTACTTATATCTCTTTTGAGCAAATCCCTGGCTGTGATTTCTTCTTGATCTTTCTTTTGGGTAGAACTCCTCCATCTTGTCATTTTGTCTTGGTTTCTGTCTTTTGCATATTATAAAATCTTGTTATGTTTCCTGCTCATATAGTAATACTCTATTAAGAAGGGGTCATACACTGTCCAGAGCCTGGCACTTCAGGAAGTGTTTCTGGTGTATGCTGTGTGGACTCTGCTGTTGTGTTTTGGCTGCTCTGTCCCACAGGTCAGTCCTCTGTAGAGTTCCTCCTTGCCTGGGGAGTGTTTGGACCTTTAACTAGGTGTGCTTTGATTTGTTTAAGATAAGCCTGATTAAAAAAAAAAAAAAGCCTGATCCAAGAAAAGAAAAAAGGAAAAGGAACAAAAAGCAAACAAAAACTATATGCCTGATTCCAAAGAAAAAGAAAGGAAAAAAGAATAGGAAAAAAAAAGAAATCTGATTCAAAAAGTGAGAAAAGAAAACAAACAAACAAATGAACAAAAAACTATACCTGATTCCAAAGGAAAAAAAAACAACAACAAAAAAACATGGTCTTATTTCTACCAGAACTGAAGCTGACCCTTTGGAGCACTCTGTGATCAGTAGACTTGGTACATGCAGGGGGCCTGTGTTGGTCCTCTGGGGGAGAGACCCACTATGCTGGCTCACAGTCAGACCTGTCCTAGTAAAGATACCCCTGCAGGGTGCAAGGGGGCATGGTTTGGTGTAAGTGGCTCCAGCTTCCACTGGGGCTGTGTTGCTCGCTGAAGTCCAACCTAGCTGGTGGGCAGGGGTGGAAGATGGCATCAGCCTGCCCTCTTGTCCCCAGGGTAGGGGAACTCGTGCCCACCCAAGGCCCTCACAGGAAAGCAAACAATCTTCCGTCCCATGTCCCAGGCTTCTGTCAGATCCCTGCCTCCAACCTGTCCATGCCCAGGCTGTTTGCATGCCCAGCACCACAGTGCTCCTGTGCTTTATCTCTGCCCTGGGGCTGGGATTCAAAACTCCAAATCTTAAAGGACCCTGCAAGTCACAGACCTGCTCCCCTTCCTTGGAGGAGAGCCTTGTAGCACTACACCTGGCACTGTTATGTCCCAGCAAAGCAGTTGTTGGACCATGCAGTGCCTGGAGTCTATGGTAAAGGACAGAAAAAAAGCTACGACCAGGTTATCTGCCCTCTGCATGCGTCTCTGTGCCCTGCTGTTGAATGGCCACTCAGTGGTGCACTGTGGGGCTTTTGTCCTTGGAAAGGCAATATACACTCTTCCAAATGTACTCCAGGAAGGGGGACATTCTCCCCCAGTGATACCCAGGGGATCCCAACACCATGGCACCTTGTATGAACCCTATGCGCCACTCTCTCTTCCCATCTCTTCTCTCTCTGACCTCTCTCCATGAAAAAGGCTCCCTTTCCTCTGCAGCACCATGGCTTTTCTCTCCCCCAATTCATGTCTCAAAACCTCACATCTGCCATGTTCTTTCCCTTTAATTGTGCGGATTATTTTCTTAATCCTTAGATCTATTTCCCAGTTGTTCAGAATGATTTGATGTTGATCCAGCTATGTTCAAGGGGTGAGGCAAGGCTAGGGTCCCCCTACTACTCCTCCAACTTAACTCCAACTCTTCCCCATCTATTTCAGGACATATTAGAAGGCAAACATCAGGATTAGGTACACTAATTAGAATTTTTGCATCATACTGGTGGGTTGAAACTTTTTTCCTAGCTTTATTGAGATATTATTCATGCCTCCTGTCTGACCAAACTGTTAAAATCTTTTTTAAAAAGATAAAATAATTTAGGATTGGCTTAGTTAATTATTATCTGCAGACCCTTGTGTTTTTTAATAATCTGATATAGTTTAGGGGGAACCTGGCTGGCTCACTCAGAAAAGCATGTGACTCTTGGTGTCAGGGTTATGAGCTCAAGCCCCATATTGGGTGTGGAGATTACTTTTTAAAAATTGATATAGTTTAACCTGTTGTCCTGAATGTTCTTGTCATATGAGAAAACAGATAACATAAAATGAATTAAAATAAAAATTGTTAATGCTTATAAATTGTGATTCATAAATTTATATTTAGAAGAATCTAGAGTGTTTTCTTCCAAGGATATTATTGTATTTAGAATTAAACTTTTATGAATGGTACTCAAAAGAGTATCAAATTAATGTCATGTTCATATTATGATTACTTTCTTATAAAAGAAAAAATATGGAAGAAACAGAAAAGAGAATTTTAAAGTCTGTCATACAAAGAATTTCAACTAAGTGAAATCAGATTGTTGACCTAGCCTCCCCTTTTATGAGTGCTGTATATATGGAAAATGTTGTTAGGTCTTTTCTGCAGATTATTGACTATTCTTGGTCATATTGTTCTAGTACATTTTTGTGATAGAGATTATGTAATGGGTAACAACTGTCTTAAGTATTTGGACATCCTTTTGTGGTTAAATGTCAGGAGAAATTGTTCACAATGAGATTAAATGGATTCGTTATCCTTGACAGAATCACAATGTTCAGACACACTGGGTTCCCCAGGGTGCCCATCCGTGGTGTTTCAGTCTTTGCTGGGAGGCAGTCAGACCTGGTCATTGCCCACAAATGTTCATGCTTGGCCGCTGGCAGATGCTCCCAGATGCCTCATAAGAAAGAGATTTTCTTAACAATCCACCTCTTTTCTTCCAACTATCTGTGCATATTGGAGCTCTTAGTACCAGCAGTATTCTCTCCATCTGAGGACCCCTCATGTCTCCGTGCCTATGATGTTAGCAGAAACCAGAGTCTCTGGAATAATGCATTGAGACGAGAAGTATAAAGACAAATGATCAGGGAATGCTGGAATGCAGGGTTGTCTTAGGAAAAATCTAGTTTTGGGTGTGAATGTCCTTGCTGACTGTGTTTCCCTTACCATCCATTCTCAGGGATCTCAGTCTACTCTGGGTGTTGTACTGGAGGCACCAGAGTTATGGTGACTATTAAAAAAAAAAAAAAAACCACAAAACCCAAAAACTATAGGTCACAGCCCAGATTAACTTTATCTATTTTTATTTTGTTTGATTCCTTTAAAAATATTATTCAGCAATTACCAAGTACAAGTTCCCTGTTGGGAACAGTCTCAATTTCAATTGCATTGCTACACTGTCTGCATAAAACATAAAGATGTGTTAGAATTTCCACTGACTTATCTCCCAAGTTGCCTCTCAGTCCCCAAAGCGGTATAGATGCCTTTTGTCAAACCAGGAGCTTCAATATTTGAATTAGAAACTAAGGTCATTGTTATCAGATGGGAGCAACGGAAAGTCACAAAGACCAGGAAGACTAGGGCTGCAGTCCCCCTGGGCTTTGATTTCTTAAAGACTGTTTAAATTTTGTGTGCTTACGTTCAGTGGTTAGTGATCTATAGAAAACTCTCTGTTTATTTGAGAATTCTAAATAATAAGAATATATATTATCTGTAGTTCTTCTCAGGAAAGGCAAGACAAGTCCACATGAAACAACAGTGTACATTAAATCTTAAGGCAAAGACTGTGATTTTTTAAAGATACAGACTATAAGTAATGTTTTGTGCAGGGGGGTAAAAGATATCATGAGGTTGAAACAAACATTAAACAGTTAGGATTTTACCCAAATATCATAGCCCATTGTGCCTAAGAAGAGACAGAGGACCCTTGGAGGGATTGCGGACAGAGCCATTTCCTATAACTGATGAAGATTTTTGCTGAGCAGAGGTCATGAAAAAGAGAGGCAGCATTCAAAAGCAGGCAGCCTCCAGCTAGAGGGACTTCTTTTGGAGTTTTGGACTTGAGCTTCCGACTTGGCTACTAGGTTCCCTCCTTTTAGAAAGCAGTGATGGGTTTACTACTGAGTATCTGTAGAAATTAAATGCTAACCCTTAGAAGTCTGCTGATTCCCTGGCTTGACATGCCCATTTATAGGGGAAGGAAGGGAAAGGAAGGGCTCATTTGACTTTACTATGATTGATAAGTGAAAAGGGCTCCAAAAGCCTCCCTCGTCATTTGGATGTGATACAGTTAAGAATGCTTGTCACGGTGGCATCTCAGCTTTGCCTGAGTGATAGCTTTTCCTGCAGGGAAAAAAAGCTGCATCTTCCATTCCAATGCTGACTCTATGGGATCCTCAATTCACAGAGGTCCCCCTAAGCTCCTGAGCCTGCTACACTGGTGTTAAGTAAGCTGAATCCCCATGATGAGCACTGTGGCTGTCCAGCACTGTCAGATGGGAAGCAGACACATTAGTTCCGCTCTGACTCCTGGACTGTTGCAGATGAAAGACGTCCGCTTCCTGGGCTGGGAACTGTGGGTGTGGATTGTGGTCTCCTATCAGACTGTCTGGATCACTCCTGCAAGATGTCCACAGGAAGGGCTTATGCTGGAATCTGGCCCGTGACTGAGTCTGCAACACTGTTTATCACCACATCACTGCTTACATCTGTCCCTGTACTGGACACAGGAACACATCCACCACCACACCACACTCAGGGCACAAAGTGAAAGACTCAGAGTTTCTAATGCAGAAGCTACCACTGCATGCCAGACCCTTACAAATGATGCTCTTCCCTCTGCCTGGAGCATGTTCCTGGGTGCACTGCATCCCTTACAGGGCTCTCTGTACTCTCTGTTACCTCTGGCTGTGAACTGCAGGACTCACCATACTGACCTGACTCCTGAAATGAATCTGTGATTATGTTGAACTTACCTGAACCCTGTGCTTCTGGAAACAGTGATGATCAAGAATCATTTACCCTTCTGTGTTGGGGCAAACCTACAGTAAGGACGATGCTTCCCCATAGGACCCAAGTAAGTCTGTGGATGTTCCCTTGTTTTTCTTTGACAAGGTCTGATGCAGCTTCTCCAAATGCCCATTTTTTGTCTCATAAATGATAAGCTGAACTGTTTGGCCCCCTGCCCAGTCAGGATGGACTAAATGCCCACAAACTTAATGTGTTCAAGTCTTAGGTTTCTCTCTTTCCCCCGGGGCCTGAACTTTGGCCTACACTTGAGCCCCAAGCACAGAACAACCAACCCCTCTTTGATGGCTAACCAACCTTGCATCAGGCTACCCACTCATCGCAGCTGACACTCCCAGTTTCCTCTAGCCTTGCTTACCCTTCACTAGAAAAGAAAAACTCTCCTGTCTGTCCTTTGAGATGCTTGCAGATCCTACTGTTAGAATGTTTCCCCTTTTACAATAGTCTCCTTCCCTCCCTTACTGAATCAAGTCTTCTTTACCCAAATCTGAATTTGCTTTCATTTCACATCTGCACGAAGTACTGAGCTTTGTGATCAGATGTGTTTTGATAACAATGTGCTTTTGTGACAGAAGCTACTCAATAATGAGCTGATGTTTCGACAACTTATCTCACCTTCTCCCTGTACACACATCTTAGTAAGGCAGTTGGGATCATCCAATATGGCAGTTATCTCCAGAAAGGAACCCTCTCCTCCAGGTTGCTTACTGGGTCATGGTCAGTATGAAAGATGGGAGGGATACAGACTAATTGTGAAAATTTTCAAAATGCAGGATTCTCCCTGACTATTCCTGAGCATGATATGCAATTCTGTCTCCTGACAGTGACTCCAGGCTAGACAATTTGTCATGCGCTTAGGGTGGCAGCCTGTCAAAAAAGGGGCTTAGAGGATACAAACTTAATTCTGATAGAGTGAGGGGTTTTGGTTTTGTTTTGTTTTTAAATTTTTTAATAAATTGTTTTTTAGAGCAGTTTTAGGTTTGAAGCAAAATTTAGTGGAAAGTACAGTGTTCATATGCTCCTTTCCCCTGCAAACCCAGGGACCCTCCCCCTATCAAAGACTTCATCAAAGTGGTACATTTGTTACAACTGATGAACCTACATTGACATATAATCACTGAGTCCATAGGTTACATTAGGGGACACTCTTGGTGTTGTACATTCTATGAGTTTGGACAAGTATACAATAGCATGTACCCATCACTATAGTATCATACAGAATAGGTTTCTTGCCCTAAAAATTGTCTGTGCTCTGCCTATTCATCCTTCTCTCCCTTCAACCCCTGGCAACCACTGATCTTTCTACTGTCTCCATAGTTTTGCCTTTTCCAGAATGTCATATGCTTGGAATCATACAGTATATTATGCAGCCTTTTCAGAATAACTACTTTTTTTATTGTGGCAAGAAACAGGTAACATAAATCTACCCTCTCAACAATTTTTAAGTACACAGTATAGTATTGTTAACTGTACATACATTATTGTACAACGGATCTTTAGAACTGTTTCATGTTGCATTATTGAAATTCTGTGCATATTGAACAATCCCATTTCCCCTTTCCCAATCCTGGTAACCACCATTCTATTTTCTATTTCTATGAGTTGGGTTACTTTTGACATCCCATATAAGTGAAACCATGTAGTATTTGGTTTTTTCTTTGTGATTTTGTTTTTATTTCACTTAGCATAATATCCTCAAGTTTCATCCATGTTGTAACATACGCAAGGATTTCCTTTTTTTAAAGTCTGTATGTATGTATGTACATATGTATGTATATACCACCTCCCTTTATCTTCTCATCCATCAGTGAACATTTAGATTGCTTCCACATCTTAGCTATTGTGGATAATGCTGCTATGAACGTGGGGGTGTAAAAATATCTCTTTGAGAGCCTATTTTCCTTTGGATATGTAGCCAAATGTGAGATTGCTGAATCAAATGGTAGTTCTATTTTTATTTTTTTTGAAGACCTGCCATACTATTTCCCATAGCATCTGCACCATTTTACAGTCCCACTAATAGTGTTCCAAAAACTCCAATTTCTCCACATTCTTGTCAACTCTTGTTATTTTCTGGTTTTTGATAATGTCCATCCTAACTGGTAAAAGGTGATATCTTATTGTGGTTTTAATTTGCATTTCTCTAATTATTCATAATATTGTGCACTTTTTCATATGCTTATTGACCATTTGTATATCATCTTTAAAGAACTATCTATTCAAGTCTCTTGTCCATTTTTTAATCGGGTGATTTGTGAGCTTTTTGTTATTGAGTTATAAAAGTTCTTTATATATTCTGGATATTAACCCCTTAGCTGATAGATGGTTTGCAAATATTTTGTCCCACCCCATTCCATAAATTTCCTTGTTTCCTTGATTCACAGACGTTTTTAGGTTTGATATGGTCCCATTGTCTATTTTAGCTTTTGTAGACTGTGCTTTTGATGTCATATCCAAGAAATTATTGCCCATTTCAATATCATGAGGCTTTTTCTCTATGTTCTCTTTTTAGTTTTACAGTTCCAAGTCTTGTGTTTAAATTTCTAATCCATTTTGAGTTAATTTTTGTTTATAGTATAAAGGTCCATCTTCATTCTTTTGCATGTGGATATCCAGTTTCCTCAACTCTACCACTGAAGAGATCATCATTTCCCCATTGTGTCATCTTGGCATCCTTGCCAAAGATCATTTGATACATACGTGAGGTTTTATTTCTGGACTCTCTATTCTGTTCCATCGATCTCTATGTACATCTTTCTGACAGTATCATACAATTTTGATTACTGTAGCTCTATAATAGGTTAGGAAATCAAGAAATATGAGGCCTTTAGCTTTTCTCTTCTTTTTCAAGACTGTTTTGGCTATTCAGGGTCTTTTGGGATTCCATATGAATTTTAGGATTTCTTTTTCTATTTCTGTAAAAATGTCATTAGGATTTTGATAGGAATTGCATTGAATCTGTAGATTTCTTTAGGTAGCATGGACATTTTAATAATATTAAGTCTTCCAATCCATGAACATGGGGTGCCTTTCCATTTATTTGCAACTTCTTTAATTTTTTTCAGCAATGTTTTGTAGCTTTCTGTGTACAAGTCTTTGGCTTTTTTGGTTAAACTTGTTCTTAAGTGTTTTATTATTTTTGATACTACCGTAAATGAAATTGTTTTAGTAATTTCCTTTTTAGATTGCTCATTATGTATAAAACTGCAACAGGTTTTTGTATGTTGATTTATACAAAGCACCCCACCTTTAGGGTTTTCTACATATAAGATCGTGTCATCTATCTATGAGCCTGGGTGGCTCAGTTGGTTAAGCATCTGCCTTCGGCTGGGGTCATGATCCTGGGGTCCTGGGATGGAGCCCCATGTCGGGTTTCCTGCTCAGCCAGGAGACTGCTTCTACCTCTACGTCTACCTCTGCTGCTTCCCCTGCTTGTGCTCTCTGGCATGCATGTACACGCACACATGCTCTCTCAAATAAATAAATAAATAAATAAACAAATAAATAAAATCTTAAAAAAAAAGATCCTGTCATCTATGAACAGAAATAATTTTACTTCTTTTCTGATTTAGATGCATTTTATTTTATTTTATTTTATTTTATTTTATTTTATTTTATTTTAAATGTTTTTGCCTAATTGCTCTGAGTAGATCTTCAATACTGTGTTAAATAGAAATAGTAAGAGTGGGCATTTTTGTTTTGTTTGAATCTTACAGGATAAGCTTTCAGTTTTCATGTTGAGTCACACTCATGTGGCTTTTTATACACGATCTTTACGATTTGACATAATTTCCTTATATCTCTAGTTTGTTCTATGATTTTACCATGAAAGATATTGGATTTTGTCAAACACTGTTTTTTGCATCAATTGGGATGATCATGTGATTCATTCTGTTAATGTAGTGTATTACATTTATTGGTTTTCATATATTGTACTATCCTTGTATCCAAGAGATAAATTCCACTTGGTTATGGTGTCCTATCTTTTTGATATGCTGTTGAATTCAGTTTGCTGGTATTTTGTTAAGAATTTTTGCATCAGTATCCATCAGGGGTATTAGTCTACAGTTTTCCTTGCAGTATCTTTGTCTGGCTTTGGTATCAGAATAATGCTGGCCTCATAAAATGAACTTGGAAGTGATCCCTCCTCTCTAATATTTTGAAGACTTTGAAAAGTCTTATTATTATGATTACTACTACTAATTCAGTCTTTTTACTAGTTATAGGGCTGTTCAGATTTTCTATTCATTATGATTAATCCTTGGTTGATTGTATGTTTCTAGGAATTTATGAATATCTTCTAGGTTTTTTAATATGTTGGCATGCAATTGTTCATAGTACTCTTATAATTCTTTCTTATTTCTATGGTATGAATTGTAATGTCACTTCTCATTTATTTTTGTTATTTGAGCTCTCTCTCTTTTTTTTCCTTAGTCTAGTAAGAGTTTATAAATTTTGTTGATCTTTTCAAAAAACCAATTCTTAATTTTGTCAACCTTTTCTATTGTTTTCTGATTCCCTATTTCATTTATTTTTTGCTCTAATTTTTATTATTTCTTTTCATCTACTAACTTTGGGTTTGTTTTGTCTTTCTTTTTCTAGTTCTTTGAGGTATAAAGTGGAGCTGCTTATTTGAGGTCTTTCTTCTTTTTTAAAAATAGATATTTACTGCTATGAGCTTTCCTCTTAGTACTGCTTTTGCTGTATCCCAAAAGTTTTGGTAAGTTGTGTTTCCATTTTCATTTGTCTCAGGATATTTTCCTTTTGATTTTTTGTTAGACTCATTGGTTGTTCAAGAATCTTTAATTTCCAAATATTTGTGAATTTTCCAATTTTCATACTCTATTAATTTCTCATTTCATTCCATGGTTAGAAAAGATACTTGGTATGATTTCAATATTCTTAAATTTGTTAAGACATATTTTGTGCCCTAATATGTGATCTATCATGGAGAATGTTCAGTGTGGGTTTTGGAATAAAATATATCCTGCTGCTGTTAGATGGATTGTTCTGTATACATCTGTTAAGTTTAACTGATCTATTGTGTTTTTCAAGTCTTCTATTTCCTTATTGATCTAGCTGGTTATTCTATCCATTACTGAAAATGGGGTATTGAAACCTACTATCTTGTTACTGTTTTTTTTCTCTCTTGAATTCTATTTGTTGTATTTTGGTCCTCTGATGTTAGGTGTACACATGTTTGTAATTGTTTTATCCTCCTAATGAATGACCCTTTTATCATTATATAATGTCCTTCTTTATCTCTTATGATAATTTTCACTTAAAATCTATTTTTTTCTGATATAAAAATGCCCACCCACTTTATTTTGCTTACCATTTGCGTGGAATGTCTTTTTTTATCTTTTCATTTCGACCTATATGTGCTTTTACATCTAAGGTGAGTCTTTTGTAGACAAAATATAATTGCATCTTGTTTTTTTAATCTACTCAGATACCCCTTATTTTTCCATTAAGGGTTTAATTCATTTACATTCAAAATAATTTCTGATAGCAAAGGACTTGCTATTGTCAGGTTAATTGTTTTTTGTCTCTCTTATAGCTCTCTTGTCCCTCTTTTCCTCTCTTGTTGCCTTCTTTTGTGTTTCATTAGTTTATTTTGTATTGGCATGCTTTGCTTTCTTTCTCATTTTCTTTGTATATTCCATAGCCATTTCCTTTTGGTCACCATGAGGCTTACATAAACTGTCTTATTGTTATAACAGTCTATTTTAAGCTGATAACCACTTAACTTCCATCATATGCAAAAATCTCATTCTTTTACATCTCCTTATACCCACTTTGTGTTATTTATGTCACAAATTACATCTTTATATATCCTGTATCCATTAATGTAGTGTTACAGTTGTTACTTTTATGCTTTCATCTTTTAAGTTCTATTCCAGAATTAAAAGTGTTTTGCACACCACTATTAGAGTACTACAGCATTCTGTGTTTGCCTATATATTTATTTATTAAAGATTTTATTTATTTATTTGCCACAGAGAGAGTGGGAGAGTACAAGCAGGAGGGAGCAGCAGGCAGAGGGAGAAGCAGGCTCCTGGCTGAGCAAGGAGCCCGATGTGGGACTCGATCCCAGAACCCCGAGATCATGACCTGAGCTGAAGGCAGACTCTAAATGTTCATGAAATCCCTCCGCTTTTGCTTATCTGGGAAAGTCTTTATTTCTCCTTCTTTTTTGAAGAACAGTTTTGTAGATACAGTATTCTTAGTTGGCAGTTTTTTTTTTCTTTCAGTATTTTGAATATATTATCCATCTAATCTGTATGGTTTCTTCTGAGAAATCCACCGATAATCTTAAGGGAGCTCCCCTGTATGTGATGAGTTGCTTTTCTCTACTGTTTTGAAGATTCTCTCTTTATCTTTGGCTTTTGATAGTTTAATTATAGTGTGTCTTAGTGTGGACCTCTTGGGCTTTCCTCACTGGATTTGCTCTAGCTTCTTGAATTTGGCTGTCCATTACCTTCCTCAGATTTGTAAAAGTTTGGGCCATTATTTCTTCAATAAGCACTTTGTCTCTTTCTCTTTCTGTCCCCTTTCTGGAATGCCCATAATGCATATATTGGTCCATTTGTTGGTTGTCCCATAAGTCCCTTAGGTTTTTCACATTTCTTCATTTTTTTTCCCTTTTTCTCCTCTGACTCATTTTCCTGATTTTGTTTAATTTTTTCTATGTCCTCTTATAAATTGTTGAACATCCTCAAGATAATTATTATCCAGCCTCTGGTAACCACCATTTCACTCTTTGGTTTTATGAGTCAGCTTTTTTTAGATTCCACATATAAGTAATATAAGTAATTTCATATAGTATTTGTCTTTGTCTGTCTGAGTTATCTCACTTAGCAAAATGCCCTCAAGGTCCATCCATGTTGTCACAAGTCAGGATATCCTTCTTTCTTATAGCTGAATAATATCCCACTACTTCTTTATTCATTCATCTATTGATGGACACGGGTTTTTTCCATATCTTGGTTATTTTGAATAATACTGCAAAGAATATAGGGGAGCATATATCTCTTTGAATTCCTGTTTTCATTTGTTTTGGATATATACCCAGAAGTGGAAATGCTGGATCACATAGTAGTTCTATTTTTGAATTTTTTGAGGAACCTCAATACTGTTTTGCATAGTATCTGAACCAATTTACATTTCCACCAATAGTGTACAAGGGTCTTTTTTCTCCACATTTTACCTTCTTAATGATAGCCATACTAACAAGTGTGAGGTGATATCTCATTGTGATTTTGATTTGCATTTCCCTGATGATTAGTGATGCTGAGCATTTTTTCATGTACCTGTTGGCTATTTGGATGTCTTCTTTGGAAACATGTGTATTTGGTTCCTCTGCCCATTTTTTAAATCAGATTGTTTGTTTTTATTGTTGAATTTTTATGAGTTCCTTATATATTTTGGATATTAACTCCTTATCAGATATATGGTTTGCAAATATTTTCTTCCATTCTGTGGTTGCCTTTTTATTTTTTCTACCTCCCCCCCCCCCAGAAGCGTTTTAGTTTGATGTAGTCTTATTTGCTTATTTTTGCTTTTGTTGCTTGTGCTTTTGGTATCATATTTAAAAAAATCATTACTAAGACCAATGCCAAAGAGCCATTTCCCTGTTTTCTTCTAGGAGTTTTATAGTATCAGGTCTTATGCTTAAGTTTAATCTATGTCAAGTTTATTTTTGTGAGTGGTCTAAGATAGGGGTCTAATTTTGTTTTTCTGCATGTGGTTATCCAGTTCTCCCAATACCATTTGTTGAAGAGACCAGGATTGGATAGTTTTCATACTGTTGTAAACTCTGGGCTGTTGGGATGGTCTCTAGTTGTTTGGTATCTGGCCCTGTGGTGATTTAGGGCATTCACCCTAAATCATATTGATAAAAGAGATGGTTGGGGGTGTGAACTCTGGCTTTGTTGGTTTCTATTTTACAGGGTAGTCATTTGCTATCTCCAGGGATTGGCTAATCCTGGGAGAGGCAGTCCCTACAGGGTCAACAAGGCCCCAAATGCCAGAGCAGCATGAAGAATACAGAAAATAAGAAAATATAGTCAGTATATGTAGTTACTGGAAAATGCCACATAGATGTTGTGGCAGTGTAGAGAGAGCAACAACCAGCACCTGAGGAGGGAACACTGAACTGCTCCTGTAACTTTTTCCATTAGAAAGTGCCCTGGTGGTACTCTCCCAAACTGTTATGAGCACTTTGAATTTAACTGAACATTAGTCTGCCATCTTCCCTGCAGATAGGTCTGGCCACAAGACAGCACAGAATGGCCTCAGTTCTTATATGAGTTGTGAAAAATACCTATGCATAGATACAGTAGATAAATAGGTGAATTGAACCCAGGCAGTCCCTCTAAAAACAAAGACTTGCTCAAGTATTCAGACTGAATTAAGTACCCCCAAGGCTTACTGGCCTATAAGGGTGGAAGGCCCACTGAAGGCCACTGACAACTTGTGGCTTCTATCTGTTGTATTTTCACTGGGAGATAGTGACAACTGTAAATATAAACACTTTATTTCCACAGGTTCCACATCTCCCTCTTGTCTGAAAGGCAGGCATTAACATCTTTCCTGGAGAAACACTGTGATTTGAGCTAGGAGTGGTTACAGTTATAAGAAATTTTCGAGTGTTTAAGGAAACACTTCCAGTAAATTAAAAAGCCTTCAGTCACATACTGTATGAGCATTTTACTTATAAGTGGAGTCATTCAATTAGAAAAAGTGGTAAGAAATTTGTCCTTGACTCTAGCTGAAGCGATCAATGACACCACCTGGCCCTGAAAATCAAATCAGCTTCAATCCACTGGCCAGATTGTTATGATAGAATTGACTGAAATTTCCTCCTCCGTGGGCCAAGTAAAATCTGCACAGAGTATGAACACATTTTGCTGAACCTGGATTAGTGCCTCAGGTCAGGTGGAAATTTCCATGCAGGAACTTAAGTAGAAAGCCACCTTGCTTTCTAGTAAAGAACATGCTAGAATTTATTTGGTTGGGTAGATCCAGAACCCTGACGTGGGGGTAGGGAGTGGTAAAAGAAAGAGATTGGCCCAGATAAATACTACAGCTTGTTTTCATCCTGCTGCTCTCAGTTCTGCTAATAGCCTTGGTTAAAAACTGCATGAAACATTCCAGGCAAATATAGGTCCAACCTTTGTCAGATTATTCAGAATAGCTGGTGGGGTGGTATATAGACTGAAAAATTTGCCAGAAGTCATTCCCTGTGGAATCAAGCAGTAGAACTGTCAGGAAACAATTTTTCATGAATATGTTCATACTTCTGCACAGCCAAGGCCTTCTGAACAACAGAAGTTGACATGTTATAAAAATAATGTCTCCTCTTCCTCAGAGCCACTATCTGCTCCCTATTAAGGTCTAATAGGGTTAGAACCTAGGCTGTAAAAACCTAGGGACAGTCCCTTCCTCTCTCCAAATAAGATTTATTTATCTTCCTATGTAAAATATGAAGTATCAATCTAATTATCTATCTAATCTGTCTCCAGAAGAAGGGGCAGCTGTGCCTGTTGTCTCTTATAAGTGACTGTATAAAAGCTTTGGGTATCACAATTCCAGGGCTTCCCTCCTGTGGCACAGATTCCTTTGCATACGTGGTGATACACAAGTGTTATCTCATTACATAGCCCAGTGGGGACCTGGGGTGTGAGGAACAGATGCAAGAGATTCTGTGAGTAACTAAAAATCTTTCTCAGTTGGAGGCCTTATGATGCAGTCAAATGGGTAACATTTCAGACCTTCAGTTTCAAAATTAACAAAAACAAAACATTATAAAAAAAATAAGAAAATAGAAAACAAAAAGCAACAGAGAAGGAAATTAAACCCCAATTCTTTAGTGAAAAAATATGAACAAATGGACACCAACCCAGATTGGTTTATAGGCAAATTTTACTGAACTTTTAACATATAATTATTCCCTATTTTATAGAAAGTATGACAGAGAAAAAAAGGAAAAGCCGTTCAACTCACTTAATAAGGTTAAATGAGTATAGCTTTAATACAGTGAACTATTGAAAAAGGAAAAAATAGTAAATTAGACTAGCTATGAACACATACATAAAAAAATTGTCAAATCTAACTTATCATTTATTACACAGTAGAATTTACCCCAGGAATGTGAGGATGGTTTAACATGGAATTTATCAGATTAATGGATTAAAGAGGGAAAAATAATCACTTCAGTGAAAGCAGTACAAGCATTCGAGAAAGCCACTTTCATTAGCAATGAATTAACAAAACAGAAATTAGAGGAAATGTCCTTAACCTTATAATGTATGTCTATGAAACAATAGGTAGTAAAAAAAATATAAATGACAATGAATCTTTACAGTCATTTTCATAACATTAGGAACAAGACTCAGAATCACTGTTTCTGTATTGAGTTCCTTGTTGATATAAAAGATAAGGAAAAGCAGTAAAAAAAAATTAGAAAACTAAAAAGAGGTAAGTGGATTTAACTTTCTCTAAGAATTATAGGTTATTATAAAAGGATTTAACCAGATTGTTGAATATAAAAATAAAACATTTTTGCATATCAGTAATAATAGGAGATATGGCAGAAAAGTATATCAACACAAAAGCAACTTAAACTACAAAATGCACAGGAACAAGTCTAACAAAGATGTACAACAAAGTTAGAAAACAAACTGACATACTTAAAAGACCTAAATAATTGTTGAAATAAATCATAAAACTACCTATCATAAAGAAGTCAGTTTCCCGCAAATTAATCTGTAAATTTCATACACTGCCAATCCAAATTGCAGCAGAATTTCTTGTAGAATGTGACAAATGGTGACAAAAACAATACAGAAAATCAAAGGGTAAAGAAAAGGCAAGAGAGTATTGAAAAATGATGATAAGAACAACAAAGGTTGCCTAACCAGATAGCAAGATCATAACAATGTTGTAGAGTTGTAAAGGCTGTTAGGATAGTGCAGGATCAGTGCAGTCCAGGGTCACAAACCACAGAAGGAGAAAGAGATCCGGGCATATTCAGAACCTTGATACATGATGGAGGAGGAATTACAAGTCAATGCAACACACTTAAAGAAAATAATCCTAGATGGATTAAAGTTCTAAATGTGGGGGTGCCTGGGTGGCTCAGTCGATTAAGCGTCTGCCTTTGGCTCAGGTCATGATCCCAGGGTCCTGGGATTGAGCCCTTTGTGGGGTGCCCTGCTCAGTGAAGAGTCTGCTTCTCTCTCTCCCTCTGCCCCTCCCCCCTGCTTGTGCTCTCTCTCTCTCTCAAATAAATAAATAAAATCTTAGAAAAATAAAGTTTTAAATGTGAAAAGCAAAATCTTAAAACTTTTAGGAGAAACTATAGGAGAATATCTTTATGAAGTTAAAATAGGGAAGGTTTTCTTAAGCAAGACATGAAAAGACCAAAAGGAAAAGATTCATAAATTTGATTGTTAAAATTTTTAGTTTCTCTACAAAAGACCTTTATAATAAAAATGAAAAGACAAGCTCCCTTTGAGAATATATTTTCACAAACATAATGGTCATACATATATCTGAAGAAATTCTGCAAATTGATATAAAAATAATGTAAGCAAATAAACAGAAGAACCATCTCAAATAGTCAATAAACCTGTGGGAGAAGTGTTCAACCTAACTAGTAACTAGGGAAATGCAAATTTAAACCTCAATAAAATAGCAATTGACATGCATCATATTGACAAAAAATTTAAAAGCCCAATAATATCAAATATTGAGGAGTATGCAAAGGAGTGGGAACGCTCAACACTTAGGAGAAATACTGGGCATGTTCCAGGGGTACATGTATGTCCTGAGACCCAGCCATTCCATGTGTGGGCATGTATTCAGGAGAAGCTCTGGCATGTGTACAAAAGTGTGCATTGCAGTATTATTTGTAATACTTCAAAACAACCTAAATGTCCATGATCGAAGAATAAATAAATAATATGTAGCATATTCATTCACTGAAATATTAATCAGAAACTAAAATGAGCAAGCACATGGACACCTGGGTGGCTCAGTTGGTTAAGCATCTGCCTTCGGCTCAGGTCATGATCCCAGGGTGCTGGGGTCAAATCCCACATTCGGCTCCCTACTCAGTGGGGAACCTGCTTCTCTCTCTTTCGCTCCCTCTGCTTGCACTCTCTCTCTCTCTCTCTGTCAAATAAATAAATAAAATCTTTTAAAAAATAAATAAAAAATAAAATGAACAACACAAACTACAAACATCAGCACAGATAACTCTCCAAAAAACGTTGACTAAAAAATGCAGATTGCAGGAGGCTCGGTATAAATGATACAATTTCTAGTGTTTACCGCTGGGAAAGAAACGCAGGGCCCACATTCTAGCACATTAATCATTTATGTAAAATCAGCTTAAATTTTACTGCTGTTTTTAAAGTAGACTATTCACATCTTGCATATACTTACTCAATTAAGGAATCCTTCTAAAGTTTTTTTTTTTTTTTTTTAAAGATTTTATTTATTTATTTGAGAGAGAGAGAGAATGAGAGACAGCATGAGAGGGAGGAGGGTCAGAGGGAGAAGCAGACTCCCTGCCGAGCAGGGAGCCCGATGCGGGACTCGATCCCGGGACTCCAGGACCATGACCTGAGCCGAAGGCAGTTGCTTAACCAACTGAGCCACCCAGGCGCCCTCCTTCTAAAGTTTTATTGGACTAATTGCCTCAGTTTCTTTGGTACTAAAAAGCTATGTTGCTACACTGAGCACTGTTTGGGAAAAACAGAACAACGTTGGTGATTAGATTAAAACTCCTAATGCAAAATTCTTGACTTGCATTTTCCATTTAAATTTAGTCTAAAAGGGCACTACACAGCACAGGAAGGAAGAAGTGATGTTTCAGAAAATCCTAATTTCTTAATTGGCATAAAAATTGAGCTATCAGATAGGTGGTTAAATAGTCCTCAATTTCTAATTTGATGTTTTGAGGAATAAGTACTTTTAAATTGACAGTCATACTGTCCTAGAAAGTAGCATATGTGTATAATATTTGCTTGGAAATATTTTAAGATACTTTAAGAAAATAATCTCTAATTTGTGAGGGTAATTCTACGTTACAAGAGAAAACTGTTAATGATAAAAATAATTTTTTGAAATATTAGTTATTTAGAGGAAATATCTTTCCTCTACAGCAGGGTGCTGTATATATCCAGGGTTACATAGCCGGTAAGGAGAGATAGGTAGAAATACTCTAGGGTAAAGGGGCCTTTTCATACGGTGGTGTATCTGGGGAGTGTTGAGATCACTACATTTCTTTGTTACTATATTTTTGCCTAAATTCTCAGCTCCTAATTCAATTTGATCAGTTTGAAAATGTTTGAGGGACTTACTTCACAGCCTTGCACAGGCTGTGGCAGTGTGCGCTCAGCTGCAGGTCTTACTCTTACTATATGGCACCTGACCTGAAGTGAAAGATTGCTGTATAAATAAGAGTGACTGTTATTAAAACGCAGTGGCTAGATACGTACGCTCTTACCCACAATCCAAGGTACTTCCCTTTCACTGAATAGCTGGGGATCTGAATTTATTATCTGAAAGTTGCTAAATGAACAAGAACATAGAGCAAAAATAATAGTGTTATCTTAAACATTTGTCCATTCAGGGCATGAAAAAGTATGGTGAATTATGCTTATTTCATCACAAAATAAAACTGTGGCCAGAATGCTCATGCCTCCCAGACCTGGATTCTTTGTGCGGATGGTATTTATTAAATGGGTAATTTACAAGTATATTTGTCTTACTCCTCATAATGACTATGTGAGGTGGATATGTTCAAATGCCCACGTTACAGATGAGCAAATTGAGGTTCTGGCCCAAGGCCACATTCTTAGCTGGTGGTACCAGGAACCAAATCCTGTTGTTTTCATAACATCGGTAGTTCTCACACATTTTTGTCTCAAGATCCCTTTACACTATTAAAAACGATCAAGGCTCCCAAAGAATTTTTGTTTATATAGATTATATCTACTGATATTTATCACATTAGAAAAAGAAACAGACTCTTAAAAATATTTGTTAATTTGTTTTAAAATAACAATAATAGGGGTGCCTGGGTCTGCTTCTCCCCTGCCTTTCCCTGCTCCCCTCGCTAGGGCTCTCCTTCCCTCTTACTCTCTCTCTCTCAAATAAATAAAAATCCTTAAAAAGATAACAATAACAATAATAAATCCATTAGGGGCGCCTGAGTGGCTCAGTTGGTTAAGCCTCTGCCTTTAGCTCAGGTCATGATCCCAGGGTCCTGGGATTGAGTGCTGCGTCAGGCTCCCTGCTCAGTGGGGAGTCTGCTTCTCCCTCTCCCTGTTGCTCCCCTGCTTGTGCTTGCTCTCTCTCTCTCAAATAAATAAATAAAATCTTTAAAAAATCCATTATGTGATAATATAAATGATATATTTTTAAGAAAAATACATGTTTTCCAAAACAAACAAAAATTAGTGACAAGTATGGCACTGTTTTACATTTGTGCAAATCTCTCTAATGCCTGGTATAATAGAAGACAGCTGGGATCTCCTATTTGCTTCTGCATTCTCTGTGTTGTTGCAATATGTTGCTTTGGTTGAAGTATATGAAACAAATACTTGTATAGAACACTGAGACATTACGAGTTTATTAGTTTTCAAACTTCCTTTCCTCTGGGGTGGATCCAACTGCCAACGTCCCAGCATTTCTGTGGAAAAAAAAAAAAAGCATGGAAAGAGGGGGAAATGTGCCTCGATGAAGAATGAATCTCCTGACAAATTTAGATTTTTCACAGTTTTTCCCTGAGATTGTCCCCACCTCAAATGCTATCAATATCATCATCTATTTCTTATTTTTTTAATATCCCAGGTCTTAAGCCCCCCTTATACTACAGCTAACTCTACCATAATGCATATCAATCTCCAATGAAATTATTGTTTGTTTATTATTGCCCCAACCGAGTCCCATTAGACTATAAAGTGGACAAGAGTAGGAACTGTATCACTCCATTCCTAGCCCAGTGCCAAGCACTGAAAGTATATCACCAAGTATTTGTCTGAACAAAGTATTGTAGGGGTAATTATGTACCATTTCCAGGTTAAGATGGCCGAGTAGCAGGGGGACACTGGGCTTGCTTCACCTTCAAACACAACTAGATTAGCATCCAACTATTGTGAACAACTAGGAAGATGATCTGAGGATTAAGAAAATAATCTGTACAGTTGGGGGGAGAGAGCCTGGCAGATGTGAGGTTTGGAGCCATGAGATGAGGGAGAGGAAAGCTGCTGGGCCACAAAGGTGAGGGAACCCTTTTCGTAGAGCAAAATCAGGGAGAAGGAGAAAGTGGGAGAGAGCCCAGTGGTTAGGGACCACACAATAAGCCACAGTGAAGAGGTCACACAGGAATAGATCTCTCTCCTTCCAAGGGTACATTTGGAAGAGGGTATTTTGTCTCTCCATGGACACAAGGCCAGCTGGGAGCCATTGAGTGAATCTCAGCAACAGGGTCAGAGGTACACGCAGGGGGCAGAAAACCTCTTAACTTTTGCTGTGAGCCACAATAGGCTTAAACCTCTGTGTGCGCTGATCATCTGCTTTTCTGCGGCTGAACTGAGCAGAAAGCAGAGACTGGAGCAGATTGCAGATAATCTGACCGCCGCTTTTTGCTGTCTGCAACAATAGAGTAAGCCTCTGCATCGGCCTTTCTGGGACGGAAGGGAGTAGGGATGGAGTTGCATGCAGATGGCCAATAACCTGGCTCCAGCTTTTCACTGAGCATCACAATAAACTCTAGCCTCTGAGGGCGCACTGTGTGATGTCTTTTCAGGAATGGTGCTGGGCACGCCCTGAGCTTCCCCTCCCTGGTCAGGAGTGGGCCTGCACCTTACCAGGCCCTTTAAAACTTGGAGTTTTGAATCCTAGCCACTGGCCTGAGATAAAATATAGGGGATCTGTGGCTCCACGCATGCCAACAGCCTGGGCACAGACAGGTTAGGGCAGGGAACTGACAAAAGCCCAGGACATAAGAGATCATTTGCTTTCCTGAGAGGGCATCCTGAACAGCAGTGGTCAGGAGTTCTGCTCCCCAGGGACAAGATGGGGGTGACGCCATTTTATACCTCCTCCACGACCCTACCCCCCTCCCTCCCACCAGCACAGTAGGATTTCAGAGAGAACTACAGCACCTCCAGTGGAGTCTGGAGTCCCCTACACTACACCCTGCACCCCAGTGCCTGGCAGGGGCATCCTTAAAAGGACAAGTCAACTTGTGAACCAGCCTGGCAGACCTCTCCCACAGAAGACCAACACAAGGCCTTGCATCTACCAAGTCCACTGATTAAAGAAAGCTCCAAACATCAGCTTCAGGTGGAAATAAGACCAGGTTTGCTTTTTTCTTTCCTCCTCTTTTCTTAATTTTTAAATTTTATTAATTTTTAATTTTTTTATTTCTTATTTTTTATCCTTTACTTTTATTTTATATATATTTTTTCTTTTTTTTTTTCTTTTTTTTTTGTATCAGAAAATTTTGTATCAGAATAATTTTTTGTTTATTCTTGGTTTCTTTGTTTCTTTCTCTTATATTTTTCAGATCAGGCTTCTTATTTTTTTTTCTCTTTTACTGCTCTCTTTTCTTTCTTTCTTTCTTTCTTCCTTCCTTCCTTTCTTTCTTTCTTCTTTCTTCTTTCTTTCTTCTTTCTTTCTTTCCTTTGGAATCAGGCTAATAGTTTTTGTCTGTCTGTTTGTTTACATTTTTGTTCCTTTCCTTTTTCTCTTGTCTTGGATCAAGTTTTTGGTTTTTGTTTCATGGATACCCATGAAAGAAACTGAGGAAGACACAAAGAAATGGTAGGACATTCCATGCTCATGGATTGGAAGGACAAATATTGTTAAAATGTCTATGCTACCCAAAGCAATCTTTCAATGCAATCTCTATCAAAATACCAATAGCATTTTTCACAGAGTTGGAATGAACAATCCTAAAATTCATATGGAACCACAAAAGACCCTGAATAGCCAAAGGAATGTTGAAAAAGAAAACCAAAGCTGGAGGCATCACAATTCAAGACAGTATCGTACTGGCACAAAAACAGACACATAGATCAATGGAACAGAACAGAGAACCCAGAAATGGACCCTCAATTCTATGGCCAACTAATCTTCAACAAAGCAGGAAAGACTACCCAAAGGAAAAAAGACAGTCCCTTTAACAATTATTGGGAGGGACAGCAACATGCAGAAGAATGAAACTGGACCACTTTCTTATACCATACACAAAAATAAACTCAAAATGGATGAAAGACCTAAATATGAGACAGGAATCCATCAAAATCCTAGAGTAGATCACAGGCAGCAACCTCTTTGACCTTGGCCACAGCAACTTCTTGCTAGACAATCTCCAAAGGTAGTAAGGGACACGGCAATTGCACTACTAGTTATTCATCCTAAGGATAAAAACATAGTGATCCAAAGGGGTACATGCACTCCGATGTTTATAGCAGCAATGTCCACAATAGCCAAACTATGGAAAAAGCCCAGATGTCCATTGACAGATGAATGGATAAAGAAGATGTGGTATATATATATATATATATATATATATATATATACATACACACACACAATGGAATACTACTCATCCATCAAAACAAATGAAATCTTGCCATTTGCAACATTGTGGATGGAACTAGAGGGTGTTATGCTAAGCAAAATAAGTCAGTCAGAGAAAGAAAAACACCAGATGATTTCACTCATATGAGGAATTTAAGAAACAAAGCAGATGAACATAGAGGAAGGGAAGGGAAGGAAAAATAAAATTAGAGGAAAACAGACAGGGGAGCAAACCATAAGAGACTCTTAACTCTAGGCCACAAACTGAGGTTTGCTGGAAGGGGTGGTAGGTGGGAGGATGGGGTAACTGACTGATGGGCATTAAGGCGGGCACTTGATGTAATGAACACTGGGTGTTATATGCAGCTGATGAATCAGTAAATTCAACCCCTGAAACTAATTAAAAAAAAAAAAAGCCAATCAGCATGGAAAACTGTCAGCCTAGTATGATATTTCAGCTTTATTCCCTACTGCTTTTTTTGCACTTATGGAAGGAAAATAAATAGCAATATGGTTAATTTGTGGTTCTTTTTGATTTGGAGTTAGAGGGATTTTCCACGTAATGAAAAAGCCTCGCCACCCAGGAAAAAGATATTCATTTAGTGAGCAGAAAATGTATTGTCTGGAGAAAAATGAATTGAGGGCTCCTTGAGAAAGGACATACTACTGAAGACAATTTCTTTTTTGGAACTCCGCAAAGCCCAGAGGACAAAGCCTAAGAGTCTCTGGAGGCCTGGGGGCCCTGGGAAACACAGGCATGGCTGTTTGAGAATTATGTGAGCAGAATTCCTCTGCCCGTGAAGTCTCCTTTGACCTCCAGGCAGACTAGGTATTATTGGTTGAATTCTGTTGCCCCAGAAAAGATACTTCCGTGCCTCAGAATGTGACCTTATTTGGAAAGAGGATCACTGCAGATGTAATTAGTTAAAATGAGGTCATCCTGGATATGGGTTCCAATCCAATATGACTTGTGTCCTTATAAGAGAAAGACTCTATGAGGACAGGGTGAATGCCATGTGACAAGGAAGGCAGAGATTTGGAGTTATACAGCTGCTAGCCCAGGACTGCCAAAGACTATCAGCAAGCTACCAGAAACTAGGAAGAGGAAGGAATGATTTCCCTACAGGTTCCAGAGGGACTATGGCCCTGCCAACACCTTAATTTTGACCTCCAGCCTCAAGAACTGTGAAATAATAAATTTCTGTTGTTTTAAGTAAAAAAAAAAGGAAGGGTGGTAATTGTGTACCTAACTTAAGTCAATCTCACCTCTATGTAAAATAAAACCCATTTCACATTTCCAGCTTCTCAATTATTCTTAATGTTAGACCATCCCTTACTGAGATATTCTGAAATGGCCATGGTCCTACACGGCCACTGCCTTCATCTTTCTCTGTGGTCCCAAAGGCCTCCAAGGGACCCTTAGAAACTCTCATTCTATTCTCTTCCAAAAACAAACCTACCATCAGCCTCTTGAAGAAAATAAGGCAATTATTTTGATCCTAGCAGAATCTTCGGATTTGAGTTTGCATTTTCTCCACAAATGAGAAGTTGGAACCTTGTGAGAAAAGCTATCAACAAAATGTGTTTTCTTTGAAAAGATTACCTTAAAATAATCCAATTTAATGTTGGATCTTCAATGAGTCAGGGGCCTGTTTCATCACCAGGGTAGCCGATGCCACTGAGCCTGGAGAGCTACCCACTGACGTTCCCATCAACCCCACTTCCACCTGTGTTCTTTCCAGAACACCTTGTCATTGCCAGCAGAAGACAGTCAGCTTTTCCAAGATACATTGTGTATGAATCGTAGACACACAAAATATAAATGCATTCACTATCACATTTTTTAAAAGATCAACTCTAAAAAAAATCAAAATTACCTATGCAGATAAAATTATAACATAAAATAAAACAAAACCACTTTCATTTAAATTACTTTGATACTTAAAAGAAAATTTAGGTTTCTCCTTTTTTTTTTGTCTTTTTCTGTGTATATCTGCCCTCTAGTTTTGTGATCAGTGTCTAGTCACTAAGATAAACAAAAAGTGGAAGAGAGAAATGGCAATGTGCTAGGAGTCCTGTGCGAAATGCATGCCAATTTGAAGAAGTCCAACCAATTATAAATAGTTTTGCTTAGAATTTTTCATCTTGATTATTCACCTTCTTAAGAGAGTAGTGGTAGAAATAATGGAAAGTATTTCTGTCTAGTAGTGAGCGCTCAAGATAATTTTTACTCATTTCTAAGAGCCAAGGAAAATATAAAGCATGCAAGATTAAAAGGGTGAATATCTGTTTCTTCACTCAATCTCATCAGTCACAGTTGGTTTTAAAGTTTGTCTTTGTCCAGTTGTCTGGAATCCTGCTGTGGGACCTCAGGCTCTGGCCTGGCTTCCTCCAGCTTTGGAAGGGTGTTTTTCTCCCTATGTCACCCAGATAAAGACTTCGATTTTCTGCCTCCATTTTCCAGTAGAAAGGTGGTCCTCTCTCATTAATATGGCAGCCTGCAGTCCGCTTTATGAAGGCTCTGAACTAATCTTGACTGCAGAGTGCACAGCACAGAAATTACACAGACTTTGCAGATTTCAGTGTTCCAGATCAAAGGGCAAAAGAGGCCAGTTCTTCCAGCTCAGCTTGTTAATGTGATTTGGACTCTCAAAGCTGGACAATAAAGTAGCATTTTGTAAAATGATCATAGGTAATATAAATAATAACAAAAAAATAATTTTTGGAAAAAAACACGTTAACCTCAGTCAGGATTATTATTGTGCAGAATAGACACTTCAGAAATGAGATTACTGTAAAATACTTCAGTGTTCTTTGTTACATGAGGTTATGAAGGAAAAAAAATTCATTGATTTTTTTGGCTACTACTTCTATATTACTGAGTAAATTACATGGTAGGACTCTGGAAGGCTGTGTTTTTTTATTCACTATTCAGGTGAGTTATAGGGAAGTTGTATGAAAAAAAGAAAAAAAAACAGGTAGTTAAGAAGGAGGCTTTTCCTCACAGGGCTCTGTATAAAGTAATGTAATCAGAGTGATTCTGCAGAGAGGACACTCTGGGAACTCCTGCAAGGTCTCACAGAGGGTACAATGGTGACTTTTGGACAAGAAAAAGTGAAAGTCCCCATTCAGAGGCAAGAATTCATCAAGCCATGACAACAGGACTATGTGTTCAAAGAAACCTGATTATTTTGTTCACACACTATGCCAAGGTAAGGAACATCTTAAATCACTTAGTGAATGACCAATGAGGAGGAAGATCAAATGAAGTACTTTGTCATTGGCCGAGTTCCATTTTTCTCCTGCTGTTAATTATCCCCTAGGTTTCAGCTAAATATCCTTTCTTCAGTGAGTTCTTCTCTGATGCCTCTGATGTCCCCACATTCTTTCTCCTATAAAACTTATATTTATTTTTCATTATATATTAAATACTGGATTTATTTATCTACTGTCTGTCTCCTCCATTGACCTGCAAATTACATGAGAGCATGGGAATCAATACATATTTATTGGTTGTAAGAAATATGATGAGTGAATAAGTAGTGAGTAAATGCTTTACTTATTATTTGAAAAAAATAATCATTCTCATACTCTCTGTACAGATTCCCTTTCCCCCAGTCTTCAATGTGAGTAACCTTAAGAGTGTCCTGGGGGAGGGGGGGGCGCCTGGGTGGCTCAGTCAGTTAAACATCTGGCTTTGGCTCAGGTCATGATTCCAGGGTCCTGGGATCAAGCCCCGAATTGGGCTCCTTGCTCAGAGGGGAGTCTGCTTCTCCCTCTCCCTCTACAGCTCCCCCTGCTTGTGTTCCCTCTCTGTCTCTCTGTGTCAAATAAATAAATAAAATCTTTAAAAATAAAAAAAAAGAGTGTCTTGGGAATTCCCAGAAAAAGTAATTCCCCCCCAAAATTGCCACATGGTTTATAATGAATACTGGACTATGCAGAGACATGACTCTAATTCCTACTCTGCCAATAACGATTACCTCCTTGAGTTCTAACAGCCTCTCTGGGTCTTTGTGATCTTATCTACGACTCTGTGGTCCATAATTTTCCCCAGAAAGGCTTAACTAAATACCTTAAATCAATAACTTGTACAATCATTTTTCTAGTACTAACTTACCCTCCTTTCTGTGTCCCTATCTTAATGTGAATGGATGGGTTTCCTGTCAGGATTCAGCTATTCATTTCCTAAAAGCTGTCTGTATTTTAGTTCTTGTAATTTGAATTCTATCTCCCTCACAATATTACTTTATGTTTCAGAGAAACTGTACACAATTATATTGATCTTTAATTGGCAGGAATTGCTGATGTTTAAGCTTTAGATTTAGGGCCAGTATCCCTGACATTCCATGTCAAGTAATTCATAATCAACTAAAGATTAAAAAGGAAAGAAAAAAGAAATAAAAAGAAAAAAATGAGAAACATAAGAGGAGTTGCATTTAAAGGAATTCTGCAATACAGTGTGTAATATTTACAATGCAAATTTTGTAATAGCCATAACGTTTAATCCATTGATTTGGAAGCTTTGGGCTTTTTAGAGTTTTAGAAAACCTATCCCACATATAGCATGTATTATATATTATCTCTATAACCTACATATTATATTCTACTGATTTATGTTTTTCTTCGTGTGCTTGCTTACTCACTTGATTGCAAATTTGATACCTCCTATAAATACCAAGAACTTGGTGAGTAATCAATAATTAATTATAATTTTATATCTATTTATGAAATTATGGTTTCACCTTTTCATTTAATGCTATTTTCTATATGTAGCCAATATACTCTAAAAGTTCATTGATTTGAAGAGGATAACACATGGTTAGCCAAAATTTTCTGTTTTTCCATGTCCATTTTTTCTAATATTTCTCTTCCTTTGTTATTGCTCACTTATTTTATTCTAACATTAAAGAAAAGTCCATGTAGCTGAAAAATCCACTGATACTCAAAAAATAATTCTTATGGTTACTTTAAAATTTAATTAGTTGGGTGGCATCCATAAAATAATGGAATAAAAGCGTCTGAAAATTATGTTCTCCAAGAAAGCAATTAGAAAGCTGCTAAAAATCATCAGAATCAACTTTTTCAGAACTCTAGAAATTAAGCAAAGGCTTCCAGCTATGTGGGGAGAAAATATTCAAGAAAGTGGCTGAATCTGGGTAAGAATGGTGAATTTTGTGGCATTTCAATTTACCCAATTTAAATCCTTCCTTCTCCTCATCCACAGTAATCTTGAAGACCAATAGTCACAACACAATAAAAATGGCAGTCATCAGAGAATGCAAAACAAAATTTAAAACTTCTTCAAATCCTCATTCTCCAACAAATGGTCATATTTTGACCTGTCTGATGGTTCCCTAGAGAATTCTACTTGCAAGGTTATCTTTAATCTGACTCAGAATTTACCCAGTGTAGCCTTTTTCCCTGGGAACATTTGTTGCAGGGGGTGGGGGGAGTGGAGTGAGAGATAATTGTTAAATTAATCAGCTGCTGGATGAATGACAATTGAGGCAGACAAAAGACTAACCAAAAAGTTTAAAAAGAAAATATAAGAGACAAGATGTCCATAGTGGCTTTGAAGAGCTCTGACACATTCTTAGGAATCTAGAAGACCACTCACATATACAGGACATGCACATATTCAGGACTGTGAGCACTCTCAGGATACATCTTGGAATGCCCTAACATCTCACCTTGGGCTGATCTTGAGCTCTGCACAAGCAGGAAGTGAAGGCTAAGGCAGAGAGGCCAATTACCTGGCTGAGTGTTGAAGCTGTGTCTCAACAAACACACAGAGGCCCTCAGCAAAGACTGGGAGACTGGGTGGTCCTGGCAGCTAAAGGAAATCTCTGCCCAGTCGTTAATCAAACGCTACACTAACTAAGAAGAGACTTCAGTGGATGATACCATATGACCCAGTAATCCCACTTCTGGGTATACACCCAAAGGAGACTAAAGCAGTATATCTAAGAGATATCTGCACTCCCATGTTTATCACAGCATTACTCACAATAGCCAAGATATGAAAATAATCTAAATGTCCATCAACAGATGAGTGAAAAAAAAGATGTGATATATGTATACAATGAAATATTATTCAGCCACAAGAAAGAAGAAAATCCTGTCATTTGTGACAACATGGATGGATTTTGAGGGTATTATGCTAAATAAAGTAACTTAGATAAAGACAAATATTATGTGCTATCACATACATGTGGAATCAGAAAAAGCTGAACTCAGAAATAGTAGAATGGTCATTACCAGGAGCTGGGAGATGGGAAAATTGGGGAAGTGTTTATTAAAAGGTACAAACTTCCAGCTGTAAGATGAATAAGTTCTGAGGATCTAATGCACAGCATTGTGATTATAGTTAACAGCACTCTATTATATACTTGAAAATTGCTAATAAAGTAGTTCTTAAATGTTCTCACCACAAAAAAAAGAGGTAATTATGTCATGTAATGAAGGTGTTAGCTAATGCTAAGGTGGTAATCATATTGCAATACATAAGTACAATTGACCTTTGAACAACAGTTAAGGACGCTGACCCCCTGCACAGTTGTAAATCCATGTATAAGTTTGACTCCCCAGAAATGTAACTACTAATGTTAGGCAGAAACCTAGGCATGAGTAACAGGAGGATGGACCTTAGACGTCCTGAGGGAGAGCCCCAAGTGAGGACCACTCAGGAACTACCCCATTCCACCCATCTAGCAGTCAGTTCGTGGTTACAATATCCCAGCAGAGGAAGAGTTAGGTTTTTGTGCTTGTTGCACTTGTGCAGAAAGCAACCACTTGTCTTTATCTGACCTATGTGTCTAGAATAGAAATAATGTTGCCATTTCTTACCCCATGCAGGTATTTTATTTTATTTTATTTTATTTTTATTTTTATTTTTATTTAATTTTATTTTATTAAAGATTTATTTATTTGAGGGGAGGAGCGAGTGAGAGTGGGGGGAGGGACAGAGGGAGAGAATCTTTAAGCAGACTCCCTGCTGAATGGTTAACAGGGGCTGGAGGGAGATTAAGAATGGGTGTGACTGGTAACAGGCACCCAGTTTCTTTTTGGAGTGATGAAAATATTTTGGAATAGATAGTGGTAATGGTTGCACAACCCTGTGGATATACTAAAAACTACTGAATTGTACCCATGACAGGTGAGTTTTAGGTATTGGAATTATATCTCAATTTTATTTTATTTATTTTATTTTCTTTAAAGATTTTATTTATTTATTTGACAGAGAGAGACACAGCGAGAGAAGGAACACAAGCAGGGGGAATGGGAGAGGGAGAAGCAGGCTTCCCGCGGAGCAGGGAGTCCGATGTAGGGTTCGATCCCAGGACCCTAGGATTATGACCTGAGCCGAAGGCAGACGCTTAACGACTGAGCCACCCAGGTGCCCTATATCTCAATTTTAAAAAAGAAAAAATTAAAATACAAATGCCAAATGGGAAAATACTTAAAATATATATTATATAAATACTCAAAATGATTAAATAATACCCTAGAATAACAAAGAAATATGCTTAAAATCAATAGAAAATAAAAATCACTGTATAAAAAGGAGTATAAAATTTAAAAAGAAAAAGTAAAAAATAAATACAAATGTTAATAAAAATGAAAAATTTCCAAACTCATTAGTGATTCAAGAAATATAAATGTGAAAATAATAAAGTATTCTGTCTCTATATTTATCAAAAATTTTTTAAAAGTGCCAATTTTGTGTTGACAAACAGTGAAGCAGAACTTCTGATGTTGCTAATGGAATCTTATTGATTATAATTGGGCAATACCTCTCAAATTTTTTTATTGAGATAAAATTGACTATATAATGAAATAAAATTGACATATAGTATATTAATTTTTAAAAAGTGTACAACACAATGATTCAATGTTTGTGTATATTGCAAAATGATCACCACAAAAATCTAGTTAACATCTATCACTACACATACATTTTTTTCTCGTGATGAGAACTTTTAAGATCTACTCTCTTAGCAATTTTCCAATAGGCCGTACAGTATTATTAACTATAGTCACCATGCTATACATTACATCCCCAGGACTTACTTATTTTATAACTGGAAGTTTGTATTTTTTTGATTCCCTTCACTCATTTCACTCACCCTCAACGCCCCACCTCTGGCAACCGCCCATCTGTTCTCTGTATCAATGGTTCAGGGTTTTGTTTTTTGTTTATTTTTCAGATTCCACATTTAAGTGAGATCATACAGTATTTGTCTTTCTCTCTCTGAACTGTTTCACTTAACATAGTGCCCTCAGGGTCCATCCATGTCTTTTCAATGGCAAGATTTTATTCTTTTTCTAACGTAGGGTTATATTCCATATATATATATACATATAGACCGTATTTTCTGTATCCATTTCTTCATTGTTGCTCCCATGTCTTGGTTATTATAAATAAAGCTGCAGTGAACATGAAGATTCATACATCTTTCAAGTTAGAGTTTTCATTTCCTTCATATATATAGCCAGAAGTAGGATTGCTGGATCATGTGATAGTTCTGTTTTTAATTTTTTGAGGAAACTCCACCGTATTTTCCATTATGGCTGTACCAATTTTTCTCTTGTCTTTTTAATAATAGCCATCTGACAGGTCTGAGGAGATATCTCATTGTGGTTTTGATTTTTATTTCCCTGATGATGAGTGATGTTGAGCACCTTTCCATCTGTATATTCTTCAGAAAAATGTCTATCAAATTTAAAAATAATGATCATATCCAATAGTTCCTTTTCTAGAAATTAACTGAGGAAATAATTAGCTGTGTTCACCTTCATAACATGAGAATAAGTATCACAGTCTTAGTTGATAGCTTCATATTGGAAATGACATAAATTTCCAAGTATAGAAAATACTGAATTATGACACATGTATACAATGGCATGCTCTGCAGTCATCTTAAATAATGTGCTTGAGGAATACTTACTGGTATGGGCAAATGCTCAAAATTTATTATTCAATTATAAAGTAGGACACAAGGCACCTGGGTGGCTCAGTTGGTTGAGCGTCTGCCTTTGCTTGGGTCATGATCCCAGAGTACTGGGATTGAACCCTGCATCCGGCTCCCTGCTCAACAAAGAGTCTACTTCAACCTCTCCCCTTCACCCCACTTTCGTGCTCTCTCTCACTCTCTCTTTCTCAAATAAATAAATAAAATCTTTAAAAATTAATTAATTAATTAAAAAATAAAAAGTAGGACACAAAAATTACATGGAATAAATCCAATTGTGAAGGGTTTATAGACACTTAAGAAATGACTGGAAGAAAATATATGTTCATGATAGTTAACTATAAGGTGGGATTATGGGTCACATTTTCCTATAGAATTCTACAAATGTCCTTCAATGCAGATACATAAATTTATTTAGAAATCTGCTATTAAAATCCCAAAATTACTTTTCTTCTTATGCTGAATGCCAATAAATTCTTTGGTAGCCCCTACATAATGTGACTCTGAACTAGAGAAAGCTGTCTCCTAGACAACCATTGGATGAGTTTCGGTCCATCCCTGACTTCTCCTTTTATTGACCAAGCTGTCCTCTAGGCTAGCCTTGTTCGGGTTTGTTTTAGGCATTTCTAAGGCTGACACGTGGGCTATAGGATAGGCTTCAGTCTAACTTACCCTCTATCACTTTCACTTCCCATCCTTATGCTAAGATGCTACTGCCTAAGGTACTTGTTAGAACTGAGACAGGTTTTCTTGAATCCTTGAAAAAAAATGAAGAAATTGTATGAAAGAGTTATTTTACTATAATCATTTGGTTTTCTGCCCATATGTTCATATATTATATTCCCGCATTTTAAAATGTATGGATGCAAATAATTCTTTAAGTATTTCAATGGATTGACTCAAACTATATTTTATATATATATATATATATATATATATATGAGTTCTAGGGCAGAGAGGAAGACTTATGTTAACATCAACTGTAATGCTTACAAGAGTAAAAGAGGTTATCTTCCATAATGTCTCAATGAACTATGAAGTTGCAATTAAATGGAATAAATTGAACTCATATTCCTAACCTAATATTGGGTACATTATTTTCTTGCTGGTATGAAAAGCCTTTCCTGCTGTGGTTATTGTTTGCTCTTCTCAGGCTAGTAAATATCAGTGATCTTCCACACCAATGCCTCAGGGCTGTGTTTTTCCCTTGAGTGGGTGTCAGCCTTCAGTTTTAGTATATACCTACATGGTTGCTTAAAAAACAAATTTGAGTGATAATCCTGTAAAATTAAAAGAGACAGATAATATTGAAAACCTACCTGCTTGCTAAATCATCTATATAAATTCTACTATTCCCTAGTAAAAGAGAGTAGACAGTTCTGCATAATTGCCTCCTCTCAAGCCTCCTTCCCCACATCCCAATTTCCTAATGTCCTCCATTAGTCTTTGGAAGTTGCCATAGGATCCGCCCCCCTCACCCAGAAGCTCATCCTGACTTCCACCATGCACTGAGTTGAGTCCCTCTGCACATTTCCAATCACTTGGTGCCATGGGTAGATCAGGTGTTGGGGGGCCTGAAGCTTATGAATCCCAGGGGCCTTATTTTAAAAGAATAATTGAATAAATATAAAATTAGGCATAAGAACAAATACTTATTTAGAATGAGAAAATAAATCTCAGATATCACAAACATAACAAAATTCAGAAAAAGAGCATTACAATTTTACTAATTAACTGCCTGAAACTCGCTAAAATACTTTTTGCCTACATTTTTTTTTTACTGAAGTCTCTTGCCTTTTTAATACCTAGAATGTTTATCATAATGTTCTCTAAGGAAAAAAAAGATAATTCCATCCTTCCACTAACACATTTGGTCAAAACTTGTTTTTATGTTGGTAGTTGGGATGCATAAAATATGAAACTTCCTTCCCTTAGGTTAATGCATAAAACAGGAAACTTCACAAGCGGCGATAGTATTGCTATTGATTTGTACCCTCAAACACAAGAATTCTGATGAATTTGATTTCACATAATTCAGAAAAGAAAAAAAAGTGAATGTATTTTTGGATCAATTGTTCTCTGATTATAATTTTACAATCTGATTATGGGAAGAATTTTCCAGAGAGTAGCTGTTGGTTTCTTAAATTTCAAACTTTTAGTGTTGGACACTGTAAGATGCATTCTTACTGACCTATAGCTTTTAGCTTCCTTTCAAACACTTGATGTGTCACCCTTTGGGCTGTAGGAATATTCCTGGAATATTCCACCCTGTATTAGTTTCCTATGGCTGCTATAACAAATGATCACAAACTCGGTTGCCTAAAACATAAACATTTACTATCTTACAGTTCTGGAGGTCAGAAATCTGAAATCAGTATTAATGAGCCCAAATCAAGATGTCAGCAAGGTCGCACTCCCTCCCTCCAGAGGTCCTAGGAGAGAATCTGTGCCTTGCCCTGCATTCCATCTTTGCATCTTGTGCTGCTTGGCCTCTCCCTCCATTTTCAAGGCCAGTAGCGTAGTATCTTGCTTCAGTGGTCACATTGCCTTCTTCTTCCTTCTCAGATCTCCTTGAGATTGCATTTAGGGCCCACCTGGATAATCCAGGATAATCTCCCCATCTCAAGATTCTTACTTACCCTGTTTTGCCATGTCAGGTCACATTCACAGGTGCCAGGAATTGGGATTTGCATATCTTTGGAGAACATTATTTATCCTACAACACACTCCCTCCTTAAGAGTCTCATAAATGACTTTACATGGAAATAACCACAAACCACATAAATAGATCTCACTAAATCCAAGCTAACGTAGTCCCACCTTAAACTTTTCTTTGCTGGACCCCCAAAATGCCTACAATTATTTCAATGTTAGCTGGTAAAAGGGGAAATGCAACAAAAGTCAGAATATAAGAGAGAGCTCTCTTCATCAATTACAATTAAAATATCTAATTTTTGCAAGTTGAACAACAAAAACAAAACAATCACGTAAACACCTTATTAGAACCCTTCCAGTACTTTGGAAGCTTCAATTTTATCAGATTCAGGATAAATGCCCCTCTGTTTTATCTATACCTCAATTATTACATTTCATGTTTTCTGTTATAATTGTCTCTTTCCTGGTCTGTCTTTGCCAAAAACTCAAAGTTCCTGCAGTTTGGGACATCATTCATGTATGCCTTGTACATATTAAAAAGTACTTGGTAAGCAAGTAAAGCAGATTAGTAGAGACAGCAGCACTTTGGATTTGAACCTGAATGGGAAGCCCAGATCTGCTATAGGACTTTGGGAAAGTTACTTACACTACTAAACTTCATTTTTCATCTGTGGCATTGTTAAAAACACCCACTAGGTAGGATTGCTACAGGATTAAAATTAGATCATACATAAAAAGAAAATTTCTTCCAAACACACACACACACACAAAAGTGCTCACGTAAAGTACCACAGTTCTGTGAAGCCATTTCTTATCTTTTTAGGAGATGATTGAATTGTTTCAAATATATAGAAGGTTAGAGCATCAAAGAACTTTTGAAATCTCTGAGTCTCAGTTTACTTTACTTATAAAATGGGAATGCTTAAACATTTTCTGTGACAATAAATTTGTATAATTTCATAAAATACTTAGGAGAGTATTTAGCACACAGTTGGTCTTCACACACACTAGTTAATAATAATGGCTATACAAATATACATCTAGTTGTATGGTAAAGTGAAGATTAGAATCTGGGTGTTCTTCTGGTCTAGAGTTCCATGCTGCCTATAAGAGCCATGTTAGTTACAGATAAAAAGGAGCTGTTCAGGGAAGGTGAAGAGAGAATACTCTCCCTGCTTTTACATAAAGTATCAGAAAAGTGCCAGGGAATATTAATATCAGATAAAAATAACATGGAAGGATCTCACATGGAAACAGGAAATATGACATGGTTATCCCCTACCTCCAATGGCACCTTCTTAGAGATACCTGTGCTGCCTTCCCACCCCTCAGCCCCCAGCCCCCATCCACGCAGGAGTCTTCTTACTGTGGTCTGTATTTTCATTTAGCATTTATCACTTTCTTACATGCTAGATACTTTATTTATGATGTTCATTTTCTTTCTTCATGTACTAGATTCCCCCCAAGCAGGAATTATTCATTGGTTATTTATATTTTTGTCTTATCATGCATTCTCAGTTTCTAAAAAATACCTGGCACATTGTAGTATGTGATAAATATTTGTTGAATGAATGAATAAATTTTCCTTTCTAAAAGATACATGTTCTTTTCTGGTATGTAGCCATTTGGGGGGGGGAGTGTAAGAATTTTGTAAGCTTCCAGTTATGAAAACAACAAATTACACTGAGGTTGATCTCATTTTAATTAATTGCTCAATTAATCAGTTAGCAAGCCTTGATTGAATCCACTTTGGAATAATCACTCTGCCAAGCCTTTTTTAAGGGGCACAGAAGAATTTATAAACAAGCTACTTATAATCTAGTTGAGGACACAAAAGCAACAAATTTGAAATGATTACTGCACATTGCCAACAATTATGTAATTGTTTGGCTCAGATAAAGCGTATTGATTGAACTCAGAGAACAGGGCAATAATTAAGGACAAGAGTAGCAGGGAGGTCTCCATGGAGGCTGTAAGCACTTTTAATGATTGGGTGTAAAACTGTCCTATATATAACAATCTTGTCATCTTTATGATCAATTTCAGTGTTGAAACGGAGACATCTCCATTACCTCCACCTCAAAGTTCCTCTCCCTTAATAATTTCATGCCTTTCATTTCATATTCATTCCCACCCCCATTGCTGCCTTAGCTCATATTTCTTTTTTTAATAAAATATAATTGACATATAATGTTATATTAGTTTCAGGTATACAACATAGTGACTGAACAATTCTATACATTACTCAAGTGCTCACCATGATAAGTGTAGTTAGCATACTATGTTATTACAATAGTATTGACTACATTGACTATGCTGTGCTTTTCATCTCTGTGAGCTAGGACTTTGAACTGCCTTCAGAGTAAGTTGTCACCATGACGTCACCATCCTCATCCTCACCGTCATCATCAACACCAACCTAGAAAAGCCTGGTTGCAGGGATGCCACCTAGTTAACAATGTAATGTGCTGTGTTCACAATAAGAGGGTAAAGGAATTAAAGATCACAACATTTTTGGAGACATGGTATAACAAAATAATTGTTCTCACCATATTTAGGAACATCTATGGAGATGTAAACAGGAAAATAGATAATTAGGTGTTGCTTGGCTGCCTTTGATGAGACTGGACAATGAAATCACTTAGGATATAGTTGGGGCTGCCCAAGCCATGTGTCCCTCAGAAACCCTTTCTGTTGTAGAGAGCGAGCTGGGAGCTCACCCATGCTGTTCAGCTCCTCCAGGTCCCTGGCATCTGAAGGTTCTAGCCCCACTGTTCCCATGAGATTAGCATTTTTCCAGAAGGAACCTTTAAAATGTAAGCAAAGGAAAATGAGTATAATTCTATAAGTGCAAAGACACAGAATATTTGCAGAGCATGTGCTAAAGCCAAGCTAAACCAGGCAGCAATGCTCATGGGGGACATAGTTCTTAGTTTCTTTTCTTGTCTGGATTTTTTTTTTTTAAGATTTCTTTATTTGACAGAGAGAGAGAGAGCCAGAGAGAGAGAGCCCACGCATGCACAAGCAGGAGAAGCAGGGAGGGAGAGGGAGAAGCAGGCTCCCCGAGGGAGCCTGATGTGGGGCTTGATCCCAGGACCCTGGGATCATGACCTGAGCCTAAGGCAGACGTGTAACTGACTGAGCCACCCAGGTGGCCCTTGTCTGGATTTTTGTGCAAGATTCACTACCTTAAGTATTTCAGGTATGAACTGCATTACAGCCCGTATATAATAAATGAAATAAATCCAGACAGAAATGATTTCTTTTTCCTGTGTTAGTTGGCTCACTGTATGATTAGATTATACCTCACTCAGTTATTTTTCTAATGACAAGACATTAAGTGTCTAATCATGGAGGCTTAAACACACAATTGCAGCTGTATCAGATTATTTTACTAGCCTCAGATTAAAAAAAAAAGACAAAAACAAAAACCTCTATGAATCTCTAGCCTTTTGATTAACTGCCAATCTATCTATTACAGAGTAAAGCCAGGTTGAGTTTAAAGTACTGTAATCAGTACATCTAATCAGTGAACAGCCTTTGGAAGAAAGTTAAGAACTAGCATTTGGAAGTAAGGCAGGATCAGTCATTTTGGGAATAGGTTGCTGGATAGAAAATTCATCTTCCAGCGGGGATGCGAAGAAAGGGGAACCCTCTTACACTGTTGGTGGGAATTCAAGCTGGTGCACCCACTCTGGAAAACAGTAGGTTCCCCAAAAAGTTGAAAACAGAGCTACCCTATGACCCAGCAATTGCACTACTGGATATTTACCCCAAAGATACAAATGTAGGGATCTGAAGGGGTACATGCACCCCGATGTTTATAGCAGCAATGTCCACAATAACCAAACTATGGAAAGAGCCAAGATGTCCATCAACAGATGAATGGATAAAGAAGATGTGATATATATATATATATATATATATATATATATATATATATATATATACATACACACACACACACACACACACACAATGGAATATTATGCAGCCATCAAAAGGAATGAAATCTTGCCATTTGCAATGACGTGGATGGAACTGGAGGGTACTATGCTGAGCAAAATAAGTCAATCAGAGAAAGACATGTATCATATGATCTCACTGGTATGAGGAATTCTTAATCTCAGGAAACAAACTGAGGGTTGCTGGAGTGGGGGGGGTGGGAGGGATGGTGTGGCCGGGTGATAGACATTGAGGAGGGTATGTGCTATGGTGAGTGCTGTGAATTGTGTAAGACTGATGAATCACAGATCTGTACCCCTGAAACAAATAATACATTATGTGTTAAAAAAAAAAAAAAGAAGAAGAAGAAGAAGATAGCAGGAAGAGAAAAATGAAGGGGGGGAAATCGGAGGGGGAGATGAACCATGAGAGACTATGGACTCTGAGAAACAAACTGAGGGTTCTAGAGGGGAGGGGGTGGGGGGATGGGTTAGCCTGGGATGGGTATTAAAGAGGGCACGTACTGAATGGAGCACTGGGTGTTATACGCAAACAATGAATCATGGAACATTACATCAAAAACTAATGATGTAATGTATGGTGATTAACATAACATAATAAAATTTAAAAAAGGAAAAAAGAAAACAAGTCTCTAAAAAAAAAGAAAGAAAATTCATCTTTCTGATTGTAGTTATAGTAGCACAATAGCTTGGAGGTACAGCTCCCTTGAGGAGAGGTCTAAATCCAACTCTGGCTTAATACCTTTTTTTGGCAGGGGTGGGGTGTGGAGAGCAAAGTTAGCTACCTATTATATAATTTGAGTCTTAATACAATTCTCTGTGGTTGGGAAATTATCTCAATTTCTCTTTTTTTAAGAGTATTTATTTATTTGAGAGAGAGATAGAGAGAGCATGAGTAGGGAAGGGGAGGGGCAGAGGCAGAGAGAGTGAAGCAGACTGCCCCCTGAATGCAGAGCCCACTGGCAGGGCTCAATCCCAGGACCCTGAGATCATGACCTGAGCTGAAATCAAATGCTTAACTGACTGAGCCACCCAGGTGCCCCAAGTTATCTCAATTTCTCTGATACAGACAAGGAAAACTGAGACAGAAAATAGTTCGGTTTCACATTTGGCTAGTAACTCTGTGGACTAGATTAAGGTCCCTTGAACCTTAGCTCAGTGTTCTTCCCATACATCAACCTTCACTACCTGATTAAATACATACTCAGTACAGTGAGGTGACGGCCCACTGTGGCATGTCCTCCTGCTGGCTCACGGGGACAAAATGAAGGGGAAGATTTTACTTGTTCAAAATTGTCACCAACATTTATTGAGCATTTTCTATGAGTGAGCATATATTGGATCCTATATCTGAATCATAAGAGGCTTTCTGTTTCTAAAGAACTTGCCATTTAGTCCAGCAAAAAGAGTATATCAAACGCAATCACAAACCAAATGACTGACTCATGCTAAGCATCAAATGAGAAGTGCAATAAGAGGGGGCATGGATGGGCATAAAAGACCCCTGACAGGGATAGGCTGCATTAGAGGCAGTGGGCTCTGGCATGCCATCAAGAGTGTGCAGAAGGCAGGTCATAGAAGCTGCAGGTGGAGGTGAGATTTCCCACATAAAGATAATTTTTCTTGGAATCTAGAAAAAGAGTAGTCTTAGTGGTAAAAATAAGTTGACCAGCTTGAAAGCAGCTGATTTAGATTTCAATACAAAATTTCAGGAGCCTAAGTGAATCTGGTATTGTCATCCCAGCCTTAAATTCCTGGACACTTTAAGCAAATTGTTTTGTTCCATGCTGCATAAGCAGTGTCACTACCTAATAATGAGGTTTAATAAGACTTTCTCTTGAGAATAAATAACAAATCAACTTACTAAATGTTTCTAGCATTACTTCTTTTGCATGGAATGTATAGTAGAGAAAAAACAAGATTTTTGTCACAGGGCATTATTATAATATGCACTGAAATGCTTTCATAATTTATTTATTTCTAATATATTACAAATTATCTATTTTTAAAAAATTCAGAAATGAATTTTGTGGTTTAAAACATCTTCTGTATGTTGCCACATTGCTTCCTCACAGACATCATGGCAAATGGATGGTTTATATCAAACTTTATTAATTGTTTTAATTAATTGACAACCTACCATGATAACTTTGAGGATCCCCAAGGACTTCAAGTTTGGTCACCACTCATCTAAATGGAATAATTGCATTTCTTTTTTATGTTCTATACTTACTTGCATAGATGCATTCTTGAAACCTGGAATGATTTTTATGATCTGATTCCATGACACATGGAGAAGAACCAAACATGGAGACTGCAGATGGGAAACTGATCACATTTTGTTGATAGGAGTTTGAAATATTTATGTGAAGCTCACAGATGTTTCTCTTACTAAAAATCCAGTTCTTAATTTTTCTTTCATATTGGAAAAAACCCATTTGGAGATCATTAAAATAGACTTATTCTGGGCAGCCTGGGGAGCTCAGTTGGTTAATCGTCTGCCTTTGGCTCGGGGTCATGATCCCAGGGTCCTGGGATCCAGCCCTGCCTCAGGCGCCCTGCTCAGTGGGGAGTCTGCTTCTCCCTCTCCCTCTGTCCCTCCCGCAGCTCATGCTCTCTCTCTCTCTCTCAAGTAAATAAAATCTTTAAAAAGTCAGTAAAACAGACTTATTCTACTCTTGAATGTTTGCTTTCTCACAAAAGGGGGTCTATAGAAATGGGAATTTGTTAGCTGGAAATAAATAGCAGACACATAGGATGAAGACTCTCTCCAGAGGTGTGGGCAGGCTTGAGGAAAGCAATTAAGCAACCTGAAGCAGTCAGGGTGGGGCTCAGTGGGAAGCCTTCATCACCAGGATGGGGCACGCAGTGGATGAAGAGAGGCTGTGGCTGCAGCAGTGGCCCCTCTGACAGAAAGGAGCTCTGGCTCCTTCCAAACCCCAGGGCCACCGGCAGGAGCCAGGGGAGCAAACACCTTGACATTTCCCCACTTCTGATCTCTAAACTGCTACTGCCTCTCACTGACAAAACCCAACCAGAAGCTAGAAGGCAAGGAGCCCAAGTGATGTAGCACAGACAGCGGAGGAGTGGTGTGGCTTTGAGGAGCAGAGAAGGATGAAGCATGGTGGTCAGTAAATATGGGCCAAACAGAGGACATTCAGGTCAGTCCACTCCTTTGTCCCTCAGTGGCCACTCTTATCTTTGGGATTTCCAGAGTTCTTTGTATGGATGAAAATAGTGTCCCCAGTGCAAAGGTCACACAAATTTCCATAGCACTGGAAGTGCTATTGTGAGATGAGGTCCATTCAGTCATACTCCCTTCTAAAACCTAAAATGTTAACAGCTCTAATGATATTTATATGTAAGGTGAGGAGAAGGAAGAAAACCATTCATTTACATAACATGTTACTGCTCTAGTTCCTGATTTTGTGAGTTGGCCAGAAAGAAGATCCAAGTTCACCATCATAACGGTGATTTTCTAGAACTCATCTTCCTGTTACTCTCTGCCAGCTCCTCAGCTGGAAAGGATTCTTCAGTTAGTGAGGTGACCCAAACCTTTATTCATGCAGGTCTGAGTTCTTGGAGGTCCTGTCTTTATAGAGTGACCACAGTTTTCACTGAATGCAATTATTTGACAAAGCGCTGACAAAAATCATCCCTGAGAATCCTCTGGATTCCTTACATGGATAGCCTTTCCCTGTTCTGTATCAGCAACTCAGTTTCCTCTCTAGGTAATTGGGATTGAAATGTCTGCATCTCAGTTGCATAGGAAGAATTCCGAAGAGCCACAAAGCATTCTTGGCCTCTAATGTAATAGAACCAGGACTGTGAATTCTGGTGGAAGCATTCCTTCTTGGATATTTGAACTTTCAAACATACTTGGTCCAAAATGGTGGGGAAGGAAAGCAAAATTTTCTGATGTGGGTTGCATGATTTAATAGTGATAGAGGCCACTCTCATCTCCTCCTCCTCTTGGTTTCAGACCTGAATATTCTGGATGTAGGAGGGATGAAACCATGAATTAGCCTCTGATTTAAGGCACACACTGCATCCTATAAACAGTGTCTCAGTGTCCAAGACAGTTTCATTTCCTAGATAATAAAATAACAAACTTCTTTTTTTAAATTTTATTATGTTATGTTAGTCACCATACAATACATCATTAGTTTTTGATGTAGTGATCCACAATTCATTGTGGAAGTTTTCATATAACACCCAGTGCTCCATGCAGTATGTGCCCTCCTTAATACCCATCACCAGGCTAGCCCATCCCCCCACCCCCTTCCCTTCTAACACCCTCAATTTGTTTCTCAGAGTCCATAGTCTCTCATGGTTCATCTCTCCCTCTGATTTCCCCCCTTCATTTTTCCCTTCCTTCTCCTAATGTCCTCCATGTTATTCCTTATGTTCCACAAATAAGTGAAACCATATGATAATTGACTTTCTCTGCTTGACTTATTTCACTTAGCATAATCTCCTCCCATCCATGTTGATGTAAAAGTTGGGTATTCATCCTTTCTGATGGCTGAGTAATATTCCATTGTATATATGGACCAAATCTTCTTTATCCACTCATCTGTTGAAAGGCATCTTGGCTCTTTCCATAATTTGGCTATTGAGGACGTTGCTGCTATGAACGTTGGGGTGCATATGGCTCTTCTTTTCACTATGTCTGTGTCTTTGGGGTAAATACCCAGTAGTGCAATTGCTGGGTCATAGGGGAGCTCTATTTTTAATTTTTTGAGGCACCTCCACACTGTTTTCCAAAGTGGCTGAACCAACTTCCATTCCCACCAACAGTGTAAGAGGGTTCTCCTTTCTCCACAACCTCTCCAACATTTGTTGTTTCTAGTCAATTTTTGCCATTCTAACTGGTGTAAGGTGGCATCTCAGTGTGGTTTTGATTTCAATTTCCCTGATGGCTAATGATGATGAACATTTTTTCATGTGTCCATTAGCCATTTGTATGTCTTCTTTGGAGAAGTGTCTGTTCATGTCTTCTGCCCATTTTGTGACTTGATTATTTGTTTTTTGGGTGTTGAGTTTGAGAAGTTCTTTATAGATCTTGGATACCAGCCCTTTATCTGTAGTGTCGTTTGCAAATATCTTCTGCCATTCTGTGGGTTGCCTCTTTGTTTTGTTGACTATTTCCTTTGCTGTGCAGAAGCTTTTTATCTTGATGAAGTCCCAAAATTTCATTTTTGCTTTTGTTTCACTATCCTTTGGAGATGTATCTTGAAGAAGATGCTGTGGCTGATGTCAAAGAGGTTATTGCCTCTGTGGAAAATCCAAAAGACTCCACCCCCAAATTACTAGAACTCATACAGCAATTCCATAATGTGTCAGGACACAAAATCAATGCACAGAAATCAGTTGCTTTCTTATACACTAACAATGCAACTGTAGAAAGAGAAATTAGAGAAATGATTCCATTTACAATAGCACCAAAAACCGTAAGATACCTTGGAATAAACCTAACCAAAGAGGTAAAGGATCTATACTCTAGGAACTACAGAACACTCACGACAGAAATTGAAGAGGACACAAAAAGATGGAAAAACATTCCATGCTCATAGATCGGAAGAATAAACATTGTTAAAATATCTATGCTGCCCAGAGCAATCTATACCTTCAATGCCATCCCGATCAAAATGCCAATGACATTTTTCAAAGTGCTGGAACAAACAATCCTAAAATTTGTATGGAATCAGAAAAGACCCCGAATCGCCAAGGAAATGTTGAAAAACAAAGCTGGGGGCATCACGTTGCCTGATTTCAAGCTATATTACAAAGTTGTGATCACCAAGACAGCATGGTACTGGCACAAAAACAGACATATAGACCAATGGAACAGAATAGAGATCCCAGATATAGACCCTCAATTCTATGGTCAACTAATTTTCGACAAAGCAGGAAAAAATATGCAATGGAAAAAAAGACAGTCTCTTCAATAAATAGTGCTGGGAAAATTGGACAGCTATATACAGAAGAATGAAACTCGACCATTCTCTAACACCATACACAAAGATAAACTCAAAATGGATGAAAGACCTCAATGTGAGACAGGAATCCATCAAAATCCTAGAGGAGAACATAAGAAATAACAACCTTCTGCTGGTGATTTCACCATCCTATCAAGTCAGCTGCTTCTGGATGATAGGACATGTGGGTAAGACACATTAATTTTGTGCAAATGAGCTCATTTGCAAAAAAAAAAAAAATTGATGAGAGGCAATTTCGATTTAGGTATCATGTCGATGAAGATAGCCTTCTGTAAGTTCACAAATAGTGCTATAGACAAGGAAGGTAAACTCAAATCTGAGGTATACATCTAATGAACCTGCAACCAGGCAGTCAGCCAGTTCCTCAGGGTGATGGAATCATATTGAAGGCTGTATTACCTCTGCTGTTTGCAAGCTGGCACTCACTAGTGGCAGTGGTCAGATTAACTCCAGTGAGGGGGGATCCATGCTGAGTTGTGGATGAATACATGAACTTCATCCCTGCCATCAAGACTTGTTTGTGCATGAGCCCAGGAAGCAAACACCAGGGTGGCAGGAATGGGCTGTCTGACATCAGAGGATTTTCATTTCATTCCCCCTGGCGATTTTATTCCCTCTGGCTACCTCCATAATGCATGCCTGCTCGGTGGCATTACTCAACTCTCCTCACATTCTGAATCCATTCCAAGAGGGCTAGCCATAAACGTTCTCCCCAGATGTCCTTGTTCTTCTCAGATCCTTTGTTTAACTGGACAACATATTAGCTACTGTCCTAAATCATTGTAGATCTGTACCTCAGACCATCTCTTCTATAGACTGGCCAACCATATGTACTGCCCACAGTTTTCCCCAGTGGGATGATACCCTTCCATGACTGCCTTTCAGAGCCACATTGGAATGGTGCTCTAGAAAGATGGACATCCCTTTCTGGCTGGGGTCATACATGTTATAGATTTATCCATACATAGGCCTATATTCTTTTCTGTTACTTGGTCATAGGGAACTTTTCTTGAGATGTTAAGTGTGGATTGAGGGAGAAATTGTGAAGCAGTTGGACAAGTCCACCCAGGGGGGCTTATGACCTTCATGAAGAATGCAGTCCCTCTATCTCCAAGCAGGTAGGGATCTGGGACATAAAAACTCTAATAGCTCTCTTCTAGCACCTCCAAACTTTCAATGCATCACTTGGCTGACTCAGCTGGAAGCAAGAAAGCAAATCAGGTTAATGCCAGGCTACAGAGCAATATACAGAAGAATGGAAAATCAATCTGCAGGGACCACTGAAGAAAATCCAGAAGGAGGAGCTTATAAATCACATATTTTATCTTCTGCTTTCCTTCTTTTCTTCCCCCTCCTCTTCCTCTCTGTGTCTCTTTCTCTGCCTTTGCCTGTCTCTGTCTTTCTCACACATACACACACACAACACACACACACAGGCACATTCATGCCTGTGTGAGCAGTAAAAGCATCTTGTTGATTACAAGATAAATGTCATTTGTTGCCTTCTGTGATGGCAAATGGACTTTTGAAGATCATTACCAGTGGCCTCCAACACGGCTCTTCTGAAAATTATGTGGAGCTTCTGTCTGTCTAAAAAGGAAACTTGCTTTTCCCAAACATTGCACTTTGGAATAGTCAGAGTTTAAATGCGGTGTCTCAGCCTAGTGATTTGAAATGCCCATGGGAAAATGTTTATTTTAGGTGGCACTCATTCCTTTGACAGCTTGTCTCATGGGGACTCAGCAGAAGCAGCAGCAGCAGCATATTTTAAAATTCTGGAGCCATTTACACTTGTTTCAGAAGGTTTTAATGGAATGATAAATAATGGCGAGGTATTGGGCTCGCGCTGAATTGGCTCCAGAGGTGATTGATTTTCTACAAAATGATTCAAAGAAAGTTTAAAAATCTATTCTGGGTTAACATAATTACAAGACAGAAGAATGATTTCAGAAGATGATTTAAAAGAGTATAATGAAATAGTGGTGAATGAGCTGAAGTTTTGAAGAGATTGCCAAAATTAGGAAAAAAGATAAACCTTTACATTTTAAGTCAATACTTTGATCACTATTCATAGAAAGCAAATGTAAATGAAGTGGGTGTGAACTTGCTGGGCAAAACATTCTCTTTTGTTTTATTTTTCTTCAGAGCTCAGAGGTTTTAATCCAATACTGTTTTTAGAAGCAGTTTATAAACATATTCCAATAAACAGATACCAGGAAATTACAAATTGTGCCTATTGTGATATTGCTTATGATATCAAGGTAACTAAAGGGAGTTCAAGACATTACAAAATAAGCTGAGATGTATAATACTGTGAAAAGCTTCGTTCTACATGAGTCTAAACAAGGAGTGCATCCCTCTGGGAGATACTGAGAACTGCATACAACCACTCCTCCAAACCCCCAGGCTGAGACCTAACCAGCTTCTAATAGCTTAAGGCCGCACTCCTGGGGCCACCCAGCCCCCTTTTGAGTTCGTGTATGGAAAAGCTCGGGGCTGTCAAAAGAATTTATTGTTTGCTCTTGCCAACACCTGAGCATGGGCCCTTGACCTCCCTTTCTTAGAGCACTTGGGGCTTACAATTGTGAATCCTTCCTCTGTTTCTTTGAGATATATATGCATCTCCTACAACTTAGTAGTGTCTTTCTCACAGACCTGAAAACCATTTCTTTGAGATGTAGTCATCAGGAAAGATAGGGCCTCGAACTTCCATAATTAACTGCCAGCTAGCAGATACAAAGGACCTAACTGCACGGACACTGACCACCCATTTGTAACTTCTCCCTTCCTTGACTCTGCTGAGGTCCTGCTTGTCAACCCCTCATCCCTCCTCATTTTCCCTCTAAAACGCCAAGTCACCCCTATGCACAACAGAATGGGGCTCAGCTCTTTCTCCCATTGTCAGTAGTCACTGAATAAAATGTTTTCACCACTTTACCTGAAGTCCAGCTTTATTTCTCTTTGATGAAACAACCTCTGGGCCCCAGCAGAGAGGTCCCTCTGTAACCAGAAGTCATGAAACCTCCCCTTTTGAGAGTTTTTTAAATAGTTTTCTTGTGCTAGCTGCTTCCAGTTTATTAAACTTCAGAAGCAAAATATAAAATAAGAGTCTAAAAGCAACCTTGAAAGAGATGCAGGTTTGGTTTGTAATTTTTTGCACAGAAGGATTCCGCTGTCAGTTTTCAAAACAAATGGCATTTGCAAACAATCATCTAGTTGATATGGAGAGCAAAAGAGAGAACCTGTAAAAGGTCTTTGGGAATTAAAAAAAAAAAAAAAGTCTTTGGGAGTATTCTTTGAAAAGAAAAAAACAAATTAATTAAAGAGAAAAAATCTGGGAATGAAACCCTCATAATATCTTCTTGACCTTAGCACTTTCAAGGAAATAAGTGTTCCCAGGAGATTTTAAGCCTAGCTTTCAGTCCCAGGCAAACGCAGAAAATCATCTCGCTTGTCAGGAATGAAGTGAGGTATTACAAAAATAGAAAAGTGTTGTTAAAAAAAACCCTGGATTTAAATTAGCATTTAAAGTTTCTAAGAGGCCTGTCAAATCTGACCAAACATTTTGAAACTTCTCTCCTTCCCATCCGCTAAATGTGTAAGAGATCTACAATATGTGACTAATAAATTACTGTTTCTAACAGTACATTTTCACTTCTCCACAAAAACTTGAAAGTCAACACAAGTAGGTATTTATTTACAGTAGTATATATTGATAAAAGATAATCAGAATGCGACTCACATGAACTCAAAAAGAAAAATTAATTTATGTTTGATAGTTACAGCGTAATACAGAGGTGGTAAAAATACCTAGTTACTGAGACATTTAGTAAGTTAAAAATATCTAATTCCTAATTTCCCAGCCATCATGGAAAAATGGGAGTTTAATGTATTTCCTTATCTATATCTGCTTTATAAAACAGTCCTTGTAGAGGGGAAATTTTTATATTAATCAACCAATAAACCAACAAATCAATAATTATTATTAAAAACCCATCAAAAGGGGGGAAAGATGGCGGAGGAGTAGGGGACCGTATTTCAACTGGTCCCCAGAATTGAGCTGGATATCTACCAGACCACTCTGAGCACCCACGAAACCAGCCTAAGATGTAAGAAGATCTGGATCTCTACAAACAGAATATCGCAGGTGGTTGGTTTTGAGGTACAAAGCAGGGAGCCATGATTCTGTGAGCAGATATCGGAGGATAAACGGCAGCGGGAGGGTGCCTGGCCATGGGGATCCTACACCGCCAGTGAGCGACAGCCTCACGCACTGCGGATGGGGCACAGACTCGCACGCAGACCAGTAGCGGCGGGGAAAGGACTTTAGGGTGACCCCCGGAGTGGAAACCCGGAGCGGTGGGGTTGCATGGGTGACCTGGGAGAGGCTGGTGGTTTTAGAAGCACAAAGGGCAGAGACGGGCCCTGACATGGAGGCAGGACTGGGGGCACTGAGGAGGGGCACACAACCCAGGCCGCTGCAGTTTATAGCAGCATGTACAGAGACAGAGACGGTGTGGCCTGGAGAGCTCACTGAAGAACAGACTGCAATCTCTCTGCTCTGAGGCAGAGAGTTGGAAACGGTCTCTTCTGCTCTGACTCGTGGAAGAGATGCAGAAAGTCGCCAGGGAAAGCCACCAGAGAACAAAAGCTCCCAAAACTGATTCCCACTGAGCCCATCCCCTGCCACAGGGGCACAGGGCAACTCTGCCCAAACAGGGTTGCCTGATAACAGCGTGGCAGGCCCCTCCTGCAGAAGACAGGCTGGGAAAACAAGAGGCCAGCAACCCTAAGATCCCTAGAAAACAGGTGCATCTTGCTTGGGTTCTGGTCAATAATTTGGACTCTATACATTCCCTCAACCACCCATCAATAGAGTGACTAGGAGGAGGAACCCCCAAAACAGAAAAGACTCAGAGATTATGACTTATGCTGCAGATTTAAAATGGATGCAGATATAACCAAATGTTGGAGATGGAATTCAGGCTAGCAATTGTGAAGACAATGGCTAGAATGGAGAAATCAATTAATGGCAACATAGAGTCTCTAAAGGCAGAAATGACAGGTGAATTGGCAGAACTTAAAAATGCTATCAATGAGAGCCAATCCAATCTAGATAATCTAACAGCTAGGGTAACTGAGGCAGAAGAGCGAATAAGCGACCTGGAAGACAATATAATAGATAAAAAGGGAAAAGAGGAGGCCAGGGAAAAACAACTCAGAATCCATGAAAATAGAATCAGAGAAATAAGTGACACCATGAAGCGTTCCAATGTCAGAATAATTGGAATCCCAGAGGGAGTGGAGAGAGAGAGAGGACTAGAAGATGTATTTGAGCAAATTGTAGCTGAGAATTTCCCTATGAGAATTTCCCTAATCTGGGGAATGAAACATTCTCATCCTAGAGGCAGAGAGGACCCCTCCCAAGATCAAGGAAAACAGGCCAACACCCCGGCATGTAATAGTAAAACCTGCAAATCTTAGAACCAAGGAAACCATCTTCAGGGCAGTTAGGGGGAAGAGATTCCTTACGTACAGAGGAAGGAACATCAGAATAACATCAGACCTATCACAGAGACCTGGCAAGCCAGAAAGGCCTGGCAAGACATATTCAGGGTACTAAATGAGAAGAACATGCAGCCAAGAATACTTTATCTGGCAAGGCTGTCATTTAGAATGGATGGAGAGATGCAGAGCTTCCACGATGGGCAGAAACTGAAAGAATATGTGACCACTAAGCCAGCCCTGCAAGAAATATTAAGGGGGGTTCTATAAAAGGAGAAAGACCCCAAGAGTGATATACAACAGAAATTTACAGCAACAATCTATAAAAATAACGTCTTCACAGGCAACATGATGACAATTAATTCATATCTTTCAATAATCACTCTCAACGTGAATGGCCTAAGTGCTCCCATAAAATGGCACAGGGTTGCAGATTGGATAAAAAGACAGGACCCATCCATATGCTGTCTACAAGAGACTCATTTTGAACCTAAAGATACATCCAGGCTGAAAGTAAAGGGGTGGAGATCCATCTTCCATGCCAGTGGACCTCAAAAGAAAGCTGGGGTAGCAATTCTTAAATCAGACAAATTAGCTTTTAAACTAAAGTCTGTAATTAGAGACACAGAAGGACACTATATCACACTTAAAGGGTCTATCCAACAAGAAGATCTAACAATTGTAAATATCTATGCCCCCAACATGGGAGCAGCCATCTACATAAGCCAACTGTTAACCAAAATAAAGAGTCATATTGATAACAATATGTTAATTGTAGGAGACCTCAATACTCCACTCTCAGCAATGGACAGATCATCTAAGCAGAAAATCAACAAGAAAACAAGAGCTTTGAATGATACATTGGACCAGATGGACCTCATAGATATTTACAGAACGTTCCACCTTAAAACAACAGAATACTCATTCTTCTCGAGCACACATGGAACTTTCTCCAGAATAGACCACATACTGGGTCACAAATCAGGTCTCAACCGATACCAAAAGATTGAGATTATTCCCTGCATATTCTCAGACCACAATGCTCTAAAACTGGAACTCAATCACAAGAAGAAATTTGGCAGAAATTCAGACACTTGGAAACTAAAGACCACTCTGCTCAAGAATGTTTGGGTCAACCAAGAAATCAAAGAAGAACTTAAACAATTCATGGAAATCAATGAGAACGAAAACACATCGGTCCAAAACCTATGGGATACTGCAAAGGTGGTCCTAAGGGGGAAATACATAGCCATCCAAGCCTCACTCAAAAAAATAGAAAAATCCCGAATTCACCAACTAACTCTACACCTTAAAGAACTAGAGAAAAAGCAACAAACGATGCCTAAGCCACACATTAGAAGAGAAATAGTTAAAATTAGAGCAGAGATCAATGAATTAGAAACCAGAAACACAGTAGATCAGATCAACAAAACTAGAAGTGGGTTCTTTGAAAGAATTAATATCAATAAACCACTGGCCAGACTTACCCAAAAGAATAGAGAAAGGACCCAAATTAATAAAATTATGAATGAAAGGGGAGAGATCACGACTAACACCAAGGAAATAGAAACAATTATTAGAAATTATTATCAACAACTATATGCCAATAAACTGAGCAATCTGGATGAAATGGAGGCCTTCCTGGAAACCTACAAGCTGCCAAGACTGAAACAGGAAGAAATTGACAACCTGAATAGGCCAATAACCAGTAACAAGATTGAAGCAGTGATCCAAAACCTCCCAAAAAACAAGATTCCACGGCCTGATGGATTCCCTGGGGAATTCTACCAAATATTCAAAGAAGAAATAATACCTATTCTCCTGAAGTTGTTTCAAAAAATAGAAACAAGGAAAGCTTTCAGACTCATTCTATGAGGCCAGCATTACCTTAATCCCCAAACCAGGCAAAGACCCCATCAAAAAGGAGAATTTCAGACCGATATCCCTGATGAAAATGGATTCCAAAATCCTCAACAAAATCCTAGCTAATAGGATCCAATAATACATTAAAAGGATCATCCACCATGACCAAGTGGGATTTATCCCCGGGATGCAAGGGTGGTTCAACATTTGCAAATCAATCAATGTGATAGAACACATTAATAAGAGGTGGGAGAAGAACCATATGGTCCTCTCAATTGATACAGAAAAAGCATTTGACAAAATACAGCATCCTTTCCTGATTAAAACTCTTCAGCGTATAGGGATAGAGGGAACATTCCTCAAGTTCATAAAATCCATCTATGAAAAACCCACAGCAAATATCATCCTCAATGGGAAAAAGCTGAGAACCTTTCCCTTAAGATCAGGAACACATCAAGGATGCCAACTCTCTCCACTATTGTTCAGCATAATACTAGAAGTCCTAGCAACAGCAATCAGACGGCAAAAAGAAATAAAAGTATTCAAACTGGCAAAGAAGAAGTCAAACTCTCTCTTTTTGCAGATGACATGATACTTTATGTGGAAAACCCAAAAGACTCCACCCCCAAATTACTAGAACTCATCCAGCAATTCAGTAATGTGGCAGGACACAAAATCAATGCACAGAAATCAGTTGCTTTCTTATACACTAACAATGCAACTGTAGAAAGAGAAATTAGAGAAATGATTCCATTTACAATAGCACCAAAAACCATAAGATACCTCGGAATAAACTTAACCAAAGAGGTAAAGGATCTATACTCTAGGAACTACAGAACACTCATGAAAGAAATTGAAGAAGACACAAAAAGATGGAAAAACATTCCATGCTCATGGATCAGAAGAATAAACATTGTTAAAATGTCTATGCTACCGGGCGCCTGGGTGGCTCAGTTGGTTAAGCGACTGCCTTCGGCTCAGGTCATGATCCTGGAGTCCCTGGATCGAGTCCCACATCGGGCTCCCTGCTTGGCAGGGAGTCTGCTTCTCCCTCTGACCCTCCCCGCTCTCGTGTGCTCGCTCTCTCTCATTCTCTCTCTCTCAAATAAATAAATAAAATCTTAAAAAAAAAAAAAGTCTATGCTACCCAGAGCAATCTATACCTTCAATGCCATCCCGATCAAAATTCCAATGACATTTTTCAAAGTGCTGGAACAAACAATCCTAAAATTTGTATGGAATCAGAAAAGACCCCGAATCGCCAAGGAAATGTTGAAAAAGAAAAACAAAGCTGGGGGCATCACGTTGCCCAATTTCAAGCTATATTACAAAGTTGTGATCACCAAGACAGCATGGTACTGGCACAAAAACAGACATATAGACTGATGGAACAGAATAGAGAACCCAGATATGGACCCTCAACTCTATGGTCAAATAATCTTCGACAAAGCAGGAAAAAAACATGCAATAGAAAAAAGACAGTCTCTTCAATAAATGGTGCTGGGAAAATTGGAAAGCCACATGCAGAAGAATGAAACTCGACCATCTCTAACACCATTCACAAAGATAAACTCAAAGTGGATGAAAGACCTCAATGTGAGACAGGAATCCATCAAAATCCTAGAGGAGAACATAGGCAGTAACCTCTTTGACATCGCCCACAGCAACTTCTTTCAAGATACATCTCCAAAAGCTAGTGAAACAAAAGCAAAAATGAACTTTTGGGACTTCATCAAGATAAAAAGCTTCTGCACAGCAAAGGAAACAGTCAACAAAACAGAGGCAACCCACAGAATGGCAGAAGATATTTGCAAATGACACTACAGATAAAGGGCTGGCATCCAAGATCTATAAAGAACTTCTCAAACTCAACACCCAAAAAACAAATAATCAAGTCAAAAAGTGGGCAGAAGATATGAAAAGACACTTCTCTGAAGAAGACATACAATGGCTAACAGACACATGAAAAAATGTTCATCATCATTAGCTATCAGGGAAATCCAAATCAAAACCACATTGAGATACCACCTTACACCAGTTAGAATGGCAAAAATGGACAGGGAAAGAAACAACAAATGTTGGAGAGGTTGTGGAGAAAGGGGAACCCTCTTACACTGTTGGTAGGAATGCAAGTTGGTACAGCCACTTTGGAAAGCAGTGTGGATGTTCCTCAAAAGTTTAAAAATAGAGCTACCCTATGACCCAGCAATTGCTCTACTGGGTATTTCACTACAGATGTAGTGAAAAGAAGGGCCATATGCACCCCAATTTTCATAGCAGCAATGTCTGCAGTAGCCAAACTGTGGAAAGAGCTGAGATGCCCTTCAACAGATGAATGGATAAAGAAGATGTGGTCCATATATACAATGGAATATTACTCAGCCATCAGAAAGGATGAATACCCAACTTTTACATCAACATGGATGGGACTGGAGGAGATTATGCTAAGTGAAATAAGTCAAGCAGAGAAAGTCAATTATCATATGGTTTCACTTATTTGTGGAACATAAGGAATAGCATGGAGGACATTAGGAGAAGGAAGGGAAAAATTGGGGGGGAGGGAATTGGAGGGAGAGATGAACCATGAGAGACTATGGACTCTGAGAAACAAACAGGGTTTAGAGGGGAGGGGGGAGGGGGGATTGGTTAGCCCGGTGATGGGTATTAAGGAGGGCACGTACTGCATGGAGCACTGGGTGTTATACGAAAACAATGGATCGTGGATCACCACATCAAAAACCAATGATGTATTGTGTGGTGACTAACATAATAAAATAAAAAAAAAAATCAAAAGTATTAACATTAGTGTGGGAGCTGTGGTGATATAGAAAAGTGGCAGAGACATTACAGGAAACAAAGAAGAACATCATACCAGCAATAGTAATATAACATAAGAGAAGAAAAATATTTTTCCCTCTACCCATCTGAGTTCCTAGCTGAGATCCCTCTCATAAAAGATTAACAAGAGTAAAACAAACAGAAGTTCATTCACATGTATGTCTCCTGAATATACAGGAGATACCCAAGGAAAAATGAGTAATTCTCCAAAGTGGCTTAGAATTCCAGCTTCTATAACATCCTCAACAAAGAACCATAAATTTGTGAAGAAAGACTGAAATAAGGAGAACAGGTTTGGGCTTCCAAGACCAGAGATAAAGGCTGCTTAGTGAAGTTTGTCATACAGATTCTTCTGTTGCTTTCTCTAGGCTGATAGGGTCTAAAGTTGTCTCCAGGGATTAACCTGTGTCCTTCCTGGTAGAGAGGGGGAAAGGACACCTTTGTAAATGTATAGCCTGCTTCAGATAAATAAGAAGAGGGAAGGGAGCTTTTCTAGTATCTGCTTCTCAATTGCCTTCAGCTCAAAATAATAATGCCAAAGTGGCACATTTTAAGATGGCCTAATGTGCTACCCTTCAATAGTGAGTTTGAAGTATTAGGCAGTTATGTCATCAAAATGGCAGCATAGAATTTCTAGTCCTTGCCCACTCCTCAGAAACATCAATTTAAACAATTACCTGCGTGTGAAAATACCTTTCACAAGAGCTGAAGATTCCAGGTGATGGATTACAGCACCTGAGTGAACCACAGACATAAGAAAAGACACAATGAGAAGGGTAGAAATGGATTCACACTACTCCATAACCCCTCTCCAAAGCCAGGCAGTCCAACAAGGAGAGAGACAGTCACCCCATAGGAGAAGGAAAGTGAGCACCCAACTTCACCATGGACCCTAGAGATGGCCTGCCCCAGCACCAGGTCTACTGCTGTGGCCTGAGGTTGCTCCTTGAGGGCTGCTGTGAACTTAAGCCCCTGGTTTACCCTTGCACCTACCAGCTCAGGTGACCCCAAGTGGATCCTACAGCCGCAGGAGTTTCCCACAGCAACAAGTGGCTCTTGCAGACCCAGGTGGGTCCCCCAGCACCAGGCTCCCAGCTGGCTCCCATGAAACCAAGATCTCCGTGGCACCTGCTGGCTTCAGCAGCCCTGGGTGGCTCCCGTAACTCCAAGAGATTTCCTTGGCTCCAGGCAAACAGAAGGCTCCCACAAACCTAGACCCCAGCCCACCTGGTCTCTAGCTGGCTCCAGCAGTGGCAGGTGGTTTTCATAGCCACAGGTAGCTCCTATGGCACCAGGCTACCAACAGGCCCCCATGAACCCAGGCTCCCAGACCACCTCAGTGCCAACCGATTTCCATGGCACCAGGCTCCAGATGAGCCCCTACAAACACAGGATTCTAGATGGGTCCTGGCTAGGCCAAGCACCGCAGAACTAGATTTTCAACCAACCCAGCACTGGGCCTCTGGCCCGACCTAGAACCAGCTCAGCCCTCATAGACCTAATGATAGTAATCAAAAGGGTATGATATTGTCATAAAACAGACACAAAGACCAATGAAACAGAATCAAGACCCTACTTTACACCATTCACAAAAATTAACTCAAAATGGAATAAAGACTTAAATGCTAAGACCCAAAACTGTAAAACTCCTAGAAGAAAACATATCAAAAAAATCTCCTTGACATTGGTCTTGGCAACAGTTTTTTGGATATGAAACCAAAAGCACAAAAGGTAAATAAGTGGGACTATATCAAACTAAAAACTTCTACACAGCAAAAGAAATACTCAACAAAATGAAAAGGCAACCATCTGTATGATAAGGAGTTACTATCCAAAATACATACAACTCAATAGCAAAAAAAAAAAAAAAAACAAAAAAAAACAAAAAAAACCAACCCAGTCTCATTAACAAATGGGCAAAGAAAGGACCAACAGGTACATTTTTTTAAAATGTTCAACATCACTAGTAATCAGGGAATTTCAAATCAAAACCACAATGAAATATCACCTCGCACCTGTTAGCAAACAGACAAGAGATAACAAGTGTTGGCAAGGGTATGGAGAAAACGGAACCCTTCTTCACTATTGATAGGAATGTAAATTGACATAGCCATTAGGGAAAATTTTGGCAGGTTCTTTAAAAATTAAAAATAAAATTGCTGTATAATCTGGCAATCCTATTCCTGGGTATATATCCAAAGGAAATGAAATCACTATCTTCCAGAAATATCTTCATCACCATGTTCATTGCAGCATTGCTTAAAATAGTCAAAACATAGAAACAACCTGTGTCCATTGACAGATAAATGGATTAAAAAATGTCACTATGTATGTCATACGTGTGTGTTATATAGCTATATTCCCTGACATAATGAAACTGTCACACGCAAGAGACACTTATCCACATAATGATTAAATGTGATGTGGTATCTTGAATGGGATTCTGGAACAGAAAAGGGGTATTAGGTACAAACAAAGGAAACCTGAATAGATTATGAACTTTAGTTAATAATAATTTATTGATTCATTAATTATAACAAAGGTGCCATACTAATATAATAATTTGGTGTGGAGTAAATGGGAGCTCTGTACTATATTCTCAATTTTCTATAAGAAACCTACTTCAGATACACAGAGGTTAGACGACTACAATTGCCATATTTTTGTTCTCTAGGTTTTGCTAATTTGATTAAGTAATTTGATGTCTCTTTACACAAATAAATGAGAAATACAGGTAATCTATTTAAAATTGAATTTCAGATAAATAATTTTTTTAGTGAAAGTATGTTCCATGTAATATTTGGGACATTTTTACATTAAAATTATTTTTGCTTTTAATTTTATTTTTTTAAAGATTTTATTTATTTATCTGAGAGGGAGAGAGAGCACAAGCAGGCAGAAGGATGGAGGGAGAGGGAAAAGCAGACCCCCCACTGAGCAGGGAGCCCGATACGGGGCTCGATCCCAGGACCCCAGGATCATGACCTGAGCCGAAGACAGATGCTTAACAGACTGAGCCATCCAGGTGCCCCTGCTTTTTATCTAAACTTTAAATTTAATTGATATGTCACATTTTGGTGGAAACCCTAGAATCTGTACCTAGGTTCCCACCATGATTCCGCTCTTCCACCCTTGGCACATGGCTTCCATTCTGAAAGTCACCTTTAAGTCAAAAGACAGCTGCTGAAGCTCAAATATCCAGATTGAGGCGAGCAGGAGGATGGAATGAAAGAGCAAAGGGCCCCAAACAGCCACTGTAGCCCTCTTTAAAGAGTTTTCTGGGAAGATTTCCATGGTGGCTTCAGCTTATGATGGAGGCTGGGGAATGTAGACTTTTTTTTTTTAAGATTTTATTTATTTATACATGAGAGAGAGAGACAGAGGCAGAGGGAGAACCAGGCTCCCGGTGGAGCAGAGAGCCTGATGTGGGACTTGATCCCAGGGCCTGGGATCATGACCTGAGCCGAAGGCAGACGCTTAACCGACTGAGCCTCCCAGGCGTCCTGGGAATGTAGACTTTTTAGCTAGGCACATTGCCCAGCTCAATAAATAAAGTTCAGTGAACCTGGGGATCCATAAAGAAGAAAATAAGAACTCATATTGGGTAAATAACTATAAGTTTTTACCATGCTCCGTAAAATATTTGCACCTGCCTTTATATAAAAAAATGTCTTCCATCACTCATAATTGATGCAGAAAAAGATGTACCACATTTACCTCCTAACTTCCAGTTAAGAAGCACAGGCTAATGTACACTTAAAATTAGGCTCTGAAATCAGACAGCTTGTCATGTCTTGTTGTGATGATTAAAAAACTTAACAAGTGCTCTCACCCATTAAGTAGAGCTTTATCCTTCCCAACTCTTATCCTGGGCTTTTTGTCACAAATAATGGAGAGACCAGAAAAGGTCTGAGAAAAGGCAGAGATTTCTTTACTGAAGTGGAAAAAAAATGAGTGGGAGAAAATCAAGAAACAAAGAAAGAAACAGGCAGGCTTCAGAGAAATTGGGACAATTTCTTAAATACTATTTATATGCCCTTTTGGAAGGCTACTCCCTCTATTCAGCTCCTCCAGGTTCCCGGGTTCTGAAACTTCTCTAGCCCCACTGTTCTCATGAGATGAGCATTTTCCAGGAGGAACCTTTATAATGTAAGCAAAAGAAAATGAGTAAAATACCATGTGTGCAAAGGCGTGGGCATGTTTGTGGAGCACAGACAGTTGGGATGGAGAGCTAGCAGAGCACCAAGTCCCTGGTTCCCTACCAATTCTGCAATACTATCCGGCTGCTAAACTGAGCCACTATCTTTTTTTTTTTTTTTAATTTTTTATTGTTATGTTAATCCCCATACATTACATCATTAGTTTTAGATATAGTGTTCCATGATTCATTGTTTGTGCATAACACCCAGTGCTCCATGCAGAACGTGCCCTCCTCAATACCCATCACCAGGCTAACCCATCCTCCCACCCCCCTCCCCTCTAGAACCCTCAGTTTGTTTTTCAGAGTCCATTGTCTCTCATGGTTCTTCTCCCCCTCCGATTTCCCCCCCTTCATTCTTCCCCTCCTGCTACATTCTTCTTCTTCTTTTTTTCTTTCTTAACATATATTGCATTATTTGTTTCAGAGGTATAGATCTGAGATTCAACAGTCTTGCACAATTCACAGCGCTTACCAGAACACATACCCTCCCCAGTGTCCATCACCCAGTCACCCCATCCCCCCCACCCCCCCCCCCACTCCAGCAACCCTCAGTTTGTTTCCTGAGATTAAGAATTCCTCATATCAGTGAGGCCATATGATACATGTCTTTCTCTGTTTGACTTATTTCGCTCAGCATAATACCCTCCAGTTCCATCCACGTCGTTGCAAATGGCAAGATCTTATTCCTTTTGATGGCTGCATAATATTCCATTGTATATATATACCACATCTTCTTTATCCATTCATCTGTTGATGGACATCTTGGCTGAGCCACTATCTTGAAGTTTAAATTGATTTGGGCTTTGGGGTACCCAGCTGGCTCAGTCAGTTAAGCGTCCAACTCTTGAATGATTTCAGCGCTGGTCATGATCTCAGGATCCTGGGATCAAGCACTGCATCAGGCTCCGTGTAGTCAGCGGGGAGTCTGCTTGAGATTCTCTCTCTCCTTCTGCCCCTCCCCACCAAATAAATAAATAGATCTTTAAATTGAGTTGGGCTTTGAGTCTGAGTTGATAGCAACTTAAACCAAGTGGAATCCTTGAGCCTTCCTGAATCTATTGATCTGTAGTTGTGGATAAACTAGTTAAGTCATTGGGCACCTAGCTGCTTGAAGCTTCTCTCCTGGAACCTGCTCCTTCAGTCCAGCTCTTGCCATTCCAAGTAATAATAGTAATGCAAAAATAATAACATCAATATTTGTGCTAACTTTGTGCCAGGTATCATCTCATTTTCCAGATGTCTAAGAAAGAAAGGCTTAGTTAACTTGCTTCAGGTCCAAATTTACTAAACAGTAGAATAAGGCTCACCTAGATCTGTCTGACAACAAAGTCGATGCACTTCTCTGACTATTGAAATCCAAATTCCTTGGCTTTGAGACTATTGTGGCCTGAATTTTCAATCCCTCCCACTCCTAGCAGTCTCCATGGTTCTGTGCCGGAAGGCTCACCCCACCCCTCACCCTGTGCTGCTGAGCTAGCAGGTGTGAAGGCTGTGTCTAATTATAGAGGTGCTCAGCTACATCCCTGGTGCAGGCTAGCACCTTGCCCTTGCTGCTTGAGGAATGAATAGTGTTGAAAGTGAACCCAGAGGGCTTGCCACCTGGAGCTCTTCAAGGAGACTCTGGTCAACCTAACAAAGACAGCCTTCTATTTCTAAAGCATCCCTATTTGGGCCACCCACTAAGTTCCTGTTTCTGGAATGCTCCCAGCTCTTGCTCATTTCCACAGACATGTCTTCCCCTGGCTTCCTGCTGATACCTCATCTCACTCATCCTTTCCTTCATCCACAGGCATTAATAGCATCTTTTAATGTTATTCTTACCACATATAAAATTTTAAATACATCTCGGTATAACACCATATGCATTCACAAGCCTTGCAAATTTTCCTCCCCTTTCATATAGTCAAAGTTATTTCATCCACAATATGCAATATTGAAGCCACATTTGATAGATACCAGGCACTGCATGCTAAGTGTTAGAGATAGAATAATGAACAAGAAACAAACCTACCCTTGAGGAATTGATAGTCCAATGCTGAGGTAGGTCTGCAAACAACTTGATTTGACTTAAGACAGAATGACAGAAATGCTATAATAAAGATAAAAATAAAGGTAGTTTTGCACACAGAAATGGATAACTTATTTCTATTAAATGCAATGCTGAATGTTGCAACGACCTGGATGGAACTGGAGGGTATTATGCTAAGCGAAATAAGTCAATCAGAGAAAGACATGTATCATATGATCTCACTGATATGAGGAATTCTTAATCTCAGGACACAAACTGAGGGTTGCTGGAGTGGTGGGGGGTGGGAGGGATGGGGTGGCTGGGTGATAAGACATTGGGGAGGGTATGTGCTATGGTGAGCGCTGTGAATTGTGTAAGACTGATGAATCACAGACCTGTACCTCTGAAACAAATAATACATTATATGTTAAAAAAAAAAAAAAGAAGAAGAAGAAGATAGCAGGAAGGGAAAAATGAAGGGGGGGAAATCAGAAGGGGAGGCGAACCATGAGAGACGATGGACTCTGAGAAACAAACTGAGGGTTCTAGAGGGGAAGGGGGTGGGGGGATGGGTTAGCCTGGGATGGGTATTAAAGAGGGCACGTACTGAATGGAGCACTGGGTGTTATACGCAAACAATGAATCATGGAACATTACATCAAAAACTAATGATGTAATGTATGGTGATTAACATAACATAATTAAAAAAAAAAGAAAAGGCAGTAAATTTCAGGCCAATTATTTGGAAAACTAGTTGAGCTCATGTAGCTAGTGACTTCCAACACAAGGGAAATGCACTTACTAGTGTAGAAGGTGGGTACATTGAATGGAGTGTCCAGTCATGGGCCAACATTATGACCAAAGACCATCAAGAGCCATTGAAGATTGGGTTTCAAGAAAAAACAGTTCTATTGATCCCATGTAAAAGCATTACTTTAAAATATTCTAGAAACTATGGGTCAGGGCTTGGAAATGTCAATCCTCAAATAAAGAGAGAGAAATAAAGAGAGAAAACTATGATTACTGTCTCAGACTTGTCAAGTCACCTCTTGAGAGGTAAATGGTGTGTTCCCAAAAAAGAATATGTTCATTTTGCAAACAATATTCATAGAAGAGTGGAAAGCTGTCCACTGTGGCATAATTTTAGCAGTCCCCCAGGGCTCTATCTGCCTAACATGATATCTCCTGGCATGGAGTACCCCTTCTACCTTCTGAAATCCCACTGAAATTAGAGGTAGGGCTATAATGACATTTTAAAAAATGCATGCTGGTGCCTGAGGAGGAAGGTCAGTTAGAGGGACACTTGTTAAGAGAAAACTTTTGGAACATTATTAAAAGTCTCAACTTCCCTCCAAAGTCTGCCCCTTCTATCAGAGTGCCAAAACTCCTTCCAATGAATGTATACTTGACCACAAAACTGGCAGCAACACTGTGGAGTAATGACAAAAGATTTGCAAACACTACACATCATTGTAGAGCAGTTCTATTTTTAAGCTTTTTTGATTGGATAAATATAGTTTTCCAAGTTGGGGAAGTTTCCTACTATTCCTAATTTTCTGAGCACTGGTTTAATTTGTCAAATGCTTTTTTTCTGCATTTTGTTTTGTTTTGTTTTGTTTTTAAATCTACTGACTGAGTGAATTATATTGATTGAATTTTTAATGTTAAACCAAACTTTTATTCCTGGGATAAACCTTATACAGTCATGATTATTCTTCTTGTATATTATGGAATTTGATTTGCTGATACTTTCTTAAGGATTTTTGCAGTTTCTGTTCACAAGAGATATTGACCTATAATTTTCTTTATTTGCAATGTTTTTGCTGGGTTTTGGTATCAGGTTAATGTTGGCTCCATTGAGTCACTTGGGAAACATTCACTCCTCTTAAGTTTTCTCAAAAGTATGCATATAATCAATATTATTTCTCCCTTCCATATTTAGGAGAATTCATCACTGGAGTCATTATGGTCTGGAGTTTCTCTGTGGAAAGATTTTAAACTATGAATTCATTCTTTTTTTCAATAGATGGAGAGGTATTCAATTTATTTTTACTTCAGTGAGCATTATTTTATATCTTTTAAGAACTTTGTCTATTTTTCTAAGTTATTGAATTTATTGGCATAAAGTTGTTCTATAATATTCTTATTACCCTTTTAGTGTCCTAGAACTGTGGTGAAGTCATCTTTTTCAGTCATGATGTTGGGAATTTCTCTTTTCTCTTTTTTTCTTGATTAGTCTAGCTAAAATATATTACTTTTTTCATATTTTCAAAAAACTCACATTTGCTTTCATTAATTCTCTGTTACTTGTCCATTTTCTATTTTATGGTTTTCCACTTTTATCTTTACTATTTATTTTCTTCTGCTTGTTTTAAATGTAATTTGTTCTATTTTTCCTGTTTAGTGAAAGCCGATATCATTGATTTAAAACCTTTAATTTTTTTAACATAAGCACTTATGCTATAAATTTCTTTCTGAGCATTGCTTCAGCTGTAGCCCACAGAATGTGATATTTTGTAAAGTCCTCACTTTCATTATATTTAAAATATTTTCTAATTCTCCTTGTGATTGCTTTTTTGACCCATAGTTTATTTAGTATTGTGATGTTTAGTTTTTAAATGTTTGGGGTTTCTAACTTGTTAAGACTTGTTTTAGGCCCAACATGTATGGTCTAATTTAGTGGATGTGCCCAAAGCATTTGAAAAGAATGAGTTATAGTATATCAGCTGTAGTAAATGGGGTGGCACACAAAGATCAAATAGGTCACGATGGTGGATAATGTTCAATCTTCTGTCTTTACTGATTTTCTGTCTACTTGTTTGATGACTTATTGAGGAAGGAGTCATTAAGTCTCCAATTCTAATTGTGGATTTGTCTGTGTCTTCTTTAGGTTCTGTCAATCTTTATTGCATGTATTGTAAGACCCTCTGCTTGAGTCATACACATTAGGATAATTACATTTTCTTGATTAATTGGCCCCTTTATCATTATGAAATACCCATCTATATCCTTGTTTTGAAATCCACTTTGTCTTGTCTCCCTTCAAAAATATACATTTTATGTTTATGTGTAGTGTAAGCACTTTGTAGCATTTTGCTTCCATTTTCCCCTACTGGTTTTAATGTTATTTGTTCATACATGATGTTTTTATATATGACTCAAAAACCAGACAGGACAATGTTATTATTTTGTTTGAAATAGTTGATTATACTTTAAAGACATTTAAAAGGAGGGGAAATATTTTTTATATATTTATCCATATATTTACCATTATGGCATTCTTCATTTCTTTGTGTAAATATGAATTTTCATCCTGTATTATTCTCTTACTGCCTCAGCAACTTCTTAACATTTCTTGTATTTCAGGTCCGCTAATAATGATGTCTTTCAGCTTTTGTTTGTCTGAAAGCTCTTTATTTCGCTTCCATTTTGAAAGTGTATAAGTCTAAGTTGACAAGTTTTATTTCTCAGTACATTAAAAATGTTGTTCCATTGTATTCCGGCTTGAATTGCTTCTGATGAGAAATGGGCTATTCTTCTTTTCCTTATTCTGCTATGCTTAGTATGTCCTTTTTTCCCTCTGACCACTGCTAATATTTTCTCTTCAACACATGTTTTCAGCAATTTGATTATGATGTGCCTTGGTGATTTTATTTGTGTTTATTCCACTTGGTGCTAATTTAGCTTCCTGAATCTGTGGATCTATTTTATACATTCAACTTGGAAAATTTTTAGTAATTACTTTTTCAAATAATTTTTGTGCCCTACACACACACACACACACACACACACACGCACACACACTCCTTTCTGGGACCCCAATCACACGTATGATAGGTTGCTGGATGTTGTGCCACAGGTCACTAATCTTCTGTTCATAATTTTACAGGTTTTTTTTTTCTTCTCTGTGTTTCATTTTGGATACATTCTATTGCTATTTAATCAAGATCACTGATTTTTTGTTCTAATCAGCTATTAATCCCATCCACTGTATTTTTCATTTCAGGTAGTCTTTTTCATTGCTAGAAATTCCATTTGAGTATCTTACGTTTTCCATGTCTCTCCTTATCATGTTCATGTTCCCTGTAGGTCACTGAGCATATAGTTATCAGATTTATAAAACCAGCTTTTACGTCTTCATCTGCTAGTCCCATCATCATTGTTATTTTTGAATCTGCTTTGCTTATTAGTTTTTTGCCTGGTTATGAATTAATTTTCCTGCTTATTTGCATACTTGATAATTTTATATAAAATGCCAGGCATTGTGAATGTGATGTTTCTGAGTGCTGGATTTTGTTTTATTATCTTAAAGAGTACTAACATTTATTTTGGCATGCAGATATATTACTTGGGGAATATATTAATTCCCCTGAGGCTTGTTTTAAATCTTTGTGTAGATAGGTCAGAGCAGTCTAAACTACTCCAGAATTAATTGGCCCTAATAGAGAGTGCTATGGACTGAATTGTGTCTCCTCCCTCCACCAAATTCTTATATTGAAGTCCTAACCCCCAGAGGGACTGTATTTGGAGTTGGGGTTTTTAGGAGATAATTAAGGTTAAATGAAGTTATAAGCGTAAAGTCTTAATCTAATAGGTATGGTAGCCTTATAAGAAGAGAAAAAGAGATCTGTCTCCATCTACACATATCAGGTGAGGCCCCAATGGGGAGATGGCTATCTGCACGCCAGGAAGAGAGCTCTTACCAGAAGCCAACGCTTGCTGAACCTTGATCCTAGGCTTTGAAACTCCAGAACTGTGAGAAAATTAATTTCTGTTGTTTAAGGCCCCCAGCCACCCAGATATTTGTTATGGCAGCTCAAACTGACTAATGCATTAAATGAGACTTCTAATCAATGCTCCCATTTTACCAAGCTTATTTACTCCAGCTGCTGTGAACATGAACTGTTCCCAGTCCCATGTAAGCTCTGAGAACTCTCTGAGTTAATGTTTTTTGGTGTTTTTGTTTTTTAAGTTTTTATTTGAATTCCAGTTAGTTAACATACAGTGTTATATGAGTTTCAGGTGCACTGGTGTTTTTTTTAACACTTGCCAAAGGCTGGAGAGAATCCCTCAGTCATATCCAGAGCTTCCTCTGTTGAGCTACCAGCTACCCCAAACTTTTCCCCTCAAATTCTAGCTACTTCAGCCTCTTTGAACTCTGGTCTCTTTCTCCTCACCCAGGCTCTGCCTGGGTTTCCTGTCCATGCTCAGAGGCCTGGAAGATGCCTCAGGCAGTAATCTGGGACCATCATAGGGCTAACCTTGCTGTTTCCCTCCTCTCAGTCCTTCACTGCCTCTTGTCTGAATAAAAGTACTTGTTTCCTATTTTTAGTGGTTTTCTAGTTGTTTGTGGGAGAAGGCAAATTCCACAGCAATTCATTTTTTGTGGGTAAAACTGAATTTTAAAAATTTCTCCATAAAAGTTGGGAGCATTTTTAGTTAAGTTAATTAATAGTTTTTGTTGCTAGCATCAATAGCACCCTACATGTTATTGCGTGGAATAGTTAGTTACTAACTGTAATAGGTGGTTTGTATCACAGGGCTTTCAATCTTTACCAAACAACTAGAATCAAAGGCTTAACTTGGGACAGTGTATGAAGTTGACTCTGGAATAGAGGGAGGACGAGCAATGGAATTAAAATGGGGAAACCTTTCACGACTTTTCTAAATATTGAGAAATTTAAAAATTTGCTACTGTTCAAAGTCTAAAGGAATCAAGCTTGCCAGAACATTTATTACAAAATGGAATATTTATCTATAATTGCTGTAGAAAAATACTGGGAGAAAAAAATCTAGTTTTTGTTTTCCATAATCCTCAGAATTTTTGTTTATTAGCAATGACTTTACTTGATTAAACAATATTAAAGTTAAATATATAACACTATTTTTATGCAAAGTATGAGCTAACTTTTAAATACCTTAGTTTATCCAATGCGTAGATTGATCCTACTATAACGTTTAACTCACAAAAATCCTTTCTGGACTTCCTAAATCCTCAGCTACATAATCTTAAAATCCACCATTGGGTGGAAGCCTGTCTCTCATGCAGAACTATGAATAACTTCATTGCCTGCCATGTGGCTCAGTAGGCCAGTCAGCTGCAGAAAGAAGCCACTTGTCCTTCCTCTGGTGGTAGAATGCTTCACTGGCCTTGCTCACAGCAGGAGCGGATGGTTACCCAAATGCCATTTACCCCTTTTTAGAAGTTCTTATCACACACTGACTTCAGGTTCACAATAAAGCTTATTTTAAAACAGCTGTACATTTCAGATAGGACTTTGTAGGAATATTGCCAAAACTTTCTTGACTTAATCATAGATTAAAAACACATTTGGCCTGGCCAGCATATACAGTTGTACAGTATGAAATGTCCCTTTGGCCTCTAATAGTTCAAGGGTTTACCAACCAAGTCCTGATAAATGAGAGTATGACCTAAGTCTGTACTGGAAAGGAATTGATTAGTGCACAAACTCGGTTACTTAAAACTAGTACCTGTTTTTGCTTTATTTTTTATTTATTTTTTTAAAGATTTTACTTATTTATTTGAAAGAGAGAGAGTGAGAGAGAGAGCACAAGCAGGGGGAGTAGCAGAGGGAGAGGGAGAAGCAGGCTCCCTGCTGAGGAGGGAGCCCGACTCCCAGGACCCTGAGATCATGACCTGGGCCGAAGGCAGATGCTTAACTGAGCCACCCAGGTGCCCCTGTTTTTGTTTTAAAACAAATCAGTAGGAACACTCTCAGCCTATCTGGGCAAGTATTCTAGTCCATTAGAATATTTGCGAATAAAGTTAAAAATATAGACTTCAACAGTTATGCTGCTTTTTAAAATGCTTTTGTCTTTCTTCTTATGTTATTTTCTTTTTTTTAAAGATTTTATTTATTTATTTTACAGAGAGACACACACACAAGTGAGATGGGGAACACAGCAGGGGGGGTGGGAGAGGGAGAAGCAGGCCTCCTGCTGAGCAGGAGCCCAATGGAGGTCTCCATCCCAGGACCCTGGGATCATGACCTGAGCCGAAGGCAGATGTTTAACAACTGAGCCACCCAGTCGCCCCATCTTCTTACGTTATTTTCTGCAGTTATCAGATTGTGATGAATTTGCATGACATGATTATTTTTAATTGATACATGAGATCTTCTTAAAGGATAATGTTCATATTTTTTATTCCCCACCACCATCTTGTGGTTTTATTTATTTCAAAAACAAAGATTTTGTTAAATATGAAATATATAAAATGTGCTGAATACTCATAAAATAGTATTTATGAGACGTATGGTAGCAGTGTTGTGCTATATTCATGAACTCTTTCTCTGTTTCAGCAAGAAAATATTAAACAAAAGCTAATGACCCTGCCCAACCCCCAACCCATCTCTTCCTTCTCTCTTTAACTCCCTCACAATTATCACTAGACTTAGGTTGGTGCCCATGGTTTCTATACATGATTTTCTAATTTTATTACATACGCATTTATCCATAATCATATCTCTTTTATGAACTTGGCTTCAGAGTGAATGTTTCAATAGGATAAAGAGAATATGCAAGATGCTGGTGACAAATGATAACTACTTCTCTTTTCTCCCAAACAGAGCTCTCATATCCATCTTTGGTTTCCATAGAAATCACAGGCAAACTTACCTTAAGTGATCGCAGTCAAATGCATATCAGGACCGTGACCTCTACCCTGTGGTTATGAAGTACAATCCGAACTACCACTGCTCTCTAGCAGGCATCTTCCTGGCAAAAAGTGAGTTACTTTGTGTAGAGAGATGAAGCTGGTTTTTTGTCATGGCAAATTATTCATCGAAAATTAGGTACATTTGTGGGAATTTCATTAAGAACTTTGTGCAATAGGAAGTAGAAAAACAAATTAAATAGCATAAATTGGCCCTGCTATGCATCTAAGGGTTGAGCATGATTCACGTTGGGTTGTAATCAGAGCAATTCAGAGATCAGTTAAAGCAACATTTAGGAAGAGAAACCTCAGAAAGGAAAATACACATGAAGTTGTACCTGGTGAGTTGCATGTGTATGTGAGTGGTATTAAATAACAAAAATTCAAGCAAGTAAATTTTAAAGATCTAGTTGGCTTTACTCATCAATTCATGAATCAGAGAGTGTGCTATCCAGCAAGTAGAGGGGAGCTCCAAAGGGCAACAGAAAACGAAAGGTTTTTAATGTAGAGAGGGAGTAGAAAAAAGGAAATTATTATCAAAGAATCTATTATTTTAGGCAAAGTTACCCTCCTAAGGGGAATAGAAGGGATCGATTAGTAATTTCCTAGTGCTGACCAGGAAATTCCCACATTGACTGGCTAAAGGTTATCTTTTTGGGGGGGTTGAAACTGCAGTTAGGTTAGGTATTAAGTCTTCCTTTACTAACCTGGGGATTTAGCCTAAGTGATGCCATTTTGGGCCTATGATTTTTTTTTAACAGTGTCCACACCACATTCTGACTCCCATCCTCACCCCTCACTACACCGTACCCTTATCCCCCACACTGGTCCTCAGTACACTGTGTTCTACATCTGCTCCTCACCCCAACCACTTCACATTCCAGCCTCACTCAGTGAAAGCTTGGAGAACCAGAGGAAGGGAAGCTACCTGCCCTCACTCGACATTAAACTTCACATGACTCAGTATTTACATATGTGCATTGTTCCATTTGGGCTACTACAATCTCCATTTCTACTTGTCTGAAGAGAAATTGCTGCTTCATATTTACCATCAGTGAGTTCCCTCCCCTGTACTCTGAAAGCATTTGCCACATCATGGCATGGTTATTTGTTCATGATTGTCTACTCTCCAAGTCTGTGAATTCTTCAGAGGCAGTGTCTCTTGTCCCTAAGAGTGTTTTATCTAATGATAGAGAAGGGAAAGCACAAAAGTAAAAACCATTTGCATCTCTGATGAACGATTAGTATCTTCATTCAGGATGGTTCATACTTCTAGCACGCTCATGTGCATAGTGTCCCCAAGGATATAAGCTGCTCCTTTAGAGACTTCCATATTTTTTAAAAAGCCTCCACAATTATATTAAACCTCAATATTTTTATCACTTATAATTATCCAAGGAATATTTTCATTTACCTATTATATGTGAGATATTGCTTGGGCTCTAGAGATGCCACAAAGAACAATTTAAGGTTATTGTCAACTGGTTTCTATTCTAGCACATGCTTCATTTTCCTTGGTATTATGTGCTTTGATTATTGATCTGAAATAATCCCGTTCACCACAATTGTGTTAGAGATTCCTTTTCTATGAAAATATTAAGAACTCTTTTTTAATAATTTATATCAGAAACAAACAAGGGGCTTGGGCCTCCGTCAGCACTCAGGCTGATGGGCAGGGGGGCAGATAAGGGGGCTTAAGCAGTCCAAGGAATGTGCATCCCTAGATCCACGAAGGGGCTCAGGCCCTGAGAGGGCCTGTGAGGGGTAGGGCAGAAGCCAGTCTTTACTCCTCCTTCCAGTCTTACAGGCTGTCTCTGAGCGGGTCTGGGCCCGCAGAGAGGGGCTCCTGGGATTCAGCCTCCTGGGCTAAGGGGTTCCTGATTCCCAGCACATTGCCTGGTCTGGGGGTCTCTGGTGCCCGTAATCAGGTGTTCTGAGGTTTGACTGCTGCTATGCCAGGAAGAGAAAGGGAAGTACCTGGTGTGAGCATTCGTGTGTATGTGACCAACTCTGGGGTCAGCAGTTCAGCAGCTGTGTTGATGTGGGGTGGGGGGCGCGTATTTCAGTGTCCCACATACAAACAAACAAACAAGAGGTTAACTCCTGAGACAGCCTGGGGCCAGACATGCTGAGGATGGACAAAGTACAATGCCTGGTGGGGTGTGGGGTGGTAGGGCCAGGCCCACTCCCTCCCACACTGCCTGCAGGGCAAATGAGTGAACAAGTGGGAGGGGTCCCTAGGTAACCCGAAGAGGCTGGTATTGGGGCAGGTAAGGTAAACTTTGGGGAGTGTCCCACAACACGGAAAAGCATTCCCACTTCAACACACATCCCTGGAGTAGGTTCCCCCCTCCCCGTGGTGAGGAGCTCTAACTTCCCTTTTCTCTCAAGTTGAGGATGAAGGAAGGTGATTTCTCTCTGTGTTGCAGTGATCGGGGTCGCAGGCCCCTTTCTCCTCTCCAGGAGGGCTTTGCTGAAGTGCTTCCATCCGGAACCAGCGTGGTGGGCCGACCAGGCTCCAGACCATTCACCTTCCTGTGGCAGGGGTCCCGAGGGAGGGGGCATTGCAGCTAGCGCCCTCTGGTGGGCGAGATTGAAACCGCCTTTGGCCGTGGGCTCCCCACGCCGCCTTGCAGGGGGGCTACGTGAGTGATCTCGCCCGTGAGAAACAACACTTACAATGAAGAAAGTATTAGTTTCATCCATTCTTTATACTTTGTAGCCCTAATTGACTTTATTATACATTTAGCAAAGTGGAGAAGCACATATCAAAAACTCATTTGAATTCTGGACATTTTAAACTATATATAACTTTTCACAGTCTAGAAGAGAATGTAAGCAGGAATAGTAAATAGAATTGAAAATAGAGGGACACCTGAGTGGTTCAGTTGTTTAAGCGTCTGCCTTCAGCCCAGGTCATGATCTCTGGGTCCTGGGATGGAACCCTGTATCAGGCTCCCTGCTCAGTGGGGAGTCTGCTTCTCCCTCTCCCTCTGCCCCTCCCCCCACCACTCGTGTGCTCTCTCTCCCTCGCTCTCTCAAATAAATAAATAAAATCTTAAAAAAAAAGAAAATAGATATACCACATTCCTCTGGTAACCATTGACTATGAATTGTAGATTTTGCCCCACTCCTACATCCAGGCTTCCAGATATGGAATGAATAAGTCGCGGGAATAAAAGACACAATACAAGGAATATTGTCAACGGTTCCGCACTAGTGTTTGGCAGATGACAGCTACACTTGTGGTAAGCACAGCATAACACAGAGAAGTTGAATCACTCTGTTGTACGCCTGAAATGTAACATTGTGTGTCAGCTATACTCAAATGAAAAAATTAAAAATAGATAAAATAAAATAATTTTTTTTTACTATTATAAAAAAACAACTTGCCCCACTCCTACTTCAGAGAAATGTTGTAAGACTCAGCAAGTTGATGATCGGAAACATTTCGAATATCCATTCAAAATGAGTGACTGGATAAACAATAACAGGAATCTCAGGTCACACGTACCACTGCTTCCTGGTCTGCCCACCATCACCACCTCACATCGCAGCTCACCAATCCATATAAGTTATACTACCCTTTGGAGGAAGAGCTTATTTGCCTATAGCTATAGTACCAGTATATTATTCTTTTTCTCAGGTAACAAGAACTGGGATAGCTTTTTTGCTTCCAAATCAGTCAACTTAAATTGTGCCGATTAATCACTTATTTTAGAATACTGAAAGATTTTAATTTTAGCTTTATATCTGATACAGCTTATTGATGGGTCATTGAGAGGAGACTAATACTTGTAGTAGGTATTTATGAGATTTATTGTACAGTATAGATTGTACAATACTCAATTAGAAAAAAAAAAAACTTGTCTGATACAGAATTTTAATAGCTTTCTACTACCTAAGTTAAAATCATTACCTGAAGTTGAATTAACATTTATAAATTGGCAATGTTCGATATTGAGGTTGTCAAGCAGATTTCTGAACTCCTCCTAAAGGAAATAGCATAAATGAGGACACTCCAGGGCAAGTTTAAAAGGCATCCAAAGGACAGTTTGAGCAATAATCTAAATGATGCAAGCAAAAAGTAAATGACCTTTGTTTTGTTTTGTTTTGGTTTGGTTTGGTTTCAGGTCTTTCCATAGAGCATGAAGAATAAGTAGTTAAAACAACTCATGGAAGGACGCCTGGATGGCTTAGTTGGTTAAGCATCTGCCTTCTGCTCAGATCATGGTCCCAGGGTCCTGGGATCAAGTCCCACCTCAGCAGGGAGCCTGCTTCTCCCTCTGCCTGCCACTCCCCCTGCTTGTGCTCTCTACTCTCTCTCTCTGACAATTAATAAAATCTTAAGAAAAACTAAAAAAACAACAACCCAAAAAATGACTCATGGAAATAAGCATTTCAGAGAATTCCAGGAACCCATGTGCCTGACCCTGAGACATCAAGCTGAGGTCCTTCCCAGTGTCCGTCCTCAGGAAAATTGCGGTCTCATAGTGAGAATGATAAGCAACAAACCCTTGCGATTCAAAATGAAATGCACCTGAAAAATAATATAGTTGACAATTTATGGGCTTTGGCGGAAAACTTTCAAATAAGGTTTTCAGAAACAGATGTTATCATATTATTGTTATACTGAATTTATTCTTAAAAACTCTTGACTTTCAGGGCGCCTGGGTGGCTCAGTCAGTTAAGCGTCTGCCTTTGGCTCAGGTCATGATCCTGGGGTCACCTGTAGAGCTCCCTGCTCAGCGGGGAGTCTGCGTCTCCCTCTGCCCCTCCCACTGCTCATGTGCTCTCCCACTCTCATGCTCTCTCTCTCTCTCTCTCACACACAAAAATAAATAAATAAATAATCTGCAGGGGGAAAAAACAAACAAAAAACCTCTGACTTTTAAAAATTTCTCCCACTAGAAAATATTCTACAGTCAGGACTCTGTACTTTTTCTTTTTGCCTGGTGATCAGCAGGATGGAGGGGGTGAGGAAAGTAAGACTGTGCAGAGGGAGAAGTTGAGGTGCAAAGCAGCTGCAACAGAGCACTCAGGCACCTCCGGGCCGTGGGGGAGGGGCAAGGTTCTTAACCCAGATCTTAGTACTTCACTGAGAACCTCTGTCCCCGTCCCTGACAGTCCAGGATTCTAACACCATGCATGGCTTAGTTCTGGCTGAGCCTCATTTCCCCTTCTGTAAAACAGACTGGACAGGATTAGAAGTTCTGAACTGATTTGCCCTTTGGAATCATCTGAGGATGCTTATTAAAGACACAGACCCCCTGAGTGACATGTAGAGATTCCGACATGATGAATCTGAAGGGAAGGGGGTGGCAAAGGAAGGGGGAAGGGCCAGGAATAGTTATTTTTAACAAATGCCTTGAGTAAATCTGAGGCATTCTCGCAAGCTAACATCCTAACCTTCTCCAACTCCTGGCACATACAAAGCATCCCAGACATATAAGAAAATAGAAACAGGCATATAAGAAACTGGGAACTATTAATCAAATACCATTGAGTGGGTTGTATTTGAAGTTTCAACTTCCACTTGCTCCACATATCAGGACAACCATGGGGGGAAAAATAAAAAAATCATCTTTCTGTTATACACACATACACAAACATAGATGGTGCTTATAACAGCCATTAAAAATAATAATAATAATAAAATAATAAAAATTTAAAAATAATAAAAAATAATATTTCTGTGAAAGTCAGATGATAATTCTAACATCTGAGTATTTTCATAATTTGGGAACACTAGCAATTCTTGTTATATCTTGTCTATTTCATATCCCAATGGAAAGTTGTCAGAATCACAGCACTTTATTTCTGAACTTACAAAGTAATTCAAACAAGAAGAGCAGCAGTTTTCTCTAGTCTCAGTCGCTGTGATTTTCAATTACCTATCCGTTTCTGGAGATGATTTGTCAAGAAAATGAAAGAATCTTAGGACTCTTTCATTTTGTGTAGGTAATAGATGAGACCATTTCCCATTCAAAATGATCACTTTTGTGAGCTGAGCTTCTGAAAAATAATTCTGAAAATAATTACACTTTTAAGTTGAGCTACCTTATAAATACAGGCTCAAAAATAAGAAAAAAATAACCTTAATACCTACCCATTTGGAGAATGCTCTAAGAGTTTATCATTATGTACAAACTAACTTACACTGGGGTATGTGATTCTTTCAGTGGGCAAGCCGATCTACCCAGCAAAACAACTCAAGCTTCTTCTTTCTTTTCACCCTGCATTCCTCCTTGCTGGGAAGAGGTTTGTAGCTGCTGAGATTTGTTACTAGATGCTATTAATCATTTTCTACCCAAGACTTTATCCACAAAGACCCTCATTCTCTGCCCCCAGTTGTAGGGTCCCAGACTGCTGTCCTCTGTATTGGCTCAGGGACCACATCTTCTTTGTACCATTCAGTGGGTACTCAGCTGCTAGCTATGCCTGGAAGACTGGCCAAGGTATGCCCAGGAGGGATGGTCTGAGGCTGCCGGGAAAGTTTTGCCACCCCCAAAGTTAGTGCTAGAGACTGTCTGGACCTGCTTCATTCTCACCTGGAATCCAGAGACTTTGTTTCATTAATTCCCATCAATACTGATGCTGAACTTTCTCTTGGACTTTTCTTTTTTCCAAAGCTCTGTTTTTGTTTCTTAAACTAGCTGGAGTGGTGATCCATTGGGCCAGTCCAATGGTATATCTTGCTCATTTGCTTCTTGTTTCCAGTTGCTCAGTTTTCAAATTAGTTGAGAGAGCAGAAACTCTGTGCTACAAACAAAATTTTCCTTATCTACTAAAACAACAACGACAACAAATTAAACCACCCATACAAAATGAAAAGTTTACCCAAAATATACTACAAGCTTATTTTCTCTTTCAGTATTATTCATTAGGAGGAACCACTATTAAGTTAGGGTTATGCTGGAGACAATGGCAAGCTACTTCTCCAGAGTAGGACGAATTTACTATCCCTCCACATGCATCGAGGACTGAGGTTTGGCATCCTAACTGCAGCCTCCCAGCATTTGGTCCCCACAGGCCATCTGGTTCCCTTCCCCTCCCGTGCCCTTGTTATTACTCAAACTGACTTCACAATTCAATATCCTTCCCTAGCACTTTGCAGTTTTTTGGTGAGAAGCAACCTGTAATAAATGTAAGGAGTCAGAATCATCTGCTAGCCATTAATAAATAAATTTTAAGGTGTAAAGTTTACATAAACACAGTGACTTCTTTTTCATTCTCCTTAGGGTTTTAAGTGTATACTCAACATATTAGGAATAGAAGGGAACTTCCTCAACCTGATAAAGGACATCTATGAAAAACCCAGAGTTATCATCATACTTAATGATGAAAGACTATATTCTTTCCCCTTAATATCAGGAATAAGACAGAGATGTTTGTTCTAGACACTTCTATTCAACATTGTACTAGTTCTAGCCAGGACAATTAGGGAAAAAAGAAAGAAAAAAAAGCAAGAAAGAAAAGGCATCCAGATTGGAAAGGAGGAAGTAAAAAACTCTCTACTTGCAGATGAATAATCTTGCATATAGAAAATCCTAATATATCCACTAAAAAACTATTAGAACTAATAAAGGAGTTCAGCAAAGGTGTAGGATACATGGTGAATATACAAAAACTCAGTTGTATTTTCATGCAGTAGCAAAGTACAAACCAAAAGTAAAACTAAGAAAAAAATTGTCACTTAAAATGGCATCATTATGTTGTACACCTGAAACAAATCTAACACTGTAAGTTAAGAAAAAACATCTACAACAAAATACTTGAGAACAAAAATTTTAGGGGCACCTGGTGGCTCAGTTGGTTGAGTGTCCAACTCTTGATTTCAGTTCAGGTCATGATCTCAGGGGTGTGAGATGGAGCCCCACCTCAGGCTCTGCACTCAGCAGGAACTCTGCTTGAGATTCTCTTCCTCTGCCCCTCCCCCAGCTCGAATAAATCTTTAAAAAAAAAAGAACAAAAATTTTAAAACTTAACTCTGGGCAAAACTTAACTCTGAAAACTGCAAAATATTATTGAAAGAAATTAAAGCAACCTTAAAAAATGGAGAGACATCCCACTTTCATGGATCAAAAGACTATATTGTTAAGATGACAAATCAATCTGTAGATTTAATGCAATCCCTATCAAAATTCTAACTAGCTTCTTTCCAGAAATTGATGAGCTGATCATAAAATTCAGATGGAAATTCAAGGGAGTCCAAATAGTGAAAACAATGTTGAAAAGAGCAAAGTTGCAGGATTCACACTTCCCAGTTGTAAAACTTACTAAAAAGTAGCAATAATCAAAACTGTGTGATATTGGTATAAGGATAAACATATAGATCAATGGAATAGAACAGAGACTCTAGAAATAAATCCCACATTTGCATTTATAGCTAATTGATTTTCAACAAGAGTGCCAGAACAATTCCATGGGGAAATAGTGTTTTCAACAAATAGCTCTGGGACAATTGGATACCCACATGAAAAAAATTAAGTTGGACTTCTATCTCATACCATATTCAAAAATGAACTCAAAATATCAAAAAACTAGATGCAAAAAACTAAACACCAAAAACATCTTAGAAGAAAATATAGACTTGAATCTCAGTGACCTTGGAATTAGGTAACGATTTCTTGGATATGACACCAAAAGTACAAGCAACAAAATAAAAAGTAGATAAATTGGGTATTATCAAAATTAAACCTTTGACATATAAACAATATTATCAAAAATGATGACAATTTACAGAATTGGAGAAGAATTTTGCAAATCACATATCTGATAAGGCATTTGTATCTAGAATACATTAAAAACTCCTACAACTCAACAATAAAAAAGACAAATAATATAATTTTTTAATTGGGCAAAGGATCTGAATAGGCATATGTCCAAAGATTGACAAATGTCCAATAAACACATGAGAGGATGCTCAACATCATTAGTCATTAAGGAACTGCAGATCAAAACCACAAAATTCCATCTCCCATGCACGAAGATGGCTCTAATCAAAAAGACAGATGATAATAAGTATTGGTGAGGATATGGAGAAACTGAGACCCTCATCCAACACTGGCAGGAATGTAAAACAATGCAGTTGCTTTGGAAAACAGTCTGGCAGATTCTCAAAAATTTAAATATAGAGTTACCATATGACCCAGCAATTCAACTCTTAGGTCTACACTTAAAAGAAATGAAAAAATACACCCACACAAAAACTTGTATGCAAATATTAATAGCAACATGATACACAATAGCCAAAAAGTAAAAACCTAAACATCCATGTACATCCATATAATGAACTATTATTCAGCAATAAAAAAGGTACTGATAATAAAACATGCATAAGTCTTGAAAGCATTACACCAGATGAATAAAACCAGTCACAAAAGACCAAATATCATATGATTCCATTTATATGAAATGCTCAGAATAGACAAATCTTTTGAGACAGAGTATAGACTAGTTGTCACCTAAGGCTGGTGGAGTTAAGGGGACTGGGGTGGGGACTGATGTCTAAAGAGTATGGGGTTTTTTGGGGCACCTGGGTGGCTAGGTTGGTTAACTGTCTGACTATTGATTTTGGCTCAGGTCATGATCTCAAAGTCATGAGGTCAAGCCCCGTGTGGGGTTCTGCACTGGCTGTGAAGCCTGCTCAAGATTCTCTTTCTCCCCCTCACTCTGCCCCTCCCCACTTTGCGCACTCTCTCTTTCTCTCTCTCAAAAAAAAAAAAAAGTATAGGGTTTCTTTTGGGATGATGAAGTGTTCTAAAATTTATTGTGGTGTTGGATCCACAGCTCTGTGAATATACTAAAAATTATTGAATTGTATGGTGTGTGAATTGTATCTCAATAAAACTATTATTAAAAAAGTTTTAAGGTGGGGGGTGGGGGGGGTGGCTCAGTTGAATGTCCACCTCTTCATTCAGCTCAGGTCATGGTCTCAGGGTCATGGAATCAAGGCCCATGTCAGGCTCCATTCTCAGCTCAGAGTCTGCTTGTCCCTTTCCCTCTGGTCCTTCTCCTGCTTGCTCTCTGCTCTCTCTCTCTCTCTCTCTCTCTCCCTCTCTCTCTCAAATAAATGAATAAAGTCTTTTTTTAAAAAGTTTTTAAGGGTAGAGTGACAGGATAAGACAGTTGGTTAAGTGAATAAATAAAGTGTTAAACTCCTGAGCCCTGTAATGCAGTAAGGTAGATTTCTCCTCTCTCCTTATGAATTTCAAAGACTGTACTGAAAATCATTAAAGATGCTGAAGAGAGGAAAAGGTGTGTAAGAGATAAATTAGACCTTGTTTTTTTTTTTCCATTATAACAAGAAACCAATAATACCAAAAGAAAAAAATTTGTTCTCTACACGAAAAAAATTTTACTAATGATTTTTTCATTGTTAACTTTTAAATGAGGCCAATATTCTCTGGTCAAAATATACAGTTTATATAAAAATTATGTCAATGTTTTCGAGGAGAATATGACTGAAATTTTTACAAATTCAAATAAGCTTCTAAATAAATTCCTGAAATGAGGTTTAAAAAAACAGAGCTTATTAAAAATCTACACAGGAGTCCAATTGCCGGAAGAAGAATGCACACCAATCTGTTTCCTTCTGACTGCTTCCCATTCTGCAATGCAACTCCAAATCTCATTTTGTCATACAAACAGCTAATGGTGGTCCTCTACTGATACTACACTGAGTCCTGGCTCTCTGGGCAGATATGCCATCCTGGAAATTGTCCTTCTCTGGATTGTGTCATTAGGAAAAAGATTGAATAAGAGTAGAGACTGTTGACACTCTTTTTGACATTGACCAGGACACACTGATTAACAGTATTTTTTTTTTTTAAGATTTTATTTATTTGACAGAGAGACACAGCGAGAGAGGGAACACAAGCAGGGGGAGTGGGAGAGGGAGAAGCAGGCTTCCCACCAAGCACGAGCCCGATGTGGGGCTCGATCCCAGGACCCTGGGATCATGACCTGAGCCGAAGGCAGATGTCTAATGGCTGAGCGCTCCAGGCGCCCCTCATTAACAGTATTTAATTAATTCATATAATTGTCCTAACATTCATCCATAGCACTGAGCAAAATGAATGAGTTATATTAAAGAGTATCAAGAAGAACCTAGTCAAAGGCCTTGCTAATGCTAGATAGACCTGTCAATCAATGTCTCCAATTCAATACACTTGTCAAAGATGTGATGAAATCAGTTGGGTAGGACTCTCCCTTAGTGAGCATTTGAACAACTTTTCCTCTGACTCAGTGTCCTCCTGCTTTTTAGCATTGTAAATATGTTTGGCTAACATCCACCGCCTATATGTGCAGTCCTGGGTAAACCCTGACAGGAAGAGGCAGGAAGTCTTACCCACTGTCCTCCCACTAACACAGCCCAAATATTCTTTCTTGCCAACCAAACCTAACAACCCCTGAACCTCAAAGGCAGAGTCAATCCATGAACCATTCTCCCTATCTCCTGCCCATTCCCAGTGCTGGGTCAGTCTAGAGATGAGCTTCTGCCTAAGTTTCCCTGCACTGCTTCCGGGTACCATAACTAGTTCAGCTGCTCCTATCTTGTCCTTCCTTGAGCAGGAAACCAACAATCTGCCTGGCTCCCCCACACCTCTTCCCCTAGCACTGGATCCTGACCTCTGTGCCCATAGCTCACAACGGAACAGGGTTCCCAGCACCAGCCATCTTACCTGAGTTCAAAATTGAAAGGGAATGTGGCCATATCCTTTTTATACCTGACTTTGCCTACCTTAATAGATTTCCTGCCATTTCCTGTAAAGGACAAATGACAAATTTCACTCTTGTCCATGCACTTATACCACCCTAGCGGGAATGTTTAACTCCAAATCATTAGCTCTCTGAACTTAACCAACCATCATGGAAGACTATTCATATTTTTTTAACCTGTTACTTTAAAATAATTTTAGACTTACAGAACAGTTGCAAAAAATAGGGGCAAGAGTTCCCATGGCTATGTTATACTGCAGAAGGGATTTTACAGATTTAATTAAGGTCCTGAACAGTTGACTTGTGTTCACCAAAAGCAAGATTATCCTGGCTGGGCCTGAACTAGGAAGTGGAAGAGATTCGGTTGGTCTTCCTGGAGAAAGCTATAGGTGGTGGATAAGGCCCTGTGACTGGGAATAGAGGTCGCATCTAGGAGTTGAGAAGGGGTACAGTTGAGAGCCATCAAAAACACAGTTTTCAGTTCCATAGCACAAGGAACTGAATTCTGGCAATGCTCTGGATAAGCTTGAAAGACAACCCCGAGCCCCAAACGAGAACGCATCCATCCTCACACCTTGATTTTAACCTGTGAGACTGAGCAGAAGACGCTCCCTGGACTCCTGACCCACAGAAACTGTGATAATGATTAGATGTTATTTGAAGCCACAAAGTTTGTGGCAATTTGATATGCAGCCAGAGAAAACAAATACATACACTATCTTTCCATTCTTAATTAATGAATATTTGGGGAGAGATACTTAGAGACTATTGGGATATCCTGTTTCTTCACAAACTTTTTCCGATGAATTTTAGTGTCCCTCACTGGGTCTCAGCTGCAGCAGTTATTACGATGCTGTTCTAATGGCCATTTTCTATTTCCTTCACTCTCTTAATGCTTATTATGTGGAATTCTTTGGTAATAAAATGCTGTCCTTCTCCTTGTTTATTTATTTATTTATTTGGGACCACTGGTTTTTGCCATCCAAAGAATAAAGTAGCAATGGAAAAGGAAGCAAATTGAGTTAGAAGTTAATTTCTGGGAGAACACTTTATCATTCATGGAGATAAATATAAACAATTCATGTTTAGCATCAGAAATAGCCAGATACGTTTCTTATCAATGAACTTCCTAATCAGTTCTCAAGATAAATGTCCCAAGACACATTGAAAAATGCTGTCCTGCTCTGTCTTTGCAGCATCGTGTAAAGGACTAAAGTCTTAAACAGGTTAGCTAAGCTATAGTTAGCTTTCCAAAAACAAAGTTAAAATCAAGGAGTCCAATTTATGCTTCCTGACAAAATGACACATTTCCCCCATATCATCTAGTTTACTTATCGTTCTTAAGATGGTAACAGCATCCCTTGGCTCTATGCACTAGATGCCAGTAGCACCTCCCAGCTGCAACAGCCAAAACTCTTTGCAGACATTACCAAATGTCCTCGAGGGGTTTGGGGGTGGGTCCAAATGTCCCATGATTGAGAAACACTGACATAGATATATAAATGGTAAATAGGTGGGGGGAGGGGATTGCTTACTTCTACAGTTTGTCAAATTATGGAATCCTCTGAATTTCCCATCATTTTTTATAGGTGTGCCAAGGCAGGTCCCTTAACAAGGTTACAAGTGTTCTGCACTCATGAGACAGTATGTAATCTGATTTCTGTGAAGTGTAATGAGCTGTAATTGAAATTGTAAAGAAAGGTACAAAATTAAGAGCTGTTGAAGAGGAATTAAGTAAATAAAGGCAACTGAGTAATTCAGCTAAATAAAAATCCAATAGCTACAAAGGCAAAACAGAAGAGCACTCTGTAAATAAGAAAGCACTAACGTTAAATACAAAATGACATAGCTACCTTGGTAATTCCGTTGCAAATTGGAACCTTGATACAAAATTAAGAAAAATGTAAATGGCAGACAACATTATGACTCACTTGCCACAGTTTCCTGATGGAAGGAGCACAGGAACAGGAACCAAACTGTCTGAGTTGGAGCCCTGGCTGCACCATTTGTTGGCAAACCTGACCAAGCCTTTTGTTCAGTATTTTCAAATATACTGAGGGGGTTGGTTAGATAATTTTTTATTTTCTCATTCTCTAAAGTCCTATGACTCCAGGTTCAAAGAAACCAGCTAGACCTGAAACCACAGAAAGTACTAGATCCTTTTCTTTCTCAAAGTCAACAGAGAGCCAAGTTTCTGCTGTCCTTAGTTCTTCAGCCTGTCAAAAAGAGGCAACCTTGATGGATACCTGTGGAACAAAGGCATGTTTTAAAAATGAACAGGTATGACAATGAGACAAAGACTATACAGGCTGGACCGTTTCAGTTGGCTATTTGAACAGAAGAAGCTCTGCCGTTTGCAAACTATGCGTATCATTGAAAAAAATGAACAAACAAACATGTTATACCAAACTGTCTGCTAACTCAGCTTTATGTAGCTCTGGTCTGAGAAACTGTAACGCAACAGAGAAAGCAGATGAGTAGGCTGGCACCTGGTCTTCTAGCTACTGACAGTTGTATAACGCTGACCTAGATTGTAGCAGAGATACATGTCACGCCACACCCATCTCCATAAGCACTTGGCACCACCGCTATCTATGCAGTTACCCACATAGGTGATGTCTTCCCTGTTGAAGTGTAAACTTTGAGCTTAGGGAACCCCTAACTCACTTCTCTGTCCCCCCACAGAAAGTCTGACAGTGCTTGGCATATATGAGATGCTCCGCAGGTGCTTGTCAAATAAGTGAATAAACGTGTGAATGGATGAATGGCTAGAAAAACTTGACTCTGCGTTCAGTCTCCTCCATGGGAATGACCATGATGGAGTTTGTAGACCACAGAGTTTCATCTTCTCCCAAGAAGAAGGGGCACCCCTAGGAATTTATATGCCAGCCAAGCTCACAGCTTACTTGGCCCCTCTGGAATTCGTACAGGCTAATGGATACCTAATCCGTTAACTGAGCTGCATAGCTCCCTTCATCTGTTAAACATCCTCTTCCTTTTTAAACAAAGTCGGTTAAGTTTCAGGCCCATCCTGACTTCAGTGACTTTGATGTATTTATAAGATATTTTACATCAGTGTTTGGGGCTGACCAGAGAACTAAATGTTCCATGGTAGTAATGCTTTTTAGCAAGCTGCATTCAGCCAGTTGCCCTATTAAAATGACACACCAGTTAATTAGTTTTTCATTTATAGGTGAATGGGTTAATCACCAAATAGCACTTTTTTCTCTCTGTGAGATTGGGAGGGAACATTTTAGAAATCACATCAGCCATTGTGATGCTTTTAAAACCCTTGAAAAAATACACGGAGACCAACTAATGACAAAAACAAATGCTATTTATTCTGAGCTTGCTGTACCAAGTAGTCAGTCATCATTGTTTACATTTTGGCAGAGACTCAGAAGCAGGCAGAGGAGTGGGGAAGCTTTATATAGAAAAAAAAAGGAGGGGGGAAGGCTTTAGATATATCCCAATTGGAGACTGTTGGCTTAGGAAAGCTGCAGGTGAGCTGAGACACAGGGTATCTTATGTGACTGGTCAGAAGTGCATATATGGCTTTTCCCTGTTTGTTATTGTTCAGTTATTGTTTATTTTTTCCCATAAGTATTTTATTATATGTCTTTAAGATATGTCTTTAAGATACCTGTAGCCGCATACAATTCCCACACCTAACAAAATTAACTATAATTCTTCAATATCATCTAATACTCAGTCTATTTTCAAATTTCCCCAATTATCCCAAATGTCTTTCCATAGGTGGCTTAAATCAAGATGCAAACAAGATCCACAGACTGCATGGGGTTGATGTGTCTCCAGTCCCTTGTGATCTATAACAGTACCCTCTTCCTTCTCTAGAATCAATTGTCTTATAGCACATTGTCCTGTAGACTTTGTGGATTTGGTTGATGACATCCCAGAATATCCTCTGTATGTTTCTCTTTGTCATATTTCCTGTAAACTGGCAATTAAATCTAGAGATTTGATTAGATTCTGGTTTAATTCTTTTGGTGCAAATACTCCATAGAGGGTGCCACATGCTGTTAATTGCATCAGGTAAGGAAGCACAGAAGGTCTGGCTACCCCACTCTCAGTGATGTGATCGATTAGTGAGGCTGTCAGCCTCTTATCTATCATGAAGTTCCCCATCAACCCTTCATCTTTTCATTTGTAACATCTTTAGGATGTGCAGGCATCCCACTTCAAGAATATTGTCTTGCATTTCATTTAAATCTACATTTGTGTCTTTGAAGAGTGTTTTATAGTTTTAATCATAAAGGCTTTATACATTTTTAGTGAAACTGTTCTCAGAAATTTTGTATATATTTTTTGCTATTGTAACGGTGTCTTCCCTTCATTGTATCATTTTTTCCAACTTTACCAAAATATTATTGACATATAACACATGTAAGTTTAAGGTAATTTGATACATGTATATAGTATGAAATGATGACCACAATAATATTAGTTAACACTTCTATCTCCTCACATAATGATCAACTTTTTGGGGAATAGCACTTAAAATCTACTCTCTTAACAATTTTAAAGTATGTAATACAATACTGCTAATTGTAGTTAACATGTTGTTTGTTAGAACCCTAGAGCTTTTTAATCTTTTTTTAAAGATTTATTTATTTATTTGAGAGAGAGTGCATGAGCGAGCAGTGGGGAGGGGCAGAGGCAGAGGGAGAGGAGAATCTTAAGAAGACTCTGCACTTATGCACCCCAATGTTCATAGCAACAATGTCCGCAATAGCTAAACTGTGGAAGGAACCGAGATGCCCTTCAACGGATGAGTGAATAAAGAAGATGTGGTCCATATATACAATGGAATATTACTCAACCATCAGAAAGGATGAATACCCACCATTTGCATCGACACGGTTGGAACTGGAGGGGATTATGCTAAGTGAGATAAGTCAAGCAGAGAAAGACAATTTTCATATGGTTTCACTTATATGTGGAACATAAGGAATAGCATGGAGGACTTTAAGAGAAGGAAGGGAAAAATGAAGGGGGGGAATCAGAGGGGGAGACGAACCATGAGAGACTATGGACTACGGGAAACAAATTGAGGGTTTCAGAGGGGATGGGGGTGGGGGATGGGTTAGGCCGGTGCTGGGTATTAAGGAGGGCACATAATGCATGGAGCACTGGGTATTATATGCAAACAATGAATCATGGAACACTACATCAAAAAGTAATGATGTACTGTATGGTGACTAATGTAACATAATTAAAAAAAGAGAGAGAGAGAGAAAAAAAAAAGACTGCACTAAGCACAGAGCCCGATGCAAGTCTCGATATCATGACCCTGAGATCATGAGCTGAGCTGAAACCAAGAGTCAGTCACTTAACTGAGCCACCCAGGCACCCCTAAAGCTTATTAGTCTTATAGCTGGAATTTTCTACCATTTGACCAAAATTTTCTCATTTCCCCAACCCCCATGTTTACTAATAGACCCAAATATCTTTTTAATCTTCCTGTAAAAATAAGAAACCAAAAGTAGATAAATTTAAACTTATGTCTATCAACTAATGTTTCAGTATTTTGTCTTATTTGCAAATGATCTAGAGTAATTAATATCTATCTTTCAAATAAGTATAATTTCAAGGTTTAAAGTTACAAAAGGATTTTGAAAACTATTTTTTAAATTTTATTATGTTATGTTAATCACCATACATTACATCATTAATTTTTGATGTAGTGTTCCATGATTCATTGTTTGCGTATAACACCCAGTGCTCCATTCAATACTTGCCCTCTTTAATACCCATCCCAGGCTAACCCATCCCCCCACCCCCCTCCTCTCTAGAACCCTCAGTTTGTTTCTCAGAGTTCGGAAACTATTTTTAAGGAGAAAAGTTCATTTACAAAATTTGTCTCATTTATATCCACTTAAAACATATGTTCTTAAAAATTATGCTTGGATTGTTCATGAAAATTTCATGAGACTTTAGACAAAACTAGCCATTACATTAAGTTGTTTTCTTGTTCACAAATTTTGTAATATAGGCATGTTAGGCAAGCATCAAATATTGCAGAAGTTAAACATGTGATTATCCCCACCAACTTGTTTTTGACATACATTAAGCTATTTATTTTTATTGTACATTTTGTTCTTAGAATGGTTTTCTAATTTTATAGTCTCTAATATCTAATAGAGATAACATAAGCTTATTTGACTAGTAAACCCAAGTAGAATAACTATCTACTTAACCAAAGTGACAATAAAAGATTTGAAGGTAAGCAAAAGTATCATGGTTTATATTTAAAAAAAAAAAAAAGCTGTAGCTCTTTCAATATTGAGGAGAAGTGGTTTTACTTTTTGTTAAAGATTTTATTTATTTATTCGTGAGAGACAGAGAGAGAGAGAGAGGCAGAGGGAGAAGCCAGCTCCCTGCAGAGCAGGGAGCCCGATGCGGGATTCAATCCCAGGGTCCCAGGATCATGACCTGAGCCAAAGGCAGATGCTTAACTGACTGAGCCACCGACGCGCCTGAGAAATGATTTTAAATATAATTCAGACAGCTCTGAAGACATACATGTTTTAACTAACCCAACAATATTAAATTAGCCTTATTTTCCAAAGATTATCCCTGAAAAACACATAGGTTAGGTTTGATATTTCTGAGAGTTTTATGAATACTTAATTTATATATGTACTAATTTTTTTTAGAATTTTTATTTATTCATTTGAAAGAGAGAGAGATAGAGACAGAGAGAGCATAAGCAGGGGGAGAGGCAGAGAGAGAGGGAGAAGCGGACTCCCTGCTGAGCGGGGAGCCCGACATGGGGATTGATCCCAGGAGATCATGACCTGAGCCAAGGCAAACACTTAACCATCTGAGCCACCCAGGCACCCCTGTACTTATTTTTTGTAAGTAAATTAACACAGAACTCTTTTACAAGTTAATTTTGATAATACCATCCAGAGGTAGAAAAATACCACTATAGATAAATATGTATGTATACATACATAGACATACATAACATACAGAGAGATGCAAATAGAGATCTTATAGTAAAATTAAACTATCAGGACTACACCAAAATAAATAAAAAGCTTTTGCACAGTGAAGGAAACTATCAATAAAACAAAAAAGGCAACCTGCTGAATGGGAGAAGATATTTGTAAATGATATATCTGATAAGGGATTAATGTCCAAGATATATAAAGAGTTTATACAACTCAACAAGAAAAAAGTAATAATGCAATTAAAAATGGGTAGAGGTCCTGAATAGACGTTTTTCCAAAGAAGACATACAAGTGGCCAACAGACACATGAAAAGATGCTCAATATCACCCATCATCAGGGAAATGCAAATTCAAACCACAATGAGATATTATTATACACCTATCAGAATGGCTAAAATCAAAAACAAAAGAAATAACAAATGTTAGTGAGGATGTGGAGAAAAAGGAACCCTCGTGCACTGTTGGTGGGAATGCAAACTGGTGCAGCCACTGTGGAAAACAGTATGGAGGTTCCTCGAAAAATTAAAATTAGAATTACTATATGATCTAATAATTCCACTACTGGGTATTTACCTGAAGAAAACAAAAACACTAATTTGAAGAGACATATGCACCTCTATGTTTATTGCAGCATTATTTCAATAGCAAGATACGGAAGCAGCTCAAGTGTTCATTGATAGATGAATGGATAAAGAAGATGTAGTATATATACTATGGAATATTACTCAGCTATAAAAAAGAATGAAATCTTACCATTTGCAACAACATGGGTGGATCTAAAGGGTATAATGCTAAGTGAAATAAGTCAGTCAGAAAAAGACAAATACAATATGATTTCACTCATATGTGGAATTTAAGAAACAAAACAAATGAACAAAGAAAAAAAGAGACAAACCAAAAAACAGACTCTTAAATATACAGAACAAACTGGTGGTTGCCAGAAGAGAGGTAGGTGCAGGGATGGGGAAAATAAGTAAAGGAGACTAAGAGTACACTTATCTTGAACATTGAGTAATGTATAGAATTGTTGAATGACTATATTGTATACCTGAAATGAATGTAACACTGTATGTCAATTATACTTGAATGAAAAGAACATTAGCCATGACTCAGGTAAACGTAATAATAAAAACTCATTGGTCCATATGAAATAGTTAGATCCTATATGTTTCTGGCAGATGGAACAAATTAAGGTTATCCACTCAGTGGCAACTAAAACTTTTTACCAGTATTTGTGGAGATTACTTTTAAGATTTTCCCTGATACGTATTCTAATGGAGACTGTGGACTAAATTTTGGGCAAGGAACCTTTTAGAAATACCAAGTGGCTGTTCTGGATGTTTTTAAAGGTCGTAGTAGCTGTCTCAATGTTTTTAAAGGTCGTATGAGTGGGCAATATATCCAATTTGTTTCCAAATAGCACTTGAGAAATTTTTTCCAAATGTATGCCTATTCTAAATGTGACTCAAAACTAAAACCAATAAGCTTTTTTAATATATAGCTTAACCATGAACACAAGAAGGTGCAAAAGAAGCAGTCCCCCATGATCTCAAGTCACTTCCAAAGATAACTAAAAGAAAAACCTAGCCAGACACTCTGAGAGCTGACAGTGGTCAGCAGGACATCAGCTGTAAGCGGGGTGCAACTCACATTTGCAGTACAAACCCCCACAAATTCTTAGTGCCCCCCAACCTCACAGCAGGTGCAGGCCCAATAAGCAGACCCTCAGCAGGTAGAAACCTAGAGAGATCTAAGCCAACTCTCAGGATATAAAACGAAGGCAGAAGGAGAATCTCATCCTGTGATTCTCCTCTTTGTGACAAATGACATATAAGACATAAAAAGGAAAACAGTGCTGTCCCTGGAAGGAAAAGAATCAGTAACCGATGAGGACCCCAAACCAAGAGTTACCCAAGAGTAATATCCAGAGAAATAGTTCCTTCAAGTGTTTTTTCCTGCTAATGTAAATTTAGACAAGGAGAAGTTCTTACTGCCCTCATGTGATCAGACTCTAAGCAGAAATCAGAGAGGCTGCCTTGGTAAGAATTTCTGCCTTTTCTGCTTTGTCAGATGTCCCGAGACTCAGCTATAGCCTCCCAAGAGAGTGGGATATCTGTGCCATCCCATCTAGGTCTCCAAAACTGCACAGGAGAGAAAAGCTTTTTCCTCTATCCTCTTAATTTCAGTAGCTGAGGTATGAAAATTAAACTGAAAAAAGCCAGATTAACAGGATAAAATGTTCATTTCACATGTGTACAAAGGCTTCACAGAAAAGAAGTGAAAACCCAGTGGAGGTTAGACCTGGGAGCTTATAAACCATTTTCGTAAAGCATAATAAATTGTGGAGAAGTGTCTAGACAGAGGAAACAGGTGTTGGGCTTTGGGGCGGTCAACTGGGAAGGTAGATATATGGGGAAACTAAATGGAAGACTAGGGTGATTTCAGTGAGGTTGGTTTACACAGACTCAAGCCATGCTGTCTCCGGTGACAAGAGTAGTCTCCCACGACTAAGAGCTGTTCTCTTCCTAGCACAGAAGAAGGGAGGGGGACCACCTCACAATGGGAATTTTATGCTCTAGGCAGATTGGGGAGGATGGAGAACTCTTTTTGTGTCTGTTGTTTCTGAATTGCCATCAGCTCAAAATAATCCTCGTGCCAAACTGGCATATTTGGGGGTGGCACATTCTGATCCCCTTCATGACTTATATCAGGCTTACTTGCAGCGTGGTTTGTTGTAGATAAGGTGTTGGTTTCCTGGGAAGGTTGGTGCAGATGGTGAGTCAAAGTTCTATTTTTATGTATGATCTGGCCATTGTTTGTGTATTTGGTCTCTCACTCTCTTCTGCTTTGTGACATCTGAGGACTTGATAAAGACCTAAAGAAGCACTAGAAGCCTTTAAAATTGTTTGATGTGGTCTGTCCCTACAAAATAAAAGATTAAGAATATTAAGGCAATTAGTTTTTGATGTAGTGTTCCATGATTCATTGTTTGTGCATAACACCCAGTGCTCCATGCAGAACATGCCCTCTTTAATACCCATCACCAGGCTAACCCATTCTCCCACCCCCCTCCCCTCTAGAACCCTCAGTTTGTTTTTCAGAGTCCATCGTCTCTCATGGTTCATCTCCCCCTCCGATTTCCCCCCCTTCATTCTTCCCCTCCTGCTATCCTCTTCTTTTTTTTTTTTTTTCTTAACATATAATGTATTATTTGTTTCAGAGGTACAGATTAACATAACAATAAAAAAATAAAAAGAATATTAAGGCAATTATAAAATGAATAAATTAGTAACTACTCATATATTTAAAGAAAAATTAACTTCAAACTCTACCCAATATTTTTATTGAAGCCGTTTGGGCTGAATTATTGGGACAATCACAGTTCTGGAGATCCAAAACAACTCACAAGCATCTTCCCCAGCATGTCAGGTACAAAGATCAAAAGACAAAGTGATATCATTGTTGCTTCATTTGTACCATAAAATATTGTGGTATTCAGTTTCTTATTGAGTGCAGCATAGTTGTGTTATGATGAGCGATAATAACATAATATCTAGAAGTTACTTTGAATTAAACAAAATAGTAAGATACTACTTCAAAACAAAGACTGGTTATGATTTTATTCTAAAATTTTCCTTATCATCTTTTGGAGTAAATCTATCATTTGTAAGGATAATGGAGTAGTCATGTACAGATCTCTGTGCAACAAAATACAGTTAGCAGTACAATGCTAAGCTAAAATCTGTGTTGTATATGATTATATATTTTAAAAGCTAAGATTTTAAAAACTAGGTTAAAGATCATATTGCATATCCTGCATTCTGGTTGCTTAGGTGTTAATGTGAGATGCAGTCAAGTGTTTACATAATTTTACAGTGAACAATTAACTAGTAGCATTGTTAACTCATTTGGGGAATGATAAAGAGGTTCTGTTAGAAACTATCACTTGGAGATCTTGTGAAATGAAGAATTTTTCTCCTGTGGTTTAGTTCGTGCTTAAAATGAAGTCCACACAGCTCTGAGAGAAATGATGGGCACCCTTGACTCTTGGCGTACCTCCAGAGACACATAAAGCAATGAAGCAATGGAGTAGCCAGCTCCTCTGCACAATTCTGGAGGCTCCACTTGCAAACCTGTATGAAAGCCACTAATTAGGGAAAAACAGGGTCCCCAATTTGGCAAAGATTTTAATAAAATAAGTCCTAGTTAGAGAGGGAACATTCTTTGTTTTGGAGAATTTCAATTGTGTTTACACATAAAGAAATTCTGAACCATCTCCCGTTATCTGCATTCCTTAGACTGGGAGAAAGCTGTTTTCTCCCAGAGGGCATAATACACAGTCCCTGTAAATGCTGGGGCGGGCTACTTGGAAGAGGTGGGAGGCTCTGGAGACAGTGCACGGATACACACAGCCATTAATAAATGCAGTGGCTTTGCTCCTCAAAATTTATTTTTGAACGTTGGTGTATGTAGCTCATAACAGTGTCGTGTTGCTAAGTTAGTAAGTTGGGTGCCTTCTGATCTCGTTAGTCTGCTACAATACATGCTCTGTATGTTTCCCGGGACAAAGGGAAATGTCTGGCAGTTGAGATACTTTAGACCAGCCACCAAAACAAGGGAAAAGGTGATGCTCCTGCCAAGGAGAGCAAAGGTACTCTGGCATCTCTTACTCTACATGAGGACAAGACATGCATTTAAAACACTTCCAGGGTATTTTGAGGTGCTAAATATGAATTTGAGCTAATAGTAATAATAAATTGCATTGCTGTTAGCACTTATCTTTCAAAATCATTTCATATACATTGTCTTGCCAGATCTGCAACTCAGTCCTGTGAGTTAACATTAGGCAAATACCACCATCTCTGCTTTAGAAATGAGGGAACCAAGGTTTAGAGTAGGCCCTAGAATTGCCTAATGGGAATTTGCCTCTAGTGGAACAAAAGCCCAACCACAGACTCATGAAACCAAACACAAAATATTTGTCTTGTTTTGTTGTATTAAATTTTAATTCCAGTATAGTTAACATACAGTGTTATATTGATTTCAGGTGTATATTTTAGTGATTCAACAATTCTGTACATCACCCAGTGTTCATCCCAACAAGGGCCCTCCTTACTCATTTGAGTCAAAACTAGGATCTTTTTCAATAGCCATAAAATCTCAGCTTCTTGGGACACCTGGGTGGCTCAATTTGTTGAGCATCTGAGTCTTGATTTCAGCTCAGGTCATGATCTCAGGGTCATGAGATCCAGCCCCATGTCTGGCTCTATGCTCAGCGTAGAGTCTGCTGGATATTCTCTCTCTCCTCTCTTTCTGCCCCTTCCCCCACTCACTCTCTCTCTCAAATAAATAAATAAAATCTAAAAAAAATCCCAGCTTCTTTTTAATCTTTAAATCTGGTATTAAAAAATAAATTATAATGAAAAAGGTTAAATAGTTTAGATAAATATTTTTAAAAAACACATTTTTAAATATCTTGAACCATTCTATTCAAGACTTTTGACTATAATATTCACAGAATTTTTATAATAGAAATGCTACCAACATATCTGTTTTTTAAAAATCCACTATCATGATACAAAAATTTTTTAGACAAATTATTTAAACCAAGCCAAATTCAACTCTTTATTAACACAAAATAAATAGACCATTACTGTTTTGGTTATTTCTGTACAAATAACTAGATTAGGGCAACTGCGTGGCCATATAATTAATTGTTTGGGCTCAGCTGTTTCATAGCAGAAAAGAATCAATTTAACATAATTGTTCTTTGATGCATACAAATGCATTGACAATGAATATTAAGTTTAAATATTTTTTGACAGTTCAGGGAAGCTAAAAAGACAGTTTTCTGTGAATATTACGGCATTCTCTAAAGAGGGAACTATATCTGTGTTTCTCCTGGAGAATCTCCTATTGGAGTGGTCATTTTTCTATCATGTACAGACATGATGGGGAGTGTGGAAATAAACCAAGACCAGTCAAATGAGAACAAGTAAATCTATTCATTCAGAGTTTCCTATAAGCAAGCCACCATCACTGTCATTTGTCAGAGACTTGAAGTTAGGCAGAAGAGGGAGAAAGCGTTATAGAAGAAAGAGAAGGTCTTGGGTGTGCCTTGATTGGAAGCTGTTGACCTGGGGGTGCTGGGGAGCTGTAGTTGAGCTAATTAGAACTGGGGATCCTATTGATTAGGGGTGTGTTGGACTTTCTCTGGTTGGTCCTAAGTTGGAAGTGGGGACAAAAATTAAGAAAGCTATCAATTATTAATCAAGTCCTGGCCATTTGGGGCTGATGTCGCAGGGGTCTGACTTCCTACAAGCAGACACAAAGATAGCAGGCTGGCCTCCTAGTCTGGTGCTGCAGATGATGGATCAGAGCTTTATTTTTAGATACGGTCTGACCATTCATTGTCCATTTGTTTATTCACTCTCAGGAACTTGCAAACCCTTTTATAATAAGACCTTGGTTAATAAAACCACTTTGGCAAAATTCACTTCTCCTCTCAGTAACTACTTGCTAATGACTCACAATTCCACATCACCAGTGTGGCCTTTCTCCTCCACTGCTGGCTCATGGCCAACTTCCTGACACATATTTCCACTCAGATATTTCAATTATAACATGTTCAAAATGAAGCCCCTAAAATTCCCACACAATCTAGTTCCTTTTGCAGGTTTCTCTAAATCAATCAAGGGCATCTTCATTAAATTTGAAGTCATTCTTGACTTTCCTCTTCTTACACTCCATCTGGAGTCCATCAGTAAATGTTGCGAACTTTACCTTCAAAACATATCAGGGACCTAGACTCTTCTCACACTTCAACCCCTTGCCCCTACCTTGGGGCAAGCACCATAACCTGTTAGCACTCTGGACCATTCCAAAATGATTTCCCTGTTTCTCTCCTTAACTCCTGCCTCTCTTTTCAATGTACTGTCAGAAGGATACAGTTAAAACCTAAGTCACATCTTGCCATGCCTCTGTTCAAAACCCTCTAATAGTTCGCTTTCAACTAAGGGTAAAATCCAAAGTACTTACTTTATCCCATAAGCTCTACATAAGCTCTGGCTTCCCATCTATGTGCTCCAGCACACTGGTTTTCATACATTCCTCAAATACTCCCAGGGTGCTCTTGCCTCAGGACCCTTGCACTTCCTGTTTTCTCCTCCAGGAAAATTTTCCCCAGATATCTGCATGCTAAGCTCCTCATTTCCTCCCAGTCTGTCACAGTGAGCTCCTGCCCTATGCACCTTATCTAAAACTTCAACCTGCTCTTTCATCATTTTATATCCCCAGTCTCTCTTCTATTTTATTTCTCCTTACTACTCATTCCTACCAACTCTCTCTATATTTTCCCTACTTACAGTATTTCTTTTCTATTCCTCCCCCACGGTGATGGCAGGCTTTTGTTTGTTTTATTCCACTACCAGACGCCCAGAATCTAGAACAGTGTGTATAGCATTTTAGAATTTAAAAAGCATTCTCACAAAACTTCTATGATACTACTTCCATTTTACAAATCGGAAAGTTGATCTCAGCAACTGAAGAGACTAGCTCAGTCACATGGCTTGGAAGTGACAGAACTCAGGTCTCCGATGTCCATGCCCAAAGCTCTTTTGACCAACCCTTAATGTCTTTCTGAAGACCATGCTTATTTTCATTATTAGTCTCATGTTTTTTTTCCCACATAACTTCTAACCCAGACTATTGACGATGATGGTCTCCTTAGTGGTCTTCCACCTCCAGTCTCTCTCTTTTCTATTCCATCTTTCCCTGCTCAAAAACCTTTACTGGACTGCCCATTCTTGTTCTATCTGGCATTCAAAATCCACCAAAGCCCAGATGTAATCTATCTTTCCAGTCTTTTTTTTAAGCTACACACCCAGGTGGTTACACATTCAGCCAGACACAGCTTTTGCAATTCCATAGCTAAGAGAGGCACTTTCATGCTTCCTTGCCTTTCTTTCTTTTTTTTTTTAAGATTTTGTTTATTTTAGAGAGAGAGCACAAGCAGGGGAGGGGAAGAGGGAGAAGCAAACTCCCCACTGAGCATGGAGCCCCATGTGGGGCTCAATCCAGGACCCCGAGATCATGACCTGAGCCAAAGGCAGATGCTTAACAGACTGAGCCATCCAGGCACCACCCTCCTTGCCTTTCTTTAGTCCCTTTGTCTAGAATCACCTTCCCTCATCTCCCATAATCCACTAAGATCCTTTCTGGAAGATTTCTGTCAACCTTTCATCAGAATTAACATCTGGTTGTATGAGGGCACATCATACTTTCTTTGTTGTAGAGTGGGTCTTGTGTTTATTCTTTAGTGGATGTCCACATCCTTGATCATCTCTCACTCCTTCACCTGTCACACAACATTGCACATAAAAGTACTCAGCAAATATTCATTTAATTAAAGCAAATAATGTTCATAATAGGAAAAGCAGATTCACAAGTTTCTCATCAGCGGAAAGAAAAGCTTAGGCAAATAAGGGAAAGCAAATCTGAGAGACCTGTAATCTGCCTGGAACTCTCCTCTGTGTACATGCTCTGTGTATTTTCCCTTATATTTAAAATGAGAACAATTATGCCCCATGCAGTCTGTCTTGTTGTTGGCTGGTGACAATGATGGGTTGTCAGATAATATAAGATTCTTAAGGGAAAGAGCTAATTATACCCCAGAAGGGGTCATTTTATTCTTAAAGTTTTTCTATCCCTGCACTTCTCTCCTCCCTGAAATAGCAAAGGGCAGAATGCCTAGCATAATGCCTGCCTAAGAGGGAGCACTCAACCAACAGCCATTCCCTTCTCTTTTTCTATTTATTCTTGCTCCTTCCCACATTTCTTTTTCTTTGAGATTATTTTTCTCCTTACTTCTTAAGACAAAACTCAACATAATTAGCCAGATGTATATTTTTTTAATTATTGACCTTATTTTCCACACTTATAAAAGCTAAGATCTATGTTAGTCATGGGAAATAGTAACCTTATATTTATACAAGAAGAAATGTTTACAATAACTTACCTACACTTTGATATTTTAATGATGCATTTCTATGCCAACCAAATCCAAGTTTTGATAAACTATGAGGTATTTTTCTTTCAAGTGACATTTCACTTCCTTTTTCATTAACAAGCTATGGGAAACCAATTACTCACAAAGTAGAAGATTCAAACTTACACCCATGTTGTCAGTCAACTATGTGTTAGACTGTGTTAGTCTAAGTACTAAATTTCTAGGTCCAGAGGTGAGCTCTACATGAGCTATTTTTTCTCTGAATGAGTGAGGCTTTTCATTGAGATATGGCATGATTAATACTACTAACAAGCTTTAATACCACCTCTTGTCTTATTCCTGGAGGGGTTAATGGTTACAAATCCTCACTATTCTACTATTCCAAATAGGCAGGGACCTGTGGCAGGGAACGGAAGTGATTGTCCTGGAAGTCTGTGGGTCTCCAAAGAAAACCAGCTTCTATCAGCTAGTCAAAAGGAAGGTCTCTCCAGAGACCAGCAGCACCAGCACTGGCCTGAGTGTCAGGCGTGGCCACTGGGCTCTCTGGATCCCAGGGGTTCCAACACCTCTCCAACCTTTTATGAATAGATAGCTAAAACCGATCACATTCTTATTTTCAAACATTTCAAATCTAAGTGCCTACATTATGGTTATGTGTTATAACCAAGTTGCATCAGACTGTTTTATATTTAAGGCTTTTGAGTTTGAAATAATTTAAGGGACACTCTGGCAATGGAAGAATAAGTCTTATTACCAGATAAAACACATTCTGAGAGCCCGTAGTCCAAGAGAGGTTGTCCTTGGACTCCTATCAGCAGCAAGGCCTCTGAGTAGTCAGAACACAATGGGGAGAGGCTTTGTGGAGCCCACAGCCTCACACCCTATGAAGAGGGTCAGAAAATGCTACTCAATATGTCACTTTAGCATAAGAATTATTTTGAGCTGAAGGCAATTAAAAAATGGCAGACACAGGAGTGGTTCCTGGCCCTCCTCCTTTCTGCCTAAAAGCAGGGCACAAATCTCCCTTTGTGAAGGTGTACCCCTCCCCTCTCCCATACCAGGAGGAAGAGAACAACCCTTATCACAGGAAATAGAAAGTGAGCACCGGCTTGAATCTGCATAAGCAAAACTTACTGAAATAATCTTTATCTTTCATTAGTTTCTCTCGATATATTTACCTCCCCACAATTTATCACCCCCAGAAGTCCAAATCCCCTTTCCTTTGTCTTGACACTTCTCCACTTCTCAGCTTTTGGAAAAATGGTACAGGAGCTCTCAAGTCTTACCACTTCTTTCAGTTTGCATCTCTTCTACATAAATCTCCTGTGTGCATATGAAATAAACCTTTTCTCCTGTCAATCTGCCTTTTTTTTTTTTTCAGTTTAATTTGTAGGCTCTGACCACTAAGCTTAAGAGGGTAGAGGAGAAATTTTTTTCCTCCTCTACAAGAGGAAGGGAAGGAGAGAGACAGAGAAGAAAGGAGGGAGGGAGGAAAAGTTTCCAATGAAATAAATTTTAATTTCCCCCTAATAATAAAAAAAGGAAATAGCTCTCTATATAGAGACAGACCAAAAGGAGAAAATGTTTTAAACAGAATGAGCTAAAAATGATCTTTACAAGAAAGAGCCTCATATAGAGTAGATTATATCTGTACAGGTATCCCCAGCTTCCAAGCAGCTCATATTCCCAAAGGTTGTTTTTACATAGTTTACTTGGAATTGTAAATGCATTTCGCCCAGAGAAACAATGTTATAAATGGGACTTGGATCTGCAGGCTGGCTGTGGAAAATGTAGCTTCCTCTAAGAATTAGAATATTTTGGTTCTCTATGTCAACACTGGTAGGTTACTTGTCTGGGAACTCTCTGTATTTTCTGAATAGGGAACAAAGAGCAATACCACCCCAAATCCCCAAGGAGGAGGGTAAAAATTTCAGGCTCAGATTCACCTACTACTCAAGAATAATTCAAGGGTAGTGTTGTCAGTCAGGAATTACCTGGTCTTCACATCAAAAGAAGAGAAAGCCTAGATAGTGAAGAAAGAGAGCTTACCATAAAATAACCATACACTGTCCAAATTGTGCATGCAGGTGATGAATGCAGCTCAGCACCACCTCTCCTAATCACATGTTTTCATGTGCTTTCCCAGCTATTGCTTAATTTTTTCCCCATAAAATCCCATTAAGGATGGTAGCAGAAGGACAGTAAGAAGGTATTAAAAGTTGCATTAGGAAATTTTTGGTGGCAATAGATATGTTCATTATCTTGATTGTGGTGATAATTTCAGCTTTATATGATTATTAGAAAATGGGAAATTCTTTACACATGTGTCAAAGATGATCACATTGAACACTTTAAATATATACAGTTGATTGTACAACACACATCAATTAAGTTTTAAAAAGAATGTATTGACCTGGGGCACCTGGGTGGGTCAGTCGGTTGAGGGTTGGACTCATGATATCAGCTGGGGTCATGATCTGGGGGTGGTGGGATCAAGTCCCACGTGGTTCTCTGTCCTTGGTGCAAAGTCTGCTTGAGATTCCACTTGAGATTCCCTCTGCCCTGCCCTCTGCTCACATGTTCTCTCTCTCTCTCAAATAATAAATAAAATGTTTAAAGAAAAATGTATTGACCAATATACCTCAATTAAGCTTTAAAAAAATGTATTAACCACCCCCCAAAAAAACTCCCATTGAGGTAGGTAAAATTACTTATCTACCCTACCTTGTGCTATATTACCACCATGGGCTACTACATAGCATGAGCCTCAATCCGTGGGTTTTCTTGCTTAATTCACAGTGATGGCTCAAAACAGAAATAAAAACTCTGACCCATAGACATAAATATTTTTTTAAAAAAACATTCAACAAATAAAACTTTATAAGTGATATTAAAATATTAATCATTATGAAGGAAAAAAAATCTGAACAACTCATGAGATACATTATGTCCTTGACTAGGTTTAGTTTAACCTATTAAATCAGTGAATTCACATTGAAATTCTGTAGAACTTGACAAACAGATTCTAAAACTTTATGGAAAATTACATTTTAAGAATATTTAACATAATTGAAAAGAAGAAAATAAAAAATTTGAAAATGTCCTTCTTGACATTAAGAATTATTTTTTAAAAAGTCATTGAATCACTACATTGTACACCTGAAACTAATATAACACCTATGTTAACTACACAGGAATTAATTTTTTAAAAAAATCATAAAAATAGTAAAACAGCATAATAAAGGCACAGGTAGAGACAAAAATATCAATAAAATAAAATGGAAAATTCACCATATGTACTGCCAATAATATATGGATAGAAGATAAATAGAACTAGAAGAGTAGAAGGACTCACATCAAATTTATGTAAATGAATTGGAATGGCTTTGGAAATATAAAGCTAATTTCAAGTTCATTAATAATTTTTCTTTTTCTTTAAGAAGTTAAAGAATTTGACAAAATGTTGATATGTATTAGTTTTCTGTGTTGAGCAAATTGATGTTTTTAGAATAGACTTTAGAGAATTTAAAAATACTTTCCAACAACAACAACAACAACAACAACAACAAAAAAGCCACACCACAGTAGTGAAAAGGGGATTGCATCAAGTAACTTTTAGGTAGTTTTAATAGCCTCAAAAAAGGGAGAAATTGAGTTTCCTTCTTAGAGCAGCATGAGTAAAAGGAAACTCAAGAATTAGGAAAGTTAGGGGTAAAGAAATAAAAAATAGAAAATGCTAAAATAAATCATCAATATACTGGCAAGATATCTGGATGGAAGGAAGGTAAACTAGAAAAGAAAAAGTGCCTCCAGGAAAATGAGAAACTATAATCCCTGTGACTCAGACTATTTTGATGTCAAGCAGACAAATGATCCTTGTCAACTAGGGCTGCAATAGGTGTTTTTAATGATCATCACACCATCCACTAATCTGCCTTTAGATCATAAGGACTGACAGCTCCCACACTCCAAATAATCCCTGCCATGCTGTGATCCAGGATATGTGCCTCAATGGGGCAAAGGCTTTAAGGTCTATTGGGAAGAAAAATATTTTGCTCTGATGAGATGGACTGGCTGACCTTGCAGTGAATTTCCATCCCCTTCTCAAAACTCACATGCATAAGAATTCATAAAACAATCCCACTCTGACACACACTGGGAATGGATTAATCAATACACCACCTCAGTCAACCTCTGTTACTTGCACTTAATTTTTTTTCAATTTACTTTGTTGCTAAAAGGAAATGTTGAAGCCTTAAAGTATTAATTTGAATGATTGAAAGGTTTTTCTAAATTTAAAGTGAACTTTAAGAAATGTGCTCTATCACAAAAGAGTCAGATTACCTTAGAAAATCATTTAAGTAGGAAAATGAGCATAACACATAAATGTTTCAAATGTCACAAGTCCTAACATATTAAATAAACAGAGAAGGTAGAACAAGAATGTTTTAATGAGAGCTAATACTTGATTTTCCAGATTGAGAAGTTGACCGTGTGAGACTCAGATGGGGAAAAGAGATAAGATGAAGATATCATTACCTAGATATTGCAGTCACCAATGAGAGGTGATGATTGTTTTGATCAGGATGGTAGCAGTGGAGGGAGGAAAGTATGACAGATCCTTGGTATATTTTGAAGTTAGAAGTGACAAACTGGATGTGAAATACTAGAAAACAAACAAACAAACAAACAAAAACCCAGGAAGTCAAGGATAACACCAAGGTTTTTGGCCTGAGCAGCTGGGAAGATGGAGTCACCACTTACCAAGATGAGAAAGATTGAAAAAGGAGTATATTTGAAGGAAATCACACCAAAGTTGTTGAGAGGCATATAAGATACCTGATGTCTGAAATGTCAAGTAAGCTGGTGTGTATATAGGTCTGGAATTCTAAGGGGAGTCAGAGGTGGAATACACATTTGGAAATTGTGAGCATGTGTTTAAATGTAGATGGCATTTAAAACCATGAGACTGATTGGGGCACCTGGATGGCTCAGTCGGTTGAGCGTCTGACTCTTGGTTTCAGCTCAGGTCATGATCTCGGGGTCATGGGATTGAGCCCTGCATAGGACTCTGTGCTCAGTGGGGAATCTGCTCCGAGATTCTCTCTCTCTCCCTCTGCCTCTCCCCCTCTCTCAAATAAATAAATTTTAAAAACAAACAGACAAAACAATGAGACTGATTGAGGTTATCTAAAAGTAAGTGTAGCCTGAGAAAAGATGAGATCTGAGAACAGAATTCTGGAGCACTCTGATGTTTTCTGATTGTTAGGGGTCAGTATGGTGGGAAGATGACCACGAGAAAGTAGAATCCTTGAGCCAAGTGAAGAGTGTTTCAAAAAGGACTGACCAACCGTGCCAAATGCTGCTGATAGGCCAAGTAAAATGGGAATGGAGAATTAGTCACTGGGTTTAGCCACATGGAGGCATTACTGACTTTAGCAAAAGTTATTTTGTTGCAGATTTAGGGGGAAAATCCTTGTTTGTGATGGTCAAAAAAAGGAATAAGAGATTTCTCTTTCTGGCAAAGACCCTACTCCTACCTGTTCCTCCCTCTCACAACTAAAAACACCCTAGATATAACAAACAACAAGCATAGGAAAACTGAAAGGTAGAAAGAAGGAGGGCAGCCTAGAGACCTTGAAACTTGAGGAGCAAAATGGCAGCAGGTCCCCTGGATCTTCTTATCATTTCACATACATCCCAGATGGGGTGCTCCAGAGCCTCCTATCCAGAACTGCCAATGGCACAGATAAAGAGAGCTCTGAGAAAAGCCTGTTTCCCTGGCCAAAAGACTGGTATGGCTTAACAACAGAAAATCTCGTTGGCAGTCCTCACCCTACTTTGGCCAACACCAACAGAAAAACTGTACCCCTTCTTTACTCCTCCACCCCTGTGGTTTTAACAGGACTGGGCAAGGGGCTGATTTTTCACCCAACCCTCCTGCCCCATGGGAGCAGATGGCAGTACTCTGATCCCTTGCTTAGTGGTGCCTTTGGAGTCAAGAGGGTAATCTTCCATCCTCTGCCTGGCAGAAATAGGTAGCACCCAGATTCCTCCTCAGTGGAGCTGAGGAACATAGGCTGAGATTCCACCAAAGGGATAGTATCAGCAGGTACAGCAGCGAGCTAAGCCTCCTGCCACAATGAGATTCTAAAGAGCTGGTAAAGAGGTGGGACTAGTCACCACTGGGCTACTTCCTTTCCATGGTGTGTCGGCAGGGTTCATCTGGGAGCAGAGCCCCCAATCTGGCGGCAGTGACACTGAACTAGGTGGTACTAAGCAGGGCTAGTGGGTACTCTGCTTCCCCTATTCTGCCTTTCTAAGATTGGAGGATGGGGAGCTGAGCCTCCACCCCACCCAGCATCAGTAAGACTGAGCAAAATGATACAAGATAGGGCTATTCAGTACTCAGATACCCCCTGCTGTGTGAGCAGGGCAGCTGAGCCTCAACCTCCACCTGTGATCAACCAGGCTGGATGAGGTAGTGGAAGGCAGATTACCAATCCTCCCCACTTCTCTCCGGATGTCCCCTGGTGAATCTCCTAACCAAGTGGTAGGATTCAACTCTTCCTTGTCTCCTTTCTGGTGGCAAGAGGGCACAGAATGGGGGCAAATTTACACCTCCATTCAGAGGCAATGAAGTGGTGCAGTTTTGTGCCCTAATGTCAGCAGGACCAAAGGAGAAGGTGAAATTTTACCCCAACTATTTGCAACAAGTATTTCACTTTTGCCAGAATGGTGTCAGCAAGGCCCAGCAGGAAGCTAAACATATACACTCACTGGACCCTTGTGCTACACCTCAACAGGAATGCCTGCTTAAAAAAATAAAGAGATTAAATAGGATTCAGAGTCTCATAATATAATATTCAAGATATCCAGGATACAATAGAAAATGAGTTACCATGCCAAGAACTAGGAAAATCATGACTTAAACAGGAAAAGACAATCAACAAATAGCAACACCAAGATGAATCAGATATTGCAATCATTCAATAAAGAACAGGTATTAAAGACCAATCATAAAATTGTATCGACAAGCAATTACAAATTATCTTAAAATAAATTTTAAAAATGCAAAATCCCAGCAAAGCAACAGAAGTGATAAAGCAAACAAAACAAAACAAACAAACAAACAAAAAAACAAAAAAACCCACACGGAAACTACAGAACTGAAAAATCTAATCACCGAGATGGAAAAAAAATACTCAGTGGATGGACTAAATAGCAAAATGGAGGAGGCAGAAGATAGAGTCAGTGCACTTAGATGATAAAACTCACTTGATCTGAACAGCAGACAGAATTTAGTCAATCCAAACAACAGAGATTTTTTTTTTTTTTTTCAGTGAATGGAGACTCAGGGATTTGGGGACAATAATGAAAGAGCTAACATAATTTTAGTAGAGTCCCAGAGGACAGGAGAGAATGGGAATGAAAAACTATTTAAAAAAGGAATAACAAAAAAAAAAAAAAAAAAGGAATGACAAAACTTCCCAAATCTGGCAAAATACATAAACCTCCAGATTCAAGAAACTGAATAAACCACACATAAGATAGGATAAAATCAAAGAAATCTATACCAAGACAGATCGTAATGAAACTTCTTAAAAGTAAAGACAAAAATAAAATCTTGAAAACAGATAGAGAGAAATGACCTATTGCATATTGGGAAACACCACTTTGAAGAACATCCTATTTGTTACCTGAAACCTCAGATACCAGAAGGAAATGACACAATATTTTTCAAGTACTAAAAGAAAAAAAAAATCAACCACAAATTCTATATCCATTGAAAGGATCCTTTGGTATTGACAGGAAAAAAACATTTCGAATAGAAGAAAACTAAGATTTGTGTCATAAACCTATCCTTAAAGAATTGTTAAAGGAAGTTCACACTAAACAAAGTAGAAATGTTAACAGCAGTCTTGGTACTTCAAGGGTGAGAAAGAACATCAAAAAAAAAAAATGGGAAAATATAATATATTATCATATTGCAATATGTAAGTGTATTGAATCAGACCACAGAGCTTAAACGTATACAATGTTATATGTCAATTATATCTCAATAAAACCAGGGTGGGGGAAGATAGGAGTCTTAAAGAGAGTGATAGTGCAGGCACGGACATCTTCCAGTAATGTGGCCAGTACGACGGGGCTGGGGATGACCACACTGAGAAGTCTGGTGAGTAATATGGACCAAGAGCATAAGCAAGCTGAGGCTTTTTAGGAGAAGGGGAGGGAGAGCCACCTGGATGTGGCAACAAGGAGCAGGGAAGACCTCCTTCCAAACCTACTACTGCAGAGGTGAATGAATTAAACATAGATATTGAATGAGAGAGCTACAAGGAAACAGGTATTCTTGGGTCATGTCTAGAAGGAAGAGGGGCCCATGGGGGGTTCATAAGGAAGTTGCCTATGGGTTCACATGAGCTAGCTGCAGAGGCTTTAAGGGATGGGTTTCAAAGGCAGAAAAGGGGTAAGAGATAGGGGAAGAGGTAAACTCTGGAATGGTGTTCTAGGAACCTGGGGATTATTTTGGCAACTGATATAAATAGAAGCAAAGAGCCTTGTACTATTATGTTTGAAGTTCTGGCACATTGAAGTGCTGAGATTGTGAGTACTAGGGAGGAAAGGACAAAGGAGAAAGGAGTTGTCAGGACCACACAGCTTTCCGGAGGCAGGGCACTTAACTCCTGCCTATGGTAGTGTGGTGACAGGGAGAAGTGAGGTTCCAGGAACATAGGAGTTCGGGGACCATTCTCAAATTTGTTGACGTCAACATGGAAGCTGAAGAAGTGAAGTATCCCCGTATATCTCAATGAGCCAACTTTGGATCTGAAGATGAGCAACTAAATATCTCAGATCTGGGGTTCTACCCCAAACTCTGCTTGCTAGGTTTCTCCCCTCCCCTCAGTGTGCTAGAGAATACGTGTGGTAAAGGAAAGGTCATCAAGTCATTCAACACACTCTTGATTGTAGTAGCAATAGGCTAAATGTTAGGGATGTGAGAAGGCAGACAATGCCATAGGGTGAACCAGGGAAAAAAAAGAAAGAGCAGTAAAAAAGGGGGGTGGGGGTGAGGTAGGCTAAGGATTAGGGAAGTCTTTTAAGCTTTATACTTCAGCCAAAGAGCATTGGGAACCCACTGAAAGGTTATTATAGGCAGAGGAAAGGTATGATCAGATTCACTTTTCAAAAGGATGACTTCCTTTTGGCATCCATGGTCTTAGGTTTTCAAATCTTTTTTTTTATTTTTTATTGTTATGTTAATCACCATACATTACATCATTAGTTTTTGATGTGGTGTTCCATGATTCATTGTGCATAACACCCAGTGCTCCATGCAGAACGTGCCCTCCTTAATACCCATCACCACGCTACCCCATGCCCCCACTCCCCTCCCCTCTAGAACCTTGTTTGTTTTTCAGAGTCCATCATCTCTCATGGTTCGTCTCCCCCTCCGACTTCCCCCCCTTCATTCTTCCCTTCCTGCTATCTTCTTCTTTTTTTTCTTTTAACATATATTGTATTATTTGTTTCAGAGCTACAGATCTGTGATTCAACAGTCTTGCACAATTCACAGCGCTTACCATAGCACATACCCTCCCCAATGTCTGTTACCCAGCCACCCCATCCCTCCCACCCCCGACCACTCCAGCAACCCTCAGTTTGTTTCCTGAGATTAAGAATTCCTCATACCAGTGAGGTCATATGATACTTGTCTTTCTCTGATTGACTTATTTTGCTCAGCATAACACCCTCCAGTTCCAACTACATCATTGCAAATGGCAAGATCTCATTCCTTTTGATGGTTGCATAATAATCTGTTGTATATATATATACCCCATCTTCTTTATCCATTCATCTGTTGATGGACATCTTGGCTCTTTCCACAGTTTGGCTATTGTGGACATTGCTGCTATAAACATTGGGGTGCAAGTACCCCTTCAGATCCCTACTTTTGTATCTTTGGGGTAAATACCCAGTAGTGCAATTGCTGGATCATATGGTAGCTCTATTTTCAACTTTTTTATGGCATCTATGGTCTTAGGTTTTCAAACTGAAATTGCATAGCTCCCATTATGCTTGCCAACTACAAACTGAATAACATAAGGCAACTTTTATAAAAATAAAAATAATATGATCCCCCTAAGCCTTAAACTAGAGTGTCTTAATAATGGGGATAATGTAGATAATACAGTGTATTTCTGAGGTGTTAGAGGATTAAGTGGGTAATCCATGTCAAGGATTTCTGGTGTACTTCATACTTGGAGGTACCCAATAAATGTTAGGTCTTTCACAAGACTCTCTTCTAATATGTACTTATTGGAATTTGGATTTTGTTCTTTGGTATGGGAAAACATCCATAGTATTTTCTAAGAAAAGATAAAAAATGTAGACTTCCAGAAAACCACCCTTTGATCATACAGATAGCAATCTGCACCACATCCCTTAGTATAGATTTCTGTCTCTTGAAATAAAAATGCTATTTCAGATGAATGGCAAGTTCTCAGGAAAAAAGTTACCATATATAAACATAAAAAGACTCTATTGTTTGTTCTCCATCCTAGTAGACGTAGTGAAGAGAAAATATAGTCATCCAGAACTCATCATTCCACTTCCCTAGTAGTGTTTTGAAGGCTGTCAAATAGCCCTGAGCCAAAGAGATCCTTTTCTACCTCTTCATCTTTTGATTTAAAAGTAAAAATTTAACACCAGAAGTATGAGCAACAAAAGAAAAAATAGATAAATCGGACTTCAACAAAATTTAAAACTTTGTGCATTAAAGAACATTATCGGGGCCCTAGGGTGGCTCAGTCGGTTAAGCATCTGCCTTCAGTTCAGGTCATGATCCCAGGGGCTTGGGATCCAGCCCTGCATTGGGTTCCCTGCTCAGCGGAGAGTCTGCTTCTCCCTTTCTCTCTCCCTCTGCATCTCCCACTGCTTGTGCTCTCTCTCTCTCTCTCAAATAAATAAATAAAATCTTTTTTTAAAAAATCATAGAAAAAAGAACATTATCAAGAGAGTGAAAAGACAATCTGCAGAATGGGAGAAAGTATTTGCAAATCATATATCTGATAAGGGTCTAAGATCCAGAATGTATAAAGAACTCTTACAACTCAACAATAAAAAAGACCAAAAAAAAAAAACCCAATTTGAAAATGGGCAAAGGAGCTGAATAGACATTTCTGCAAAGAAGGCATACAAATGGCCAATAGGCAACTGGAAAAGATGTTCAACATCATTAGTCATTAAGGAAATGCAAATCAAAACCACAATGAGATACCACTTCACACCCACCAGACGGGCTATAATTATTTTTTAAAGATTTTATTTAGTTAGTTGATAGAGAGAGAGAGGACAGGCAGGGGGAGCAACAGGCAGAGGGAGAGAAGCAGGCTCCCCACTGAGCAGAGAGCCCGATGTGGGGCTTAATCCCAGGACCCTGGGATCTTGACCTGAGCTGGAAGGCAGGCGCTTAACCGACTGAGCCACCCAGGCGCCCCTATAATTTTTTTTAAAAGAGATAATAACAAGTTGGTAAGGATATGAAGGAATTGGAACTTACACACTGCTGATGGGAACGTAAAATGGTGCTGGAAAACAGTCTGACAGTTCTTTAAAGAGTTAAATACGGAATCACTTTATGATCCAGTAATTCCACTCACTTTCACCAGAGAGAAATGAAAACATGTCCACATAAAAATTTGTACATGAATATTCATAGTGGTGTTATTCATAGTAGCCAAATGTAGAGAGTGTAGATAAGACATCAAATATCTATCAACCAATGAATGGGTAAAGATGGCCAATGGAATACTTTTCAGCCATATAAAGGAATGAAATACGGGATACATGTCATAATGTGGATGGATCTCAAAAACATTATGCTACGTGAAAGGAGCCAGACCACTAAGGCCACATATTGTATGATTCCATTTCTATGAAATATGCGGAATAGTTAAATCCTTAGAGACAGAAAGCAAATGGATGGTTGCCAGGGGCTGGGGGAAGAGGAGATGCAGGGTGACTTCTTACTGGGTACAAAGTTTATTTTGAAGTGCTGAAATGTTTGATTGTAGACAGAGGTGGTGGTTGTACAACTTTGTGAACATACTAAATGACACTGAATCATTCATTTTGTTGTTAAATTTATAAGAATTTCACCTCAGATGAAAAAAATAATTAAAAATTTAACAGGCCAAATTATGGTGAACTTCAAGTGACAAGATAAAAGTTCTAGATAGTAGGGCACGTGATGTGATGAGAACTGGGTGTTATATGCAACTGAAATTATTGAACACTGCATCTGAAACTAATGATGTACTTACATGTTGGCTAACTGAATTTAAATAGGAAAACAAAACAAAACAAAACAAAAAACATTACTCAAAAAAAAAAGTTCTAGATTGTATCTTGTAAATAATAGAGATTATCTCTTAAAATATTTTTTAAATACACCTAACATTTTAGGATGATTAGTTTCTTTATGTCTGTAGTGTTTATCAAAACCAAAACAGCCAGGGGTGCCTTAAGTCAGTTAAGTTCCCTACTCTTGGTTTTCAGCTCAGGTCGTGACCTCAGAGTTTTGAGATCAAGCCCTGCAATGGCTCCGCCCTGAGCATGTAGTCTGCTCGAGAGTCTCTCCATCTCCCTCTGCCCCTCGTGCTCTCTCTTTCTAAAATAAATATATAAATCTTAAAAAAAAAAAAACCAGCCAATTATAAGTAGAACATTCTATCAGTTTGCTGTTTTGTTTAAACGAAGCTCCTCAATTGTCAAGACTGTTTTTGGTTTTGTTTTTTTATATTTCATTGTCCTCCCCCATTTATGAAACTGATGAACATGGAGGCTAGTTCTGTATTCAATTCTATATAACCACACAGCCTCTTACAGCCTTCAAACAAGAATCATTTTATGGGCACCTGAGATAATAATGGGGTTTTGAAAAATGCCAATTTGTGATGTGTGAGCATGGAGAAATATATACAATAAATGCAAAGTGTAAGAGTCAAGTCAGTCCACAGAGAAGTGTAAGAAAAAAGAGGGAAGACATAGAGAATGAGTGGTAGGACCCCAGGGGTCAACCTGTAATACAGATAATTCCTGGCCTGATGAGAAGTCTGAACGTGGGGTCTGCTGCTTTAACATCCAACTGTAGGATCTTGTTTTCTTAAGACTCAGGTAATCTTAGAGTTAGATTTTAGGAAAACTAGAGGTGAAAGCAGAGTCCTGGATACTCAGTCAAGAGAGGGCCCTGCAAAAATTAATAAGACAGGAAACAACAAGTGTTGGCAAGGATGTGGAGAAAGGGGAACCCTGTTACACTGTTGGTGGGAATGCAAGTTGGTACAGCCACTCTGGGAAACAGTATGGAGGTTCCTCAAGAAGTTAAAAATAGAGCTACCCTACGACCCAGCAATTGCACTACTAGGTATTTACCCAAAAGATACAGACATAGTGAAAAGAAGGGGCATATGCACCCCAATGTTCATAGCAGCAATGTCCACAATAGCCAAACTGTGGAAGGAGCCAAGATGTCCCTTAACAGATGAATGAATAAAGAAGATGTGGTTCATATATACAATGGAATATTACTCAGCCATCAGAAAAGATGAATACCCACCATTTGCATCGACATGGTTGGAACTGGAGGGGATTATGTTAAGTGAAATAAGCCAAGCAGAGGAAGACAATTATCATATGGTTTCACTCATGTGTGGAACATCAGGAACGGTGTGGAGGACCACAGAGGAAGGGAGGGAAAACTGAATGGGAAGAAATCAGAGAGGGAGACAAACCATGAGAGACTCTGGACTCTGGGAACCAAACTGAGGGTTACAGAAGGGAGGGGGGATAGTGGGATGGGGTAACTTGGTGATAGGTATTAAGGAGGGTACATGAGGTGATGAACACTGCGTGTTATACACAACTAATGAATCATTGAACACTACATCAAAAACTAATGATGTACTATATGCTGGCTAATTGAACATAATAATTTAAAAAGAGAGAGAGAGAGAGAGGGCCCTGGATCTGTTGGGTTATACTGGGTTTATATAATTGTCTGTCCTACAGTTGTGCAGTTTATGTCCAAAATGATGCATGTTTTTGACCTCAAATTGACAAAGGCTGCTATTGAGGAGAGGAAGAGGGAAGGAATGCAAAGACAAGGCCACAAAGATGGCCAGTGCACCACAATGAAACCCTTTCCAGTCACATGTAGTCCAGGGAAGTAAATGGTTCAAATGCAAGGAACCTGGGGCGCCTGGGTGGCTCAGTTGGTTAAGCATCTGCCTTCAGCTCAGGTCATGATCCCAGGGTCCTGGGGTGGAGCCCCGTGTCAAGCTCTCTGCTCAGCAGGGAGTCTGCTCCTCCCTACACATGCACTCCTGTGCTCAGTCTCTCTCTCTTTCTCCCTCATAAATAAATAAATAAATAATCTTAGATTAAAAAAAATGCAAGGAACCTGGTTTTGCTTGTTTGTTTGTTTTACCTCAAATTCTTATTTATAAGTCAAAAGCTGCATCCAAATGTCATGATGTCTAATCATTTCCTTTTGTATTTTCTCTCTTCATTTTCTTTAACTGTTTCATTAATAAAAGGCCTCACAGTATCTCAGTGATACATTCTCATCTCTAAGACAAATGGTTGATGTGTGCTATAAACCAACAGATGAATAAAACATACTCAGCTTCATGCTATAAAGTGCTTCTTTCTGATTAAATGAAACACTATTTCAGCTGCTTATTAAGATAAAACATTGTTTCAGATGTAGTTCCTAATGCATTCCCAGAGCTTCCTACGCTTGCCTCAATGGCAGGACATTTGGCCTTCTTTGGATGTGTCCGTTTCCACCATGAAACCATGAGCTGTCTGGAAGTAGGAAACCTTTTCTTATGTTTCTGTAACCTTAGTGGTCAGCACAATACAGAGAAGCAGAGTAGAAATGTTCATGATTCATGAAGGCAGAGACCCCACATGCCTTGCTTACTGTTGTATCTTCAATAGGTAGTTCAGATCTAGCACACAGCAAGTCCTCAGTTATGTATTTGTTGAATGAATGAATGAAAAGTTTATTTAAACGATTCATACATTCAGCCATTTTCATTCCTTTGAGCTCTTTGCCAGTATTAAAATATCCAAATAGAAGTTTAAAAAAAAAAATAGATGGCCATTTGGATGTTTTGTCAAACATCTGCATGTTGGATACATCAAAATATTTGATATTATGAATCTGAATGATTGAATATTAGACTTCTCTAGATATTTCGATGTGGTTAGGTACAGTCATTTTCCTTGTGATTACTATTTGTCAACCCTCTTTTATATAAAACTATATATACAAAGAGGATTTCTAATCTAGTTCTTTTTGAGATAAGAACCATTCTGTGCCAGGTAAATCAGCATGCTGAGTCCACATAATCTTCCTGCTTTCCTTTCTTAGCTGAAATGTCATTCTGCTCCTGGAAATGACCTGGAATTTCTGCCTCTCAGAACTTTGTGTCATCAGGGGTGACTGTGGCCTGCTTTCTTGCCTCTGAAGCAATTTTCTTTTGATCAGAAATGTTCACATATTATACTGTACCACACAAAGTAATGTCCTCTCACCCTTGGGAAACAATAACAGAAGTAAACAGGGACATAGTAGAGTCTTCTAAGCTGTTTAAAACATCCTTTTTTACATTCACACTTATTAAAAAACTTACCAGATATTTTAGGAAACATATTTTATTAATTGGTAAGTTAATGTAAGCATACCAAAGTAATGATATTCAAACTTATAACACTGTCTAGAGACATTATAAAATTTAAAATTCCTTTTGAATCATAGAAAATGTATTATCATAAAAATGTTTAAGTATTGGGCATACAGTGTTTTAGCCAAACTCTCAACTTTTTCAAATAGTTATAGTATAAATTATTGTGTGTATGTATAAACGTATACACATGTAATCAAAACTTCAATTTTTTTCAAATACTTATGATACACACAATTTCACACGATGTCCTGAGATATTTGTTTCTATTTGTAGAGATTGGTGCACATTACCATTTGTATCTTCGGAAGTAAATGTTTGGTGGTTACTATGGCAAATGCCAAACCTATGACCAAGTCACAGAGTAGAAAAAAGTAACTGAGAGTTAGATATAGTTCATATATATATATATATATATATATATATATATACACATATATATAATGTATAATTTTTTAAGAATAATAATTATTATTAAGAAACCTGTTTCCTGGCCTGCCAGAAAGTTCTGATGATAAAGTAGATAATGTTAATATATACAGATAACCAAAATTATTTTTTATCTGTAATAAATGCTAAAATATTAGGTTCTGGGTGAAAAAAAATCCCACATTCATCTTGCCAAGTTCTTTGCCAGTCAGGAATGTTTCAGGAAAATCTAAAGCTCACATTTCTTTTTTTTCTTTCTTTCTTTCTTTTTTTTTTTTTTTTTTGCATTTAGTGACTGCATATTCTTTGACAGAAGACTGTTGATTCTCAGCTTGCTTAATGGAGCCTCTCCAAAACTGTGCTTTTTTGAAGAGAAATTTTCCTTTGCCAACCTTAAACCAAATCTAGACTTACTTTGGTTACTATCTTATATATTTGAACAGAAGATTTAAAATTAGGGCTAAAAGCAAAGGTGCCTACAGATACTGTTTCCAAATATACCTTTTCCAGTGTCAGTACTGTGACCTAAATTAAGCAAAAGCAGCAGTGGTTAAGAACAGAGAAGAAAGATGTTGCTCCTTTATAGGACAAAGACATCCTAATAAGCCTTGTGAGTTGTTACTGTTATTTTTTTTTCTCCATAGTTCGTTCTGTGAGAATTAAACTAAAAACCTTTATGCCATCAAGGTTTTTGGAATGTCAACGAATGTTGTATTTGTCATACCTCCACATTTAACTTCCAATTGTTAAGTATAAGTCATCAAAGAAAATCAAACGTCTATATAGATGTTATAGAGTAGCATCCTATATATGCAGCCCTGCTCAGATTATTGGGAAAGGTTCTCAATAACTGTCAGAGTTGAGATTCACAACTTCCTAAAATATCATCAAACTGCACTGTGTTACAGTTTAATTTTCAAAAATGTAAAATCATTACTTTCATGTGGATATAGAATGAATATGTGTGAAAGATTATTTTTAACTTAGTAATCACTGAAGGAGATAGTAACATGTTAAGCCAAGTCCAAAAGCACTTACGAATTGATGTCTATAGACTATTTGACAAGAAAAATGTTGGAATATAATTGCTACATATACCTATAAAACTGGCTTAAGTCCAGCAAGCCATTGACCACAATCTCTGGGGTAGCTGGTGAGCTAATAGAAGTTGTATCTCTCTCAGGCAAAAATCCACAAGTTAACCTTTGCTTCTACTTAGACAACAAAAATCAAGCCCATCAAGTTATGGTGGGCTTAATAAATGTAGAAAATAAACAATAATATAATCAAATATTATTATAATAAAATCAAATAATCAAATATTATATTATTGTTTATTTTCTACATTTATTAAGCCCACCATAACTAACTGAAAGAATGGCTAGTGACCTTTTGTCTAAGTCCAAGCTTTAGATAGAAATAGTGTGTCTGAGGTGCACCTGGGTGGCTCAATGGGTTAAGCATCTGCCTTTGGCTCAGGTCATGATCCTAAGAGTCCTGAGATCGAGCCCCGCGTGGGGCTCCCTGCTCAGTGGAGAGTCTGCTTTACCCTCTCCATCTCCCCCCGCTTGTGATCTCTCTCTCTATCTCTCGAATAAATAAAATCTTAAAAAAAAAAAGAAATAGTTTGTCTGGGTTTCCTCCATATTCAACCATCTTATTTCACCATGTTCCTAATTCTGTGCATCCAAGTATGAGAAATATCCACATGACAGTAATATCAATAATACAAGATAAATACTGTTTCAGAGAATTTAATTAAGATCCATTCATTCAACAAATATTTTAATAATAATAATAAGAGGTAACATTTATTGAGTTTTCCTGTGTTCCAGAAACTGTGCTTTACATTTATTATATTATTTAATACACACCAAAACTCTATGGAGCAGCTACTATTGTTATCTTTATTATTATTAACCCCCATCTTTTAGAACTTAAATAACTTGCCCACAATTTTACCTGGTAAGTGGTAGAACTGACATACAAGGCAATATCTGTGGGATAACAGACCTCACACTCCTAACTTGTAGAAGTGTCTGTCTTCTAAGTTCCAGCCACAACATTTGATTGCTGAGAGCATAGTGGTTGATAAGACATTGCTCTGGCCTTCGAGGAGCTTAAAGTCAAGTGCCTGAAGTGAATGAGCAACTGTTAATTATAAGATATAAGTGTTATGATGTGGTAAGTACAGATAGGAGGGTACCAGGGCATAGGGGAAAGGCTCCGAGCCCAGTTTGGTAGGTCCTGCAAGGCTTTTCAAGGGGGTGTTTATAAGGGTGCCTGGGTGGCTCAGTGGTTAAGCGACTGCCTTTGACTCAGGTCATGATCCCAGGGTCCCGGGATTGAGCACAGCGTGGGGCTCCTTGCTCAGCGGGGAGCCTACTTCTCTGCCTACTTGTGCTCTCTCTCTATCTCTCTGTCAAATAAATAAATAAAATAAATAAATAAAATCTTTTTAAAAAGTGGGGGATATCTATAAATGTAATATTATTTAGTTTGGTAATGTGATTTGATTATATTATTGTTTATTTTCTACATTTATTAAGCCCACCATAACTAAACACAAAATTGCAACCCATTACCAGCCTATCCTCTTTATTTATTCCTTACCTAGAAAAAAAGGCAGGAAATGCTAATTAAAAATGTGAACAAGTCTGGGGTGCCTGGGTGGCTCCGTTGGTTAAGCATCAGACTTTTGATTTTGGGGTCCTGAGATCTAGTCCCATGTGGGGCTCCACGCTCAGCAGGGAGTCTACTCAAGATTCTCTCTCTCCCTCTGCCCCACCCCCTCTCCCTGCTCTCTCTCTCTTTCTTTCATATAAATAAATAAATAAATCTTTCAAAAAATGTGAACAAATCTTTGGGTCTTATAAATTATTTTGTGGTATTATATTTAAAAGATTATTTTTCAAATAAAAATCGATCATTGTAATACTTTGAATTTTTTTGTAATACTTCAAATTTTAACCCTTAACAATATTTTTGCAAGTTGATTATTAGACATTCCATTTATATATTAATATCAACTTAAATTTTACAATATGGATGAATACATCTTAGCTATTTTTGAAAAGGAGATGTCAATTGAGAAATTACATCCAGTCCAAATGTGCAACTAAGGTACACTAAGTAGTACCTTCCAAACTTTGTAGATCCCAATACTTTAAATTCAGAGTTTCCTTAAGATTCTTTTAGAGGAACTGTGATGATAACATGCAAGCCTTCTCAGCATGTGCTAAAGTACATGATTTTTCCTGGTCTTTCTGTATCACTGGCTTCTTTGTGCCATCTAGTGAGCTTGTACAAAGTATTAATAAAGAAAAAAAAAATCCAGGAAGGTTTTGCTAGAGATATGCAATTTAATGATATTTAAGGCATATAATCTTTTTATAAAATCCATTTATCTTTGCTATTGCTGAATAAATATTAATGCCCTTTCCATAAAATTCATAGTCTCAAAATAAAGGTTTTATGAAACCTATATAGAAAATAAATTTTGAAACATCACAAAGGGATTTACTTTTATGAAAGAGCATTTCCATTACATATTACCTTTCTCTTAAAGAGTTCTTCAATATTCACACTCTACATTTTTGTCTGTTATGACCTTAACTGAGTAGCAATTTCAAATAAAACAATTTTCATTTCTTTGCTTGACTGGGGAAGAATTTTTCATTTAGATTTTCTTACTTAATTCATTTGGATTTATTTATTCTACAGGTAACATACATACAAAAATATTGCTTAATGTCTTCTAAAGATTGTTGAGTTTTGATTCCATGTTTAGACGAATGTTAGTGGAATGGCACAAGAAGGCAAATCTCATTTTTTTATGCATTCCTTTTCTTCACTACCCCTCCTATTCCCCACACCTCAGGTTTGGAAAAGCTCCTCTTGACATAATTTAGCTTCATGTTATCCAAGAAAAAGCCTTCTGAAAGGTATAGCATAACATATTCAACTAAGTGTAACTTGTTATAGAAAAGCAAACTTCTAATACAGTCTTTGTAATGTCCTTTATACCTGCCTAGATCATCATTTTCATGACACCAGGGGTGGGAATGCCCTTTAAAAAGTATTCACTTCATGGGCGCCTGGGTGGCTCAGTTGGTTAAACGACTGCCTTCAGCTTAGGTCATGATCCTGGAGTCTCAGGAACAAGTCTGGCACTGGGCTCCCTGCTCAGTGGGGAGCCTGCTTCTCCCTCTGACCCTCCCCCCCTCGTGCTCTCTCTCTCTCTCTCTTTCATTCTCTCTCTCTCAAATAAATAAATAAAATCTTTAAAAAAATAATAAAAAATAAAAAGTATTCATCTCAGCAAACAAGGAAAAGAGGGGAACTTCCTTAACTTGATAAAGATCATCTACAGAAAACCTGCACTAACATACTTAATGTTGAGAAGTTAGAGGCTTCCCCACCAAGATCAGGAACAAGACAAAAATGTCCCCTCTCACCACTCCTTTTCAACATCTTATGGGAAGTCTTAGTTAATGCAATAAAACAAGAAAAGGAACTAAAGGGCATAGAAAGGAAAGGAAGGAAGGGAGGGAGGAAGGATAGGAGGGAGGGAGGGAGGAATAAAACAGGCTTTGATTGCAGATGACATCATTATTTATGTAGAAATAGAAAGTGGAATGGTGGTTACCAAGGACAGGGGTGGGGAGGTGGGGGGTGGGCAGATATGTGACAGGGAACTGGAGAATGTTGTTTAAGGCTACAAACTTGTAACTAGTAGATGACTAAGTCCTAAAGATCTAATGCACAGCATAGTGATTATAGTCAAGATCCTATTTTATAAACTTCAAAGTTGCTAAGACACTACATCTTAATTATTCTCACAAAAAAAGAAGTGATAATTATGTGACATGTTAATGCAACGGTGGTAATGATATTACAATATACAAATATACCAAATCAACATGTCGTGCACCTTAAACTGACACATTATATGTCAATTATATTTTGATAAAAACATTGACTTAAAATGGATCATAGAACTAAATGTAAAACTATAAAACTCCTAGAAGATAACATAGGAGAATATGGATTTGGTAATAACTTTTTAGACGTAATACCAAAGGCATGATCCACTAAACAAATAATTGATGCTACATCTCATTAAAATTAAAAACTTGCATTTTGCAAAACACACTGTCAAGAGAATGAGAAGATAATTCACAGACTGAGAGAAAATATTTGCAAAGACATACTCAGTAAAGAACTCTTAATCAAAATATACAGATAACTCTTAAAACTCAGGAAGGTGCCTGGCTGGCTCAGCCAGTAGAAATGCAACTTTTGATCTCAGGATCATGAGCTCAAGCCCCACATTTTGTGTAGAGATTATTTACAAATAACTCTTAAAACTCAACAATAGAAAAATGAACAACCCAATTTAAAAACTGGACCAAACACACCTTTCCAAAGATGATATATAGATACCAAATAAGCACATAAGGAATTGCAAATTAAAACAATGAGATACTACTACATACTTATTATAATGGCTAAAATCCAAAACACTGACAACACCAAATGCTGGAGAGCATGTGGAGCAACAAAAACTCTCATTCATTGCTGGTGGGAATGCAAAGGCATACAGCCACTTTTTAGAAGACACTTTGGCGGTTTCTTACTAGTTTTGTAAGTTTAGTTTTGATCCAGCAATCACAGTCTTTAGTATATACCCAAATGAGTTGAAAATTTATATTCACACAAAAACCTGCACTCAGTTATTTATTGCAACTTTATTCAAAATGGCCAAAACTTGGAAGCAACCAAAATATCCTTCAATAGATGAATGAATAAACAAACTGTGGTACCTCCATACAACGTAATATCGCCAATGCTATCAAACCATGAAAGGACATGGAGGAAAATTAAAAGCATATTACTTACTAACTGGAAGGAGACAGCATTAAAAAGCTACATACTGAATGATTCCAATTATATAACATTCTGAAGGGGAAAACTATGAAGCTAGTAGAAAGATCACTGGTTGCCTTGCATTTGCGGGAAGGGAGGAATGGATAGGTGGAACACTGGGGATTTGGGGGGTGGTGAAGCTACTGTAATGGTGGACACATATCATTGTGCATTTGTCCAAACCCATAGAATAGACAACACCAAGGATGACCCCTAATGTAAACTATGGACTTTGGGTGATGATGGGTCAATGTCGGTTCATCTCTTGTAACGAATGTACCACTTTGGCACAGGATGTTGATCTTGGGAGAGGCTGTGCATGTGTGGGAGCAGGTTCAATGTTGCCATGAATCAAAACTCCTCTAAGAATGATATGTCCTATATCTATAATACCATATGTATGTATGTATTTACATTTGCTTAGGATGGGGAAAACTCATAAGAGAATTTTTTTCCCTACCCAGAATGAAGAAAAAGTCAGATAAGCTACAAAATCAAAATTTATTTGAAGCCATCAGAGAGATACAGGACATACAATCTATTTCATCTTTGGGATCTTTGTATGTCAGTCATAAAAATACATAAGAAGGAAACAATCGAAATTTTAGCAAATTCTTCATAGCTGAGTGTGGGATAAACTGACAGTCTTAAATCCTTGGGAGCCAGGACACAAGAGGAGGGTGCACTATGTAGTATAAGTACTTGGTATCAAGCTTTTTTGTTGTTGTTTTACTATAAGTGCCTGACATTAAGCTTGTGATTGCTGGGTCATCCATTTCAAAGACCTCCATCTCAAATAAACGTATTGCCCAGCTGTATGACACAGTTACTACCTAAACACCTAGGTGAGAAACCAGGCTGCCCACCCATGAAGTTCTCCTTTTAGAAAGCCATCTAGATAACTGGCTGCTTGAGTGACCCTGCTTTTCCCCTCCTGTGCCCTCATTGGCACTCTTTTGCTTTAGGTTTGCTACTAAAGAGTGAGCCTTTGAAGCGCTCAGCACCCTACCCTTGACCCGATAAAGGCAGAGCCCCAGGGCTACATTCCCTTATTCTTTCTACCTGTGACCTCATTGTGTGGCCCCAAGGCATGCTATGTACCCTCTTGGACTTGTGAGTAATAAATCTTCTTTTTCAAAACCCCCTGAAGGTTGTTGCTGATCATAATAAATCATCCTGCAATCATAATAAAACAAGGGCCAGTCCAGTCACAACTTTGCCACAGGAGGCAAAGCGGAAAGGCCGAGAAAGACCCGTCCCTAGGGCCCAGGTGCACAGGCCTGCCTATGAATGAGGTAGAAGAAGAGACCCAGGAAAACCCCACCACTCCCCTAAGCACTGCACTGAGCACATGCCTCAGTAGTCTATCACTTTCGGAGACACGAGTGTGCAGTACCAGGGAGTTGGCCTGGCTGATGCTGAGATCCTGAGATCCTGCAGGAGCCGAGAAAAGTCCTCCGACACTCAGACACTTAGCACGGTGTAGCAGCAGCCTGTGGCTGGAGAAATTGGAGATCTGTGGCCCCCTGGAGGTGATAAAGCACCGACCCATCCCAAATCAAGCTCAGCTACAGACCAGGTTGACTCAAACTCTCACATTAATGACTGACAGAGAAGAGGCAGGTCTATTTCCAAGTGGAAATAGCACTTACCACAGTTTCTACTTTTTTATAAAACACAATTATCTGATATTCATTTACAAATTACAAGGCACACTAAAAGAGCGAGAAAAAAAAAGACTCGTTGACAAGAGATAAAGCAATCAACAGACCAAAAACCCCAGAGACTGCCCAGATGTTGGAACTATCAGACAGGAACTTCGCAATCATTTTTATTAATAAGTTAAATGACCTAGAGGAAAGACAGGTAATGTGCAAGAAAATGTGGGGAATTTCAGCAAAACATGGAAATTAACCAGAAGGGACAGTCTCCGGAAGGATGGCGTGGAGTCCCACAAGGCATCCCTGACCCTGACTGACAGAAGATGATGTCCATCAGGAATGGGTGAAAGATCTCATCAACTGTTTGAGCACAGGGCAGTCTCTGGCCAGCAGCCCTTTCCTGGCTTGCTCATGGCACAGGCAGTGATACGGGAAAAATTATCTCATCACAATGTCTCCAGGAATAAAAGTGGGACCAGGCAGGACATCCATTTATGGGTTGGAAAAAAATCAGACATTCCAAAATTACACAGGGGTTGCCAAGAGAATGAAAAGCTTCCTTTTTCCCTTCGGTAAAACTCCAGAGAGACTGCAACTCTCCATAAAAAGATCCCGCAGGTATTTAGACAGGAACAGGAACCATGACTCACAAGGAAAAGGAGGGCATGATTAATAAAGAGAGATGACGAATGGCGAAGATACACAGCCTGACAGGGGCCTAAATGGAGACAACTGGATTACAGTCGCTAACAGTTTACAGATTCAGAATCCCACAGTGCAAACACTAAGGACACATGCTAATCCCACACAGCGTTGGCCAAGGAGGAAATGTAGCCTCCCCACTTCTGCTGCTGGTCACCTCCAGGTCCAGTGGACTCTCATTTTGACCAAACAGAATCGATGGTTTGATCTGCATAAGCGTGGGGCATCAAGAGAGGGCTGAGGAAGCAAACAAGCCAGGACGCTACCAGGATTCACACACGTTAACCTGACTTCTGGGATGCATTTCCGAGGGAGGAGTGCCTCTCCCAACTTGTCAGAGATCCAGAGCCTTCTCTGCCCAGGCCAGAGAAACCCACTTTATAACTTTCAGAATCTCTTTCTTCCCGGCCAAGGAATGTGTCCAGGGCACTCAGCCCTTAGGAGGAAAACGTAGCTGAATGTCCAATCAGAAGCAAAAATCAAACAAATTAAAAACTCATACACGATCAGGCCTGGAGTAAAAGTACAAAATACAAACATACATGTACATGCAGACTTACATACTCACACACATACCAACACACACACTGTAGGCGTACATGTTCACAAAAATCACATCATCTGGTTATATTTTCTTTGTAATAGTTACCAAGATTTAACATTATCTTGTTATTGATTTCTTCTTTACTTGTTTTCTATATGTTTCTCTCATCTAGAACATATGTTCCCTGTGTACTGGGTCCATATCTGTCTGGTCCATGAGTGTATTCCCAGTACCCAGAGTGGAACTTACATCCCAGTATATGTTCCATAATATTTGTGGAATGAATCAGTGAATCGACACCCACATGTGTCTCCCACTATGTTCCAGCTAACAATGAGTGAAAACTTGAACACGCCTCAACTGTGAAGAGAAAGAACCAGCAGAGGAGAGAGAAGAGACAGGAGTGAGGACAACTGACCAGAGTGTTTCACGATGGACACGGGACCACAGCACCGGCACCAGGGTCAGCTCAGGGAAAGGAAACGGCATCGACAATCGCACCAAAGCTGAAATGGAAGAGTGCTGTGGAAGAGTGAGACATTGAGAAAACCCCCACTTAATGGTCACAATTTAATGGAAATTAGAGGAAAGACAATTAGTTACAGGTAGAAGGGATGAGATGTTGGATCAGGATTTGTTTGTTTGTTAGGAATAGACCTAGACCTTTTTTATAACCCTTTTCAGATTGTAATTATCAATTCAAAAATGTGATTATCTGCTATACTCTGAATGTGATCCCAGATAGCAGGAATGACGTCAACCTATTACTACTGCATCCCAGCACAGTGCACAGTGCCAGCACATAGTTAGGACTTAGTAGATACTTGTTGAATAAAATAAAAATAAAGGTGTAGAAAATCCCCTGAAGCCAATGGAAGTGGGGTGACTGTGATCACACAAACGATTTCCAGGTGCAACTGAAGACTCACTTGGGAAAGCCCATGGATAGTAATTGTGCCAATCTAAAGGCAAATGATCGCCAGGTCTTACCTCCTATGTAACCTTGGCTAATAACGTATTCTAACTTTTAAGCCTTGGTTTTATCCTTTCTAAAACAGGTCTAGTAAAACTATCTGCATAGGGATATTATATGGGGTAAAAAGATATATGCATGTAAAACTCTTAGCTCAGGACATAATACACACTAATTACTGGTTTGCATTATGCAGTTTACTGAATCTTGATTATTTTGTATACTCTGTGAAAGCATACCAGAAGCAAAGAGCCAGTCTTAACCCTAATGTCTAGTACGGTGCTCAGTCATACAAAAATATGGCAGAAGCTGCTGGCTGCCCCCACATGTCAATTCCCTCTTCCTTTTTCATGGCATTGATTTTATTCCAGGTAAAGATGTGCATAGCTAAAACATGCACCTTCCCAGACTCCCTTGCAGCTAAGGATACCATGGGAAATTGTCCCGAGATATATGTACAAATCCATTGGAGATCTCCAGGAAAATTGTGATTTTTTTTTCTATAAGAGTATGACCTCATCCTTGTTTTCCTTTCTTTCTTCCTGAAGGGAATATAGAAAACAGACTGGATTTGGGGCAGCCATCTTGAGATGATGACGTGGCAAGACAAAGGGCATGTGATAGGGAAGGAAGAGTTTAAAGGACCTGGAACATTCACAACATCACAGAGCCATTGCATCAACTCTGAATTGCCAGCCTCCAGACCTATAAGAAAAATTCCCATCCATAAAAGGAGTTCTGTGGAGAATAATGTTACCCACTTGGTTTACCATTTATCAGTTACTAATAGGCTAATTTATCTTGTAGTTAATCACCCAGGTTTATCAACATTCACATAACATAATTAAAAGGAGGTTATGTTTAAATTGATTGTATTTGGATAAGTCCAAATGTTTGAGGTAATGTAAAAATAACATCTAAATAAAGCTGTTGATAAATTTAAATCCTGATGTTTTAATCATGTAGACATAAGTATAGAACTAATATTTAAATTTCCTAACAATTGTATCCAAACATATATCAAATTTGAAACAATGGAGAAGATTAACATAATTACTGGAATTGTTACAGGTCAGAATTATCTTAATTACAGATATCTGGGTTAAAAGTCAATCTATGACTATCAATGTTTTGATTTTGGTGGGGTTAATTTAACTTTGCAATTTTGGCTTTAATAAATCAGACATAGCTACATAATCATGAGAAAATTTTCTCTTCTGAAGGAAACCTGGTGTACTTACATAAAAGAGCCAACCAACTGGAATTATTGAGTATTTTTTCTTAGAAAAATTGTCTCCGTGCTCCCTCTGGTGGTTACTCTCAAAAACAGACTTTTATCTACTCTGAATTTAAATCATTTTCAGGACTTCTTAAAATTTCAAAGAAAATTTACCAAAACTTTAAATTCTTGGTATGAATGACAAAGCATGCAGGGAAGCTGCCTTAACCCTTAATGTCTGGATTTTAAGATATTCAGTCCTTTCTCCATTCAAAAGCAGTCATTGGGTAGGTACCTATTGTTGAAAGATAAACTGGGGCATATTAAAAAGTTTAAGAGGGGCACCTGGGTGGCTCAGTCGTTAAGCGTTAAGCGTCTGCCTTTGCCTCAGGTCATGATCCCGGGGTCCTGGGATCGAGTCCCACATCGGGCTCCCTGCTCAGAGGGGATTCTGCTTCTCCCTCTCCCTCTGCTGCTCCCACAGCTTGTGCTCTCTCTGTGTGTCAAGTAAATAAATTAAAAAATCTTATAAATAAATAAATAAATAAAAAGTTTAAGAGCTTATGTGAGAAACAAATCTACTTAAATCAGGCAGTACCAACCTGGAAGTGGTCAAGAGCACTCCACCAAGAGGAGGTAGGGGGAAAACTCATATGGAGAAGAGGTAGAAGTAAAGCAAGGAAATCATTTGATTGGGTACAGCTTAAGCAATTACTCTATTTGGCAAAGACTGTTTGGCTGTTTGTGATTGTTTCGACTTCTTTGAGGCATTAACTTTGAGGCATTAACAGGCTGAGGTTTTGGGTTGCTCACTTAGGCTGTTAAGGCATTACAAGCACCTTAGTCTAACGGCCTCTTTGCTTAATTAATTGAGCACCACTATGCCTCAGATTCTATTTTAGGTGTCAGGATTCAGTGGTAATCTGGAAAGCGCAATGCCGACCCTCAGAGGGCTCACATGCTGGTGGGAATGACAGACAAAAGAAACAAAATACCTAGAAATTGTAATAGAAACAAGCAAGGAGTCAAAATAGAGAATAAGAACAACTATTATGGCAAGATCTTCTTCCTAAGGAGATGAAATTTAAGTCGACTTCAACGATGAGAAAAAAATTGGCCAAACCCAAAAAGTCAGAAGGACCATGAGGCCCTGATTTCACAGTCTATATTTGCCCTGAAAATCAAGATCAAGTGAGCTTTTCCCTTCTGCTCTTCAGAAGGTTTGTGTTCTCCCACATGAGAGCTAAGGAGGCTTCCCTGGCAGAGCAAAGAGCAGGTGGCAGACACAGCAGTGGGGAGGTGCTGGGCATGGTCATGGTGAAGGTCACAGCTGCTGGAGTGTGCTGACTAAGGTGAAAAGTGGCCAGCTCATGAAGTAGAGTGGAATCCTGCAGTTCCTTCTGGAACATAGTAAGGAATTTGGATTTCACTCAAACTGTGACTTAAGAGATATACAGGGCAACGAATGAAACAATTTCTCTTTTAACAGTTCACTCTTGCTGCTACATGGAGAGTGGATGGGAGAGAAGCAAGAGTGGAAGTCAGGATCTCAGTTACAAGATTATTTCCATAGTGCTGGCAACACATGGCAGTAGGTTGTGCTCCAGTGATTTCCATTAAGAGGGAGAGGGTAGGGGGAGAGAGAGAGGGACAGAGAGAGAGAGAGAGAGAAGAGTGCCGAGCACTGATTCAAGATCTAGTTTAAAGATAGAATCAAAACCCCCTGCTGATAAACTGGATATAGGGGCAGAAAAAGGGCAAGAAACTGAAACCAAATGTCCAGATGGAGCTACATATAGATGCCGGGAGAGCAGAAGCACACGGGTTTAGGATGGGGTTGGAGTGGGGACAAATGTTCTGTTAGGGGGCTTGTTACACAGAAGATTGTTTTGAGACATCTGAGTAAGATGTTAGGTAGATGTCAGACATACAAGTCTAAAGATCAGAGGAAATGTTTGCTGGACAGGAAATCTGAGCAGAATCAGTGAATCTGAGGTACTTGACAGATTCGTTCAGATCACTGGCAGAGGGGTATAAAGAGGGAGAAGCTAGAACAGAGGAACGGCAATACTCTGATGTCAAATAAGACAGAAAGACCCAGTAATCTACACTAACAAGGAAGGGTGAGTAAGCTAGGAGGAAATTGTTAGGGTGAAAGATATTGTTTCAAGACGGACTGCTGAGAAATTGGGTAAGAGGAGGACAGTTTTCATCCAGGAGGACATACAGAGCTCATTTGAGTGGATTGGCAGAATAGGTAGATAAGTTTAGAGGGGCCTGCAGATCGGGTGAGGGGAGGAAGTGCAGACAAAACAGGGTGCAACTCTTTCAAGACTGGCTGTAGAGGGATGCATATAAAGGCTCAATAGATTCAGATGAAACGTGGTCAGAGACTATTTCTTCATAAGTTTGTATTCTTTCCAAAAAAAAAAAAAGTGTTTAAACATGCAAAGTATGAAAAGTAGACATACAGAAAGGCTTATGAAAGTGTTTAAATTTACAGAAAAGTTGAAAGAAGAGTACAAGTACCTGTTTTCCCTCTAACAGTAAATATTTTAATGTATTTGCTTTGTTTGTATAGATACATGTACATATACATAGATATTGTGCCAAATAATTTGAAAGTAAATGACAGATATCATGACACTTCACCCTGAAATGTTTATGTCTTCATAGCCTAAGGATAGACAAATTCTCCTCTAAAACCACAATATTATTACCACAACAAAAGAAATTACCAAAAAAATCCCTGATAATTTCTAAAATCCAGTCCATATTTAATTTCCCCAGTTGTTTGTGAATGCTTCTTTAGAGCTGGTACTCCAAATCATGATCTGGTTGAGGTGCATGCATTGCCTTTGATTATTATTTTTCTTCAGTTTCTTTTAACCTGGAACATTCCCCCATCTCTTCTGGATGTGTGTTACATTGACTTTTTTAGAGAATTCAGCAAGACTTATAGAAATGCACCGCATCCTAGATTTGTATGATTATTCCTTCATGATAATCTTTTTCCTATTCCCTTATCCCTAGTTTTTCTCTGTTAACCAGGAGTTAGTCAAATCCTTCAGTTATGTGGTATACATTTTAGTGCCTGGAATATGTATATGTGTATGTGTCTGTACATGTCCATGTATACATTACAATCCATGGTATCGGACAGCACTTAATTTTAGGGCGTCATGTCATTAGTCATGCTAATTTGGTTACTTGATAATCCAACCAGATCTCTCCTTTAGAAAGACACATCCCTCACAATTAACAAGTAATCTTTGGAGTGCTGTTTTGGTACTATGCAAATGTCCTTGTTCCCAATAAATCTTTTACCCAGTGGTTTTGGTATTTATTGATAAAGCCTTGCCTGAATCAATTATTGCAAAGTGGTTGATAGTCTAACTGCAAAATGGTGATTTTTCTAATTCTGTCATTCCTTCTACATCTATTAGATGGCATTCATCCACAAAGAAAAATTTAAGGAAAACATTTTTTTAAGTGTTGATGATACTAGAACCTTTAAACACCAATAAGCGTTGTGTAGTAGAAGGTGGATGTAGGTAATTTAGAAGAGGCTGGAGATAGCCAAAAGTAACCACTTGAGAAGGTGAGAAAGAAAGGATTCAAGAGTGCACGCAATGCAGGTGGTGTTTGATGGAGGAGACACCCCCTTCATGTGGCAGGAAGGAGAAGAGGAGGAGGTAGGAGTGTAGAGCTTAGATATGAAAAAGTAAGAGAGTAATTCTACTTCTAGACATACTGTAAGGAAACAATTTTTTTTAAAAATATAAAACATGTATGAAGTTGATGTCCATTGTAATAATAAGAAAAAAATATTTAAAATAAGAATAGTAGGGGCACCTGGGTGGTTCAGTAGGTAAAGCGGCTGACTCTTGATTTTCGCTCAGGTCATGATCTCAGAGGGCTGGATCCAGCCCCACGTCAGAGCAGGGAGTCTGCTTGAGGAGACTTCCTCTCCTTCTGCGCCTCTCCCCACTCACGCTCTCTCTTTCCCTCTCTCTCAAATAAATAAATAACCCTTTTTTTTTTTTAAATGAAGTACTTTTTTTTTTTTTAAAGATTTTATTTATTTGATAGAGAGAGAGAGATACCGAGAGAGGGAACACAAGCAGGGGGAGTGGGAGAGAGAGAAGCAGGCTTCCCGCCGAGAAGGGAGCCAGATGCGGGGCTCGATCCCAGGACCGCGGGATCATGACCTAAATCTTTTTAAAAATAAGAATAGTAAAGGAACAATAAAGAAACAATAGAAGCTCTTACATTTTCACTGCTGTGTGAAAATTTCATACTATTTCACCATAGTATGAAATACTATGCTATGGTGAGCGCTGTGAATTGTGTAAGACTGATGAATCACAGACCTGTACATTTGAAACAAATAATACATTATATGTTAAAAAAAAAAAAAAAAGAAGCAGATAGTAGGAAGGGAAAAATGAAGAGGGGGAAATCAGGGAGGAGACGAACCATGAGAGACTGTGGACTCTGAGAAACAAACTGAGGATTCTGGAGGGGAGGGGGGTGGGGGGATCGGTTAGCCTGGTGATGGGTATTAAAGAGGGCACGTACTGCATGGAGCACTGGGCGTTATACGCAAACAATGAATCATGGAACACTGCATCAAAAACTAATGATGTATGGTGACTAACATAATATAATAAAATTTTTAAAAAAGGTTAAAAAATAATAATAATTTAAAAAATCTGTCAGAAGGATGGGAACCCAGCAAGTGAAAAAAAAAACCACAATATTTTTTCTGAAGTTTTCTGATGAGTACATTCTCATTTTAAAAAATAAGCTACAATTTTTTAACATTGTGGGCTTTTTTCTGCATAAATCATCCTGAAGGTGGCAGGCAAGTCCACTTTGCACAAGCACCTAAACAACTAGAGAGGAAAACCTAAGCTTTTGTAGGTTTATTTTATCAGTATGGCTCCTCTTATTGAGAATAACAAATAAAATTAATAGAACCAGTTTAATTTTTCACTTACTGAGCATAAACTATTATTCAATACAAAGAGAATATTATTTTTAAGGTTATTTCTATTTCAATATATTAATACCAGGGGGGGAAATAGACCTTTGAAGCATGCCAGCAGGCCAAAGGAATAATTCTCAAATGATTTTTTTTAATCCCTGCAATCAAGAGATGCCTCTGCCCTGGGAAGTCTAAACAATCAATATTTTGATATTTTAGACACTATTATTAGTTATTCAAATGATCCTACTGTATTATTATAAAACAGAACTTAATGATCAGGCAAGAAAAAGTGAAAGCTTCTGAAAAAGATTTACATAATGATAGGTAAGAATATAAACTCTTGTCCAGCACCTCAGTTTTACTACTAATGTCACACAGCTCAATGGCATACATGACAAGCATTCGTTCTCCAGAGAGATGTCACCTGAGTAGCTCTGCTCCACATGTCTCATTATAAAATCCACTCAGGGAGCTTTAAAGATGCTGACACTTGCAGAGAACCTGATTTGGCAGGTCTCAGAGGCAGCCTGGGAGTGTCTGAATAAAGCTGTCTAGGTCAGCCGTGCCTCGGCATGTGGGAAGCACTGAATTATTATAGAGAGTTCTGCTTCAAGTGGGTTGGTGGGGTTTTTTTTATTTATTTTATTATTATTATATTTTATTAACACATAATGTATTATTTGTTTCGGGGGCACAGATCTGTGATTCATCAGTCTTACACAATTCACAGCACTCACCATAGTACATACCCTCCCCAATGTTCATCACCCAGCCACCCCATCCTTCCCACCCCCCTCCACTCTAGCAACCCTCAGTTTGTTTCCTGAGATTAAGAATCTCTTATGGTTTGTCTCTCTCTCTGGTTTCGTCTTGTTTTATTTTTCCCTCCCTTCCCCTACAATCCTCTGCCTTATTTCTCAAATTCCACGTATCAGTGAGATCATATAATAATTTTCTTTCTTTGATTGACTTATTTTGCTTAGCATAATACCCTCTAGTTCCATCCACATCGTTGCAAATGGCAAGATTTCATTTTTTTGATGACTGCATAATATTCCATTGTGTGTGTATGTCTGTGTGTGTGTGTGTATACACACCACATCTTCTTTATCCATTCATCTGTTGATGGACATCTAGGCTCTTTCCATAGTTTAGCTATTGTGGACATTGCTGCTATAAACATTGGGGTGCACGTGCCCCTTCAGATCACTACATTTGTATCTTTGGGGTAAATCCCCAGTAGAGCAGTTGCTGGGTCATAGGGTAGCTCTATTTTCAGTTTTTTGAGGAACGTCCATACTGTTTTCCAGAGTGGCTACACCAGCTTCCATTCCCACCAACAGTGTAGGGGAGTTCCCCTTCTGTGCATCCTCGCCAACATTTGTCATTTCCTGACTTGTTAATTTTAGCCATTCTGACTGGTGTGAGGTGGTACCTCGTTGAGGTTTTTATTTGGATTTCCCTGATGCCAAGTGATGTTGAGCACTTTTTCATGTGTCTGTTAGCCATTTGGATGTCTTCTTTACAGAAATGTCTGTTCATGTCTTCTGCCCATTTCTTGATTGGATTCTTTGTTCTTTGGGTGTTGAGTTTGATAAGTCTTTCTAGATTTTGGATACTAGCCCTTTATCTGATATGTCATTTGCAAATATCTTCTCCCATTCTGTCGGTTGTCTTTTGGTTTTGTTGACTGTTTCCTTTGCTGTGCAAAAGCTTTTTATCTTGATGAAGTCCCAATAGTTCATTTTTTGCCCTTGCTTCCCTTGCCTTTGGCGATGTTTCTAGGAAGAAGCTGCTGCAGCTAAGGTCGAAGAGGTTACTGCCTGTGTTATCCTCAAGGATTTTGGTGGATTCCTGTCTCACATTTAGGTCGTTCATCCATTTTGTGTCTATTTTTGTGTGTGGTATAAGGAAATGGTCCAGTTTCATTCTTCTGCATGTGGCTGTCCAATTTTCCCAACACCATTTGTTGAAGAGACTGTCTTGTTTCCATTGGACATTCTTTCCTGCTTTGTCCAAGATTAGTTGACCATAGAGTTGAGGGTCCATTTCTGGGCTCTGTATTCTGTTCCATTGATCTATGTGTCTGTTTTTGTGCCAGTACCATACTGTCTTGATGACGACAGCTTTGTAATAGAGCTGGAAGTCCGGAATTGTGATGCCACCAGCTTTGCTTTTCTTTTTCAATATTCTTCTGGCTATTCGGGGTCTTTCCTGGTTCCATACAAATTTTAGGATTATTTGTTCCATTTCTTTGAAAAAATTTTGTGGTATTTTGATAGGGATTGCATTAAATGTGTAGGTTGCTCTAGGTAGCATAGACATTTTCACAATATTTGTTCTTCCAATCCATGAGCATGGAACGTTTTTCCATTTCTTTGTGTCTTCCTCAATTTCTTTCATGAGTATTCTATAGTTTTCTGAGTACAGATTCTTTACCTCTTTGGTTAGATTTATTCCTAGGTATCTTATGGTTTTGGGTGCAATTATAAATGGGATTGACTCCTCAATTTCTCTTTCTTCTGTCTCATTGGTGTATAGAAATGCAACTGATTTCTGTGCATTAATTTTATATCCAGCTACTTTACTGAATTCCTGTATGAGTTCTAGCAGTTTTGGGGTGGAGTCCACATAAAGTATCATATCATCTGCAAAGAGTGAGAGTTTGACTTCTTCTTTGCCGATTTGGATGCCTTTTATTTCTTTTTGTTGTCTTATTGTTGAGGGTAGGACTTCTAGTACTATGTTGAATAGCAGTGGTGACAGTGGACATCCCTGCCATGTTCCTGCCCTTAGGGCAAAAGCTCTCAGTTTTTCCCTATTGAGAATGATATTCACTGTGGGTTTTTCATAGATGGCTTTTATGATATTGAGATACGTACCCTCTATCCCTACACTGTGAAGAGTTTTAATTAAAAAAAGATGCTATACTTTGTCAAATTCTTTTTCTGCATCTATTGAGAGGATCATATGGTTCTTGTTTTTTCTTTTATTAATGTATTGTATCACACTAATTGATTTGCAAATGTTGAAGCAAACTTGCAGCCCAGGAATAAATCCCACTTGGTCGTGGGGGTTGGTGTTATTTTACAAGACTGCATGTAGGCATCTTCAAATAGCAGGATGCTCATTGTCAGAAATACCTAATATTTTATATTACTTGAATTTATCATAGAATTCCCAGACATTTTATGACATTTTAGATGACATAGCTATTTTTATACACTGAGCTTTTCCCAAGTTACTGATTTCTTACTGAATTCTTCAGGCCAATAAGAAGATTCACTAAAATTTCATCAAGTCTGTTACATGGGAGTATGACGTCACCAAGATGGTGACACAGGTCATCTGTGACTTTGCACCTCCTCACAAGAAGAACTAATAGCTATTCATGGACAAGACACCACCGAGAGAATCCTAACACATGGGGGTGAGTCTGAGGCACCCCCTGCACCACAGAGACCAAGACAATCCACATTGGAAGGTAAGAGAAATGGCTACAAGCTGACTGCATTGCCCCCCACCCCATAGCCAGTGTAGCTCCACACAGAGAGGTCTCCCCTGAGTCTATGTCTCCTCCAAAGGGAAAAGAGAAACCACAGGGAAAAATCAGCATTGTGGGTTGCTTTGTGGTGCCTCTACTCTGGTTTTGCCCCCTGGGATCTAAGGGGGATCTGTAGGGTCAATCATTGGGAATCTGACTGTGTCTGTGAATGGGGAAGGGACTTCCTACAACCAGCACTCAGATTTTAGCAGACAAAGTTCATACTTGCAGAGCCCAAGTAGTAGTCCCAACCAGCAGCTTCGTTCATCTACAAAACCAAGTCAGTGGTGCAGTCTGACCAGGGAACTGAGTGGAGTGCATGTCTGCCTGACTTGGGTCCTCAAAGGAGGCATTTTACCAGTCCTGGGGCCGGGTCTGCCCATGCCCAGGCAGAAGAGCTGAGTCATAGCCCTACCTGCTGTGGAGTGTGGCCCCTAACCCCATCTGACAGGAAAAGCTGGCAAGGACACATGAAAGCTGAGTAACACAGTGGTGTTAGAGCCAAGAGGTGAGCAGGTAGAGCTGATCTCCTTCAGAGCAAAACTAGGAACAGGCATGGAGGGTTTCCCTGCTATGCCCAGGTAAAAGAGTTAATTCATAGTCCACCTCAGTGGAGATGGTTCCCAGCCCCTCCCAGCCAGAAAGCCTGTTCAAGAAAACTTGGGAGTTGCCTGAAGTAGGTTATTCCAGCACTGACAAGGCAAGAGAGTTGAGTCATAGCTCCACTTGCTGCAGAGTATGGTCCTGGCCCCAGCTGATAAGAAGGGCTGACAAGAATACCTGGAAGCTGCTGTATAATCCAGCAACATTCCATCTGAAAAGTCAGCAGGCAGAGCTGATCATCCTCAGAGCAAAGCCAATGGCCCTGTTTGGCCAGGGAACTTGTGGCATGGGTCAGCTTGACTAAAGGCCACAAAGAGCCTTAGTGGTTTTGGAGCTGCTTCTCTTGCTGCACTGGGAAGGGAAACTAATTTGTAGTCCCACTTGTTGCTGAATACAGTTTCAGCCTGCCCAACCAGGGAACCTTACCAGAACACACAGGAAACTGTATAGCCCATCCAACAGAGCTGTTTACAATAGCGTCAGAATAGAGAGCACAGTACATAGCTTTCCCTTTCTGCAGGGCAAACCCAGTAGCTTTACCTGACCAGGGTATTCAGTGCACACTCTTGCCTGATGTGGGTCACCAAACAACAAGCTGTGCAGGCTCTGAGTCCCATCCTGCTGCCCTGCCAGGGAAGGGAAGCTAATTCATAGCCCTACTTACTGCTGAGTCCCAACTGGATAGAGCTAGACCAGAGAATCCATCTCACCATGGAGCCCAACCTACAGCCTCACTTGGGCAGGGAACCAAATCAGCACACTCTCCAGCTGTTTTCAGCTAGTGGCACACTCTCCCACCTCCAACTTCAGAGATTGAACAGTTGCCTTGCCCAAAAATAGACCCTATAGCAGGCCCTCTTGCACAAAAATGATGCCAGCAGACACATCCAGAAACCCAAACTGAGCTGCCTGGTGAAAAACTGTCTCCACTGAAACAAAACTGCAAAGTCTGGAAGAGGAGACCACTTACTCAAATATGCAGATACCAATGTAAGAAATCAAGAATAACAAAAAATCAGGTAAATGTCACACACCACACACACACACACACACACACACACACACACACTAATAAAGTTCTAATAACTGGCCCTAAAGAAATAGAGATTTATGTACTGTCAAAGAATTCAGACTAATCCCCTTAAGGAAATTTGGTGAATTACAGGAACACACAGAGAGACATTTAAATAAAATTAGGAAAACAATGAATGAAAAAAACAAAATAAAACAAGAAGTTCAACAGAGAAATAGAAACTATCAAAAAATACAACCAAAAATCTTAGAGCTAAAAAATACAATAACTGAACTGAAGAATTCAACAGACAATTTCAAAAGCAGGCTCTACTATGCAGAAGAAAGAATCAGTGACCTGGAAAATAGGACACTAGAAATTAGCCAGTCAGAGGAGCAAAAAGAAGAATGAAAAAGAATGGAAAAAGCCCACTGGACTTATGGGACACAGTGAAAGGAAACAGTATTCATACTATGGAAATTCCAGAAGGAGAAGAGAAAGCAAAAGGGACAGAAAGTATATTTAAATCAATAATGGTTGAAGACTGTCCAAACCTGAGGAGAGAAATAGACATCCAGATCCAAAAGACCCAAAGGATCCCAAATGGGTTAAATCTGAATAGAGCTAACCAAACACCAAAGTATGTTATAATTAAATTGTCAAAAAACAAAGAAAGAATTTTGAAAGCAGCAAAAGAGAAAAGTGACATGCATGAGACTATCAGTGAATTTTGCAACAGAAAGATTTCAGGATAGAATGTGATGAGATCTATAAAATATTGAAAGAAAAAAAAAAACTGTCAACCAAGAATTCTATACTTAGCAAAGCCATTCTTCAGAAATGAAGTAGAGATAAAGACTTTCCTGACCAAAAAAAGTTGGGGGAATTTATTGCCACTAGACCTGCCTTACAAGAAATTCTAAAGAGTCCTTTCAGTGAAAATAAAAGAATGTTAATTGGCAACAGAAAAACATAAGAAGGCAGTGTAAAACTCTGATAATGGCAAACATAAAGTCAAAGTTAGATTCTGTAATATGGTAATGATGACACATAATTCACTTACAACTCTAGCTTAAAATTAAAAAAAAAATGTAGTAAAAATAATAATGACAACAAAAAAACCTGTTAATTACACAATATAAAATATAAGTAAATTGAAACACCAAAAACCTTAAATGTGGGGGGGGGGGAGAAGGAAAGGTGTAAAGTGGATAAGAATGTCATTGAAGTTATTAATTTAAATGAGGTGCTATAATGTGAAAATATTTGTGTAAGTCTCATGGTAGCCACAAGGAAAAATCTGTAGTATTGCACAAAAGAACATGATAAAGAAATCAAACCATATTGATTTCAAAAGACATCAAAACACACACACACACACACACACACACACGACAGCAAGATAAGAAATAAGAAACAATGGATCTACAAAACAACCAGAAAACAAGGAACAAAGTGGTAATAGTTAAGTCTTTACCTATCAATAATTACTTAAAATGTAAACAGATTAAATTTATCAATCAAAAGACATAGAATGGTTGAATGAATAAAAACACAAGACCCACTGATAATGTTGCCTACAAGAGATTCACTTAACCTTAAAGACACATAAAGATTGAGAGAAAAAAATATTTGAAGCGAATGGTAACAACAACACAACAACTACAAAAGCGTAGCTATACTTATATCAGACAAAATAGACTTTAAAAATGGCAAAAAGAAACAAGGTATGTCATTATTTAGTGATAAAGGTGTCATTCCATCAAGAAGATATAACAATTGGAAATATTTACGGTCTCAACATCAGAGCACCTATATATAGAAAACAAAACTAACCAGAGCTAAAAGGAAAAATAAACGGCAATACTATAATCGTTGGGGATTTTAATACCTCACTCTTAACAATAGATAGATCATCCAGAAAGAGAATCAATGAGAAACAGCACACTTGCACAATATAGACCAAATGGACCTAACAAACATACATAAAACATTCTATTCAACAACAACAGAATGCACATTCTTTTCAAGTGCATGAGAAACATTTTCTAGGATAGACCATATGTTAGGGCAGAAAACAAGTTCAAGAATATTGAATTCATACCAAGTATCTTCTCTAACTACAATGGTATGAAACCAGAATTAATGACAAGAGGAAAACTGGAAAAATTACAAATACATTAAAATTAAACAACACTCTTCTGAACAACATATGAATCAAAAAGCATCTTGAGACAAATAAAAATGGAAACACAACATACCAAAACTTATGAGATGCAGCAACAGCAGTTCTAGGAGGAAAGTTCATAGCAATAAATGCTTGTATTAAGAAGCAACAAAGATATCTAAATAAACAACCTAACTTTACACCTTAAGGAACTAGACAAAGAAGAAGATACTGAGCCCAAAGTTAGCAAAGTAATCTAATAAAGATTACAGCAGTGATAAATGAAATAAAAAACAGGAAAACAATAGAGAAGATTAACCAAACTAAAAGCTAGTTCTTTGAAAAAAACAAAATTGACAAACCTTCAGCTAGACTGCAAGAAAGAGACAGGACCCCCCCCCAGAAAAATTATAAATGAAAAAGAGAACATTACACACAAAACTAGAGAAATGGAAAGGATCATAAGAGGCTACTATGAACAACTATACTATATGCCAACAAACGGGAAAATCTAGAAGAAATGAAAAAATTTTTAGAAACATGCAAACTATAAAGAAAGGAGAGATGAAGAAAGAGAAAGTCTGAACAAAACAATTACTAGTAAGGAGATTCAATAAGTAATTTAATATCTTCCAATGAAGAAAAGTCCAGAGCCAAACTGCTTCACTGGTGAATTTTACCAAACATTTAAAGAATTAACACCTACTCTCCTCAAACTCTTCCAAAAAAGTTGAAGAGTATGGAACTCCCAAACTCATTTTATGAGGCCAGCATTACTGTGACACCAAAGCCAGAAAAGAAAAATACAGACCAACATTCCTGGCGAATATAGTTGCAAAAATTCTCAACAAAAATACTAACAAGCCAAATTCAGTAGCACATTAAAAGGATTATTTACAATGATCAAGTGGGATTGATACCTGGGATGTAAGGATGGCTCAACATATGCAAATCAATCAATGTGATACATCATATTAATAGAATGAAAAAAAATGATCATCTCAATAGACACATAAGAAGTATCTGACAAAATCCAAAATCTGTTCATGATAAAAACTTCTAACAAATTAGATGCAGAAGAAATGCACCTCAAAATAATGAAAGCCATATATGATAAGCCCACAGCTAACACCATACTCAATGATGAAAGGTTGAAAGCTTTTTCTGTAAGATCAGAAACAAGACAAGTGGGCTTACCCTCACCACTACTCTTCAGCATAGAGCTGGAAGTCCTTGCCAGGGAAATCAGGCAAGAAAAGAATTAAAAGGAATCAAAATTCGAAAGAAAGAAGTCAAATTGTCGTATTTGTATATGCATGATTTTATATGTAGAAAATCCTAAAGAGTTCATCAAAAACTATTAGATATAATCAACAAATGCAGTAAAGTGGCAGGATACAAAGTTAACAGACAAATATCAGTAGCATTTCTATATACTAACACTGAATTATCTGAGAAAGAAATGAAGAAAATGCTCCCACTTACAATAGCATCAGAAACAATATAATACTTAGGAATAAACTTAACCAAGGAAGTGAACGATCTCTACTCTGAAAACTACAAGACATTGATGAAAGAAATCGAAGAAGGTACAAATAAATGGAAAGGTATCCCATATTCATGGATTGGAAATTAATATTGTTAAAATGTCAATACTACCCAAAAGCCATCTGTAGATTCAATGCAATCCCTATCAAGATCCAATGCCATTTTTATAGTAGAAAAAACAATCCTATAATTTAAATGGAACCACAAAGACCCCAAATAGCCAAAGCAATCATGAGAAAAAACAAACTGGGAGGCATGACCCTTCTTGATTTCAAGCTTTACTATAAAGATATAAGTACCCCTATGTTTATTGCAGCATTATTTACAATAAGATGTGAAATCAACCAAGATATGAAAACAACCCATGTCTATCCATAGATGAATGGATAAAGAAGTGATGGGATATATGTGATGGGATATTACTGAGCCATAAGAAAGAATGAAATCTTGCCAATTGCAACAACATGAGGGTATAATGCTAAGTGAAATAAGTCAGTCAGAGAAAGACAAATACCATGTGATTTCACTCATATGTAGAATTTAAGAAACAAAGGAAACAAAGAAAAAAGAGGCAAACATAAAACCAGACTCTTAAATATAGAGAACAAACTGTTGGTTGCCAGAGGGGAGGTGGGTGAGAGAATGGGAGATATCGGTAAAGGAGATTAAAGAGTACACCTACCATGATGAGAACTGAGTAATGTATAGAATTGTTGAATCATTATATTGTATACCTGAAGCTAATATAACACTGTATGTTAATTATACTTGGATTAAAAACAAAAACAAAAACACCTGAACACCTCTGCTGATCACCCAGTCTTTGTTAGAGAAAAAAAGATGCTTTGTGCACAAAAACATGCTGAGCTGACTCCCCAGGCCATGGTGCAATGGGACATCTGGTCAAAGATGGCATTTGAGGCATTTGCTGGGAATGCAAACTACTCTTGCTGCCAGTAGGCATTTGCCAAAAGAGAAATCCTGTGCTGGATTGTGGGAAGCATGCAGTTCATCCATTTTAACAGTTCCTCAGAGATGTCATTTTAACTTTTGTTCCCTTTCCCCATTTTTTAAATTGATGTGATATATTTTCGTGTAACCTTATAAGATATGATATAAATAAATGCACCTTGCCCTAAACTGAAGGACAGTGTCATCCATTTCAAAACTCTATTCTATATAAACAGAGTACTATTGACATTCTATTTTTCATAAATGGTACATCCTAGAGCACAAGTCCATATGTGTAAAGCATGCAGATTACAATCAGTTGAGGGAAGAATGCAGCCAGCCCCGGTCCAGAAATTATTATTCTTATATAACACTTAACAACACCATGCACCTTCAAGATTCTGAATTAGGATTGAAGTTCTATTAGTAAATCTTATCCCTTATCCTCCCTTTGTATCACATGATGAAATAGTAGGTATATCTTGTTTAATCCATTAAATATTTCAAAGACATCAATGTTTTCTATGGTCTAATAATTTTGAATTACACATTGCAACCAATTTCATCTCTGCTGGAACAGGATGAGACAATGCCTAAAAGAGGAAACAGATGGCTCTGATTGGTCTTGATTAGTCTTTGTATGCCTGGCCAAATGGACCCAATTCCTTGCATCTCAGTTTTTCCCTATATAAAATGGGACTAAAATGCCAGACCCAAAGCTATCTTAGTAAAAGACCACTATGTGAAGCATTCTCTGATTCCTTCCTTACTCTGGATAAGCATAGATGAGTGCCATCTGTGGTGGGATATTGTTTCTTGTTTTTCAAGCCTGTTACTGAGGGAAGGGAAGCTTTCTCTCTCTCTTTTTTTTTTTTAAGATTTTATTTATTTATTTATTTGACAGAGAGAGAGAGAGCACAAGCTGGGGAAGCGGCGCAGAAGGAGAGGGAGAAGCAGGCTTTCTGCCAAGACAGGAGCCCCATGCGGGGTTCGACCCCGGGACTCTGGGATTATGACCTGAGCTGGAGGCAGATGCTCAACCAACTGAGTCACCCACGAAAGCTTTCCCTAAATGGGAGAGGTTTTCTAGTTAGCCCCCTTCACCTTACACACATGTGAGCCATGTCTGTGCTTACTGTTAACTGAAATAGTAACGTGTGTGCTAATAACATAAGCAATTTCTCTCCCATCTCACTCTCTATATAAAGTTGCTCAAATATTAAACAAACAAGGTTTGTGCTTATATGATAAAAGCTTATCATGCTTTTTCTGCCCAGCATATGTCACAGAGTTTTTGTGCTAATCAGCAGTTAGACACCATTTTCACAATCAACTAAAATAAATGGGGGGGGGGGGAGTTCATTCTTAATCTTGCCCTGTCGAATACTTCTATTTATTCACTGCTTACCCATGAGATAACTTTTCCTCAAAGGCACTAAGGTGACTAAATTATGGATCCCATGTTCTCAAGCAATAGAATATTCACTTATCACACAGAACACTTCAGCTTTTTTCCCCAGAATGTTTCAGCTTTTATTTTAAACTGAGCTTCTCTCAGTATGGACTAACAGCATGTTTGCATTTCTCAAGCGAAAGCTGAAGCACACACATTACATAACTAGTAAAGTAGTTACATATCTTAGTAAAAGATAACTAAAACCAAATAAACATTTTTAAACATCAGAAATGGTATAACCAAACAACACAGTTTACACAAAGACTGCAAGAATCCCACACAGAGTTAAGACATCATTTGCAATAGAATGATGTAAGTAAAATCTATTTGTACATGGCTGTTTTTTATTCTACCTAGTACCTAGGCATAAAAAGGAAGTCTGAGACATACAGTTTGGATTTCTACATGCTAATATGAAGGCAACAACCTAGAAATGAGTACACAATAGTTTATCCAATGACTTAGAAAGCCGGGTGAAACTGAACTGAGTCCTATTTAATCCCCCAAATACCATACTAGGACCCCTACCCATGCCTTGCTGTAGCCAACACAGTGATGTCAGTCCATCTTTTCCAACAGTCCTCTCCAAGATTCTGAGACAGCCTCCAGGTGAATCTGTGGCCGGGATGACACAGTAGACAGATGGATTACTCAGCTCTCCCCCACTCTGTGTCCAGAGAATATCAAAGTACAGCTACCGAGTTTATGAAAACAGATGAGGTTTCAAATCCACATGATTGCAACTGGCTGTGTTTGTGGCCAAATATCCACTTGACTCTTTGTCCATCACCTTAGATAATGTGGCAGTTACTCTAAGCTTAAAACTTTAATTTTAAAAAAAGTACTGATTCATAAAAGAATTTTGTGAGTCATAAAGAAAATCAATAAAATGTTTCCAAGAAATTTGAAAGATACTGCAATGAATTCTAAGAGGTCTCTGAAGCCCACCAGCAAAGGACTGCTCAAAGGTACAACATCCAAAATGCAATGGAGACATAAAAAAACAAACAAACCTGTATTTTGGACAATTTACTATTATTACTAGAGGTAGAAGTTTTCTAAATTTACATTTTTTTAAACTGATAGCTATGAATTACTGTTACTAATAACTCTGAGGGCTAAGGAATCAATTCTCATTCACTAAAATCAGAAAGGGAGTTTGCTTTCTCCCACCCAAAGGAGACTTTTTCCCTTCTATAGAATTTTTTTTATTTTTTATTTTTTTATTTTATTATGTTATGTTAATCACCATACATTACATCATTAGTTTTTGATGTAGTGTTCCATGATTCATTGTTTGCATATAACACCCAGTGCTCCATTCAGTTCCTTCTATAGACTTTAAAAGATATTTTGTACCTAAATAATTGAGAAACTGAGTCATGCACATCAAACAAAGCAAGCAAAACCTGCCAGGAACACTCACACTCTTTTTAGCACCTAACACTGCACTATAAGAAACAAGTATTTCTATAAATTTTCATTCCTGTTTGGAATTAATCCCAAAGAAAAACTAACCCTTTGAAGCACTGTAATCAAGAGCTATAGTCTGGTTAAGGCTCTGCTCTCATGTCTGAGGTGTAAACTGCAGAGGTTGGGTAAACCTAAGTCTCAGTCCTCTCTTAATCCATTTTTGTCTCCCATAAGTTGAAGATAAAAATAAGGATAGGGTGCTGGCCAGGCTCCCTTGTGATTACAGAACTACATTATTTACCAGATTCACATGACTAGCACTAAGGTATAGCTTCCTGTGGAAAGGAATCCAATAGAGGAAAATATGAAGATGTCAGTCATTTCAGCTTTCTGGCTCTCCTTCAGGCGAAAGGGATGAAGAATATGAGGAGAAAGGGATAGAAGGAACGGATACACATTTCACTTTTTAATTTCATGTGGTCCTCACAGAAATTTGTGAGATTAGGACATATATATATTTATAAAGTTCTCAGTCCGAAAAACAATGCACGAAGAATTGCAACGAACTGGTCCAAGTGGTATGAGACGTCACCTGGGGCAAAGGGACGTAGCAGTACTGGTCAATTGTGGAAAGCGGCGAGGACTGGTAACCCAGAGGTGTAAGTTGCCATTTATCATGTGCAGAGCTCCATTTTCGGAGGCTCGGGGCCGGACAGCAGGCCCCGCAAGGGGGCGCCACAACCGCGCGCCTGGGAGACTCCCGGTTCCAGGCCTTTCCCATCAGGGCGAGCCGGGTTCCCCCAAAGTCTGAGAGTGGTGGAGCATTTTCAAGAAAGAGTAGGAGTAGGGAAAAGGAAAGGCAGAGAGAAAAGGAGCTAAAACAGGAAGGGGGGATTATCACTGTTCTCATCACCATTGTAGGTAGTCACAGCCAAGCTCCAACCACCTTCACCCAATCCCGCTAGATACACACGCATGCACGTACACTCTCGCGCGCTCCACGAGACCCCCTGCACCTCAGAGCGCTGAGCGCCGAACACAGGAGCCTTGACCCTTTTCCCCAGCGATTAGCGCGAGCGGAGAGGGACTAAAGGTCCTGACCAGGCTGCTCGCCAGTTTTGAGCAAAAGCGCGGGCAGTCGCTGCCGGAAACCGAAGTAGCAAGGTGCGGGGCGAGCGCGGAGCCGACGCCTGGGGGTATCCTCGAGCCTCTTCTAGACCCCACCCCCACCCCGCCTCCCCGCGTCCCGGGATAGCGCCGAGGGTTCCACCTAGAGCCTGGGTCGCAAACGCCCTGGGCGGGTGGAGAGAGGGGGCAACCGGCAGGGGGTTCCCAGCACCACTGCCGCCCTCCTCCCCGCTTCCTGCCCTCCCCTGTCAAATTCGGGGGTCAACTCGGTGCCCTTTGGCATTAGGGAGAGTTCCGCCTGGGTTCTCAGACTCAACAGACCTTATACTTAGTGTGCTCCTGCATCATCTGGAGGGCTTGGTAAATTCAAATTGAGGGCGCAGCCCTAGCGCGTCCGATTCCCTATGTCTGAACCGGAGCCCAAGAATCTGCATCTTTAGCAAGTTTTCGGGGTTGGGGACAGGAGATTGCAGCTCAGGGAAGCCTCCAGAGCGCCGCGGGCGCCCGCTCCCTCTGCACCAGCCGGGGCTGGAGCGGCCAGGACTGGGGCGCAGGGCGCGCGGAGGGGGGCGGGAGGATGTCAGGCGGCAGCGCGGCAGGCCAGCAGCTGGCGGAGGCTCCTGCGGAAGCTGTCGTCCAGGAAGGCGTAGAGAAAGGGGTTGAGGCAGCTGTTGGCGTAGCTCAGGCTGGTGATGAAGTAGGAGAGCGCGATGACAAGCGGCGTCTGCGGGAGGTCAGTGGTGAGCGCCACCACGGTGCTCAGGTGGTAGGGCGTCCAGCAGAGGAGGCACACGGCCAGGATCGCCACCACCAAGAGAGTCACCCGCTTCTTAGCGCGGTCCAGAGCCTTGGCGTTGCTGTCCAGCCGAATGGCGCGCAGCCGGCACAGCAGGATGCTGTAGAGGACGCAGATGGTGGACACCGGGATGGCGAAGCCGAGCACAAGCGTGTAGAGGCGGCTCGCCCGCCACCAAAAGGCCTCCGGCTGCGGGAAGACCAGCACGCACTGGCGCCGGCCCTGCTCGTCGTCGAGCCGGGCGAAGACAGCGAAGGGCAGCACGACCAGCGTCACGAGCCCCCACACGGCCAGGCTCACCGCGCGTGCGGCGCTATACGTGCGGCCAGCCACCCGGCGTGACTCGGCCGTGGCCAGCACTACCAGGTAGCGGTCGGCGCTCATGACCGTGAGGAAGTAGAGGCTGGAGAACGTGTTGTACTGGTCGATGGCCACGATAAGCTTGCACATGAGCTCCCCGAAGGGCCATTGCTGCAGCAAGAAGTCAGCGATGTTGATGGGCAGCACAAGCGTGAAGAGCTCGTCGGCGATGGCCAGGTTGAAGATAAACAGGTTGGTGACGGTCTTCATGCGGGGCGCCCGCAGCAGCACGTACAGCACGGCCGAGTTGCCCGCCAGCCCCACTGCGCAGATCACCGCGTAAACGACGGGCACCGCCACGGCCAGCGGCGGCGGCAGTGGCGGCGGAGGCGGCGGGCTCGACGCGTTGGGGCAGCCCAGCGCGGGGCCCAAGCACGATGTGTTGGCTGGCTCTAGCTCCGAGAATGACGCGTTGTGCATGTCGGCGAGGGCAGTGGGGCCGGCGACCCGGTTTCCTCCACCAACGCCCTGCGAGGCTCGCAGTTCACCCAGCCAGCGTCTGCGCGGACTTGCGCTCCAAGTCTTTCTGTGACTTCTCCGCGGGAGGCTGGTTCCTGGCCGTCTTTTTAGCCCACCGTCGCCGCGCACTCCCGGGCTGCAAAACGGAATTGAAAGCACGGGTTACGATGATCGACGTGCAACTATATCAAGAGGTGCGGGTCCGAGGGGCGGGGAGGGGTGGCGCGGCGCCCCAAATCTGCCCCCACGTGATCGTTCTCTGCTACCTGTTGAAATCTTATTCTAACCAGATGAATACATCGAACAAAGTGCTACAGAGAAAAGAGTCCTTACCCTTTATAGGAAAACTACAAACCCGTCTCCTCTTCTTTAAGACACCGCTGGCCGACACGGGTCTCCTTAGGTTCGGTGGTCCCTCCCTCTTAGCAAGTTCAGTAGCAGTCTCTCTCTCACCTAGCTGGCCCAGGGAAGGGGCTTCTTTTCTGGAGCGGTCAGGAGAGGAGGCCGCCGGCTGTGGAGACCTCTGCGGCGGCAGCCAGCCGAAAATCCCCCTTCCTGCTTCTGCCCCAGGCGGCAGCTTGCGTTTCCGCGGGTCCAGCCTGCGCGCCTAGAAGCTTAGGGATGGCGCAGCCGCAACTGCTCTCCGCTGACCCGATCGCCTCCCCCACCATCCCCACCCCAGCGGTGGGACAGAGAACCGCATTACTCATAAATCCTTTTTTCCTTCCATATGAACGTCACTCCATTTGAATTAATAAAAAGCTCTCCTGTTAAGAATTAAATTTAAGAGAAACAAAGCAAGGGTATTGGTGGTGTCTCTTTTAATAGAGCAACGTAGTTGAGGCTCCCATTCTATTTTTTTAAAACACCATAGACCAAATGGGCTAATGTAATTTTAAATTTTAAGTTACATTTATTCTACATAGCTATACAGAAGGGAGAAGTGAATGTAATTTTAAAATGGAAATCACCCGTTTTCTAATACTCTGGTCTTTGCAGGATTATAAAATCGTTAACAAATAATGGTGGACAATTTGAGATACTTTAGTCTTTCTAAATATACATATAATGATTATTAACAAAGACAAACTGCTTCTGAAGCCTTTTAGTGTACTACGACTTAATGCATATTTTGTAAAATGTTCAGGTTGTTCAACACACTGCCCTGAGTCTTAGACAGAAATTCCTGATTCTTCCGGTAAGAGAACTACTCTGCAGTGGTAGCAGTGGCCAAGCGAGGCAGAGCAAGGCAGATATGGGGCAGATCTGGGCTGCAATCTTCCTATCTCGCAGAGCCGGAGTCCTTCCTCTACAGAAAGGGGAACTCACCGTAGGCACCTCACCATTGAGGACAGAATGAAATTAACTCAATATTAGTTCTCTTCAGTTCCTATTTTCTTCCTCCACCTTCCCTTTGGGAGAGCAGCAAATTAAAACACAGGATTCTATCCTACTTCCCTCAAACAAATTTCTTTCCCACAAAAGCAGGCAAAAGTCCAAATAAAGTGCATTTTTTGGTCCTTTATGAAGCATTTTTAGAGCAGTGGTCCTAAGATACTCAGAAGGAGACTGGAAGTAGCCAGTAGAAGAAGCCTCTGGGGGCAGAAATACAAATGCTTTTCTTTACCCACTCATTCTCTTTTTACTGGGATCTGCATAATTAGGCTCCCTTGCAGTTTTGGTCTTTGTATAAAGAAAATGACAGGAAAGTCAGGCTATGTCCATGAGGTAAAATATGTGAGAAAGCATCATATAATGTTAAGTGAAACAAAAAAGAAAGCTTATACATAAAATATATAAAATGTATGTATAATACATACAGATAAACATGGATGTGTATCTGTGGGTATGTATGTATGTGTATGCATACATATATATGTATATAGTTATATAGTTGCTTAGTTTTCAAATACTTGGAGATTTTCCAGTTTTTTAAATTATTGATTTCTAGCTTAATGCTTAATTACACTGTGAACAGAATACATACTCAATATGATTTCAATTCATTGGTATTTGTTGAAACACTGCCCTACAGTATATAGTTATTTTTCTAATTAGTTCATGTATACTTGAAAATAATGTGTGTTCTGCATTTGTTGGGTGCCAAACTCTAGGTTATGGCAACTAGTCAAATTTACTATTATGTTCCTTAAATCTTCTCTCTCTATTGGTATCTTTATCTGATTGCTTTATGAGTTACTGAGAGATATTGTTAAAAAATACCTATCAATAATTACAGATTTCTCTATGCTTTTAATTTTTGTTAATTTTTTACTGCATAATTTGATGGTGTTTTATTAGGTGCACACAGATTTAAGATTGTTATATTTTTCTGTGGAATGAACTCTTTTCTCATTATAAAATATCCTTCTTTAACTGGGTTACTACTTGTATGTAGTCTCTTTTGTTTGGTATTATTAAAGCTATTTCTCTTAGTATTATCATGGAATATCTTTTCTTAAATCTTTTTTTACTTTAAACCTCTCTTTGTCCTTATGTTTAAAACATGTCCCATGTAAACATGATAAAGGTTTTTTTGATCCAATCTGACAATATTTGTCTTTGAATTGGAGTATTTAGTTCATAATGTATTTAATGTAGTCATAGATAATATTAGGGTATACCTACTATGTTATTCTTTGTTCTCTGTTTCTCTTATCTTGTTTTCACCCTTTTTTTCCTCTCATGTTTTTCTGGATTAAGATTTATTGTTTCATTATTCAGTTGCCTACACTTCATTAACTTATTAGTTCTACATTCCTTTATTCAAATGGTTGAAATAAAAATTGGATAAGAAATTCTAGATTTTCAGTATTTTTATTTCAGTAGTTTAAATGACATTCCATTTTCTTTTTGCCTCCATTGTTTTTATTGGAAAAGTGGTTTCCAGTCTTACTGTAGCTCTTTTGAAGGTATTTTTCCTTTTTTCTATAACTGTTCTTAAATTATGTCTCTGATTTTGTCTTTTGGCAGGCAAATAAGATGAGCTAGGAGTGATTTTCTTTCCATTTATGTAGGTTTGGATTTTTAGGGCTTCTAAATCTGTAACTTGATCTTTTTTTGTATTCAATTTTGGAAAATCCTTAGCATTCTCTCTTCAAGTTACTGCTTTGTCCCCTTCTCTCTCTTCCTTCCTACTGGGATTCCAATTACATGTGTGTTAGATCTTCATGCTCTTTTCTGCATTTCCTACCCTTCTCCCTCGCTCTACTTCAATCTGGTCCCTTAAATCCTGGCTTTCTTGATTGTTCCCCAATGTCTTCAAACAGCTGTCAGGTTTTTTTTCTCAATTTTTATGGTAGCTCATAACAGGAGGGTTTGTATGATACAGCTAATTCATCATAACTAAAAGTAGAAGTTAATATCTAAAGTTTTCTATACAGCACAATACCAAGTGAAAAAGTATATGTGTATGTGTGTTTTCATATACATAATTATGTGTAGGTATGTGTAATTATGAAAACATATACATTAAAATGTTAAAAGATATTTTGGTAAAATATAAATTTGGCAGTAATTTTTATTTTCTTTGCACTTTTGTGAATTTCCCAAACATTTTTTTATAGTGAAGACATATTACTTTTATATTAGTAAGAAAATAATATTTGTAAAAATCACCACAGTAGTACTTTGTGGTCATAAAATACTGACTATTGAGAATAAATTAAGAATATATAGGGAAGGTATTTCTTCCAGCACTTGTGAAATTACTATAAACACACATACACACACAAGCAGTGAATAAACAGATTTATAAAATATATTTTTATTTAGAAACATACCTTATATACCCTGAAGTTCACATTGACCCAAAAGAGATTTCCAATAGCAATTTGTACTGCTTGAAGCAATTTTGCTTATTTATAAGAAAATGTTAAATTCCAACCTCTTCTTATTTTAAAAAGTATGCAATTAAATATTTGAATCTTGAGTACTAAGAATATTAATATCTAGTATAATCACAGTGTCCTAGTTTAGTGTTACTAAAACTTTCAAAATTGTTTTTCCTCAGCCCAGAAAAAGAAGTGTATTCAAGGCAAAAATGAAAAGGTGGAAACATCAAACTCATACAACTTGTCATGGTGAAAGACTGAATGTTTTGTTCCTAAAATCAACAATAAGACAAGGATGTCTTCTCTCCACACTTCTATTCAACCTTATATGGCAGGTTCTAGCCAGTATAATGAGGAAAGAAAAATAAAAAAACATTCAGATTGGGGACAAAGAAGTAAAACTGTCATTATATGAAGATACCATAATTGTCTATTAAGAAAATCCCATGGAATCTGCAAAAACACCAAGAGAACTAAAATGAGTTTAGTAAGAATACAGGATACCATTAAAAAGGCCTATTGCATTTTTATATACTAATATGATCAGAAGTTTAAAATTATTTATTTTATTTTTTTTTAATGTGATACGTGCTTTAATACCAACAGTGAATATACAATGTACACAGTAGATATAAAGAATCAGCCCAGAAGTGTCAGAGAAAGCTGGGACAAGTGGTCATTCTTAGATGAGGACCTAGGAATATATCAGATGGAAAGTGATGGGAAGGAGAGTGCAAGTAAGTGAGGACAATGCAGGCAGGGTACATGGGGAGAGTTAGGCAATGTAAAGTGATTGTATTCTGTGAATTTATATATATATATATATTTTAGGGTAGGGATGTGTTTTATTTGGGTAGAGGGTAATATGCAAAGATTTCTGTTAATTTTAATTTTAATACAAGCATCAGGAGGGCAGATTTTTTTTAATTTTTCATTATGTTGAGTTAGCCAACATATAGTACATCATAAGTTTTTGTTGTAGTGTTCAACGATTCATTAGCTGTGTATAATATCCAGTGCTCATCCTAACACGTGCACTCCTTAACCATTTACCATAGTATCAAACAGTACCTAGGGATTATTCTTACAAATGATGTAAAAGACTTATACACTGAAAATTACAACACATTGCTTAAAGAAATTAAAGAAGACCTAAAAAAATGGAGAGATATTCCATGTTCATAGGTCAAAAGACTCAGTATTGTTAAGATGTCAGTCCTCCCTAAATTGATCTTTAGATCAATGCAATCCCACTCAAAATCTTATCAGCTTTCTTACTGTTGTTGTTTGGTGGAGAGGAAATGTATAAATTGACAAATTGTATAGTTGATAAACTGATTTTAAAATTCATATGTAAATATAAATTATCTAGGATAATTGCTAAAGCAATTCTGAAAAAGAAAAACAAATTCAGAAGGCCAAAACTATTTGATTTCAATACTTACTATCATGTAATTGAGCCATTCTACTCCTGGGTATTTATTAAAAAGAAAAGGAACTGTATGTTCATACAAAGCCTTGCACATAAATGTTCATGGTAGTTTTACATAAAATAGCCAAAAACTGGACACAATGCAAATGCCCATCAACATGTTAATGGATGAACAAACTATAATATAACCATACAATGGAATACTATTCAACAATAAAAAGGAATAAAGTAAAGATGCACACACTACAACATGGATAAATTTAAAAATGAGTATGCTAAGTGACAGAGCCCAGGCAAAAAAAAAAAAAAAAAAAAAGTACATTCCATATGATTGTATTTATTAAAACTCTAGAAAATTCAAGCACTCTATTGTGACAGAAATCAGATGAGTTTTTGCTTGAGGAAAGGGATGGAAAGTGCAGGGCAGGGAGGGACAGGAGAGCAGGATTACAAAGGAATGCAGGGAAATTTATTGTGTGTCAATTATAATACCTTAATAAAACTAATTAGAAAATAACATATGGGGGAGCGCCTAGGTGGCTCAGTCAGTTAAGCATCTGCCTTTGGTTCAGGTCATGGTTCAGGATCCTGGGATTGAGCCCCATATTGGGCTCCCTGCTCAATGGGGAGTCTGCTTCTCCCTCTCCCCTTCCCCTTGCTTGCACCCTCTCTCTCTCTTTCTCATGTGCGTGCTCTCTCTCTCTCTCTCATAAATAAATAAAATATTTTTTAAAAGAAAATAACATATGGGAAGACAGGAGATGGGACTTGGTCATCTAGGGCAAGAAGTTGAAACTGAGACCCCTGCATACATACAACCCCTGCAGAGGGCTCTCAAAAATTCTACCCAACAATTCAGAAGACAGGAAAGGAAAATTGTTTCTAACTTAGTTGAAGGAAACAAAAACCTACCCCAAACTGTATACTCCAACCCTTATTTCAAATGGATCTGGAGTCCAGATTTGCCCTAACCATTTCCAAGAATCTCTATGCATTGAAATCAGTATAAATTCTGCTCTCCATCCAAAATAGTAGCCATAATTCTGCAGTTGACGCATGTCTTTTTCATCCATGTTTTTATACCTTTTTGTACATTTTTTTGTACCCAAAATACATGTTATATTGCTTTGAATATCTTAAACATTTACATAAATTCTGTCATCTAGGTATATTTCTTCACAATGCTTTTATCCAGATTTCCCTATTTGATACATTATTATTTAGCTACAGTTTTAATCCTTTATAGTATTTTCTTACATGCAAATGCCATAGCTTGTCTTAAAAATGCATTTTATCTCTATCCCTGACCCTCCTTTATTCCTTATATTCCTTTCATCCTTTCTATTCCTAATTTCATTACTTTTACTCCTAATATTCTTATTTGTACTTTATTTTTTCTTCAGAATTTTGCTAGACTATTTTCCAAGGTTCGGCTTTTTATTTTATTCATCCTATTCTTTCTCTTTTTTTAAATTGAGATATAATTGACATATAACATTGTATTAATTTGAGGTATACAACATAATGATTTAATATATGTATATAATACAAAATGACTATCACAATAGGCTTAGTTAACATTCATCTCACCTCATATAGTTACAGATTTTTTTCTTGTGACAAGAAGTTTTAAGTTTTACTCTCTGGACAACTTTCAAATATGTAACAGTATTACTAACTATAGTAACCATCTGGTATGTTACATTATATCCTAGGACTCATTTATCTTATAACTGAAATTTTGTACCTTTTTACTACCTTCACCTATTTTGCTCACCCCTCACCCTCTACCTCTGGCAACCACCAATCTGTCCTCTATATGTATGGGTTCAGTTGTCTTTCTAACTTTTAAATGTAAACTTTATATTTTTTTAAAACATATAAGTGAGATCATACAGTATTTGTCTTTTTCTTTCTAATTTGTTTCACTAGGCATAATGCTCCTAAGGTCTTTCCTTGTTATTGCAAATGGCAGGATTTTCTTCTTTCTCATGGCCAAATATTACTCTATTATATATATATATATTTTTCACATAGTGGTACACCAATTTACATTTTACAATTATAATTTACAGCAGTGCATAAGAATTCCCTTTGCTCCACACTGCTGCCAATACTCATCCACTGCTGTTTTTTTGACAAGCATTCTTTTTTTTTAAGATTTTATTTATTCATTTGAGAGAGAGAGAGAGCATGAGCGGGCGTTGGGGAGTGGGTAATGAGCAGAGGGAGAGGGAGAAGTAGGCTTCCCGCTGAGCAGGGAGCCTGACATGGTGCTTGATCCCAGGGCCCCAGGATCATGACCTGAGCCAAAGGCAGATTCAACCATCTGAGCCACACAGGCACCCCAACGACAAGCATCGTAACAGATGTGAGATGATATATCATTGTACCAATCAACCTCCATCCTACAAGTTCTCATATGTACTGCTAGCATCAGTCAGATATAAGTATTTTGTCACTTCCATGATTTTTTTCACCTAAAAATTATTTGGAAATTTTTAGAAAATTTTAAAATTTAAGATCATATGAGTTTTGGCTGGCAATAATTGGTTGTTCAAAGCAATTCTAGCAACATTGTATTCAATGATAATAGCTTAGAGATAAGTAAAATTAATGACAGAAATATAAAGAATGGGAGGGAGGAATTAGGAGTATTCTGTTATAAGGCACCTATACTACCCATAAGTGGGTATAGTACAATTTGAAAGTAGACTTAATTGTAAACTCTAAGGCAACTACTAAAAAAAAAAAAAAATTAAAGAATCATAATATGCTAAAAGAGGAGAGAAAATGAAATGATATAAAATGTACAATTAAAATCAGAAGTGGAAGAAATAGAGTGGAAGACTAAACAAGAAATAAATAAAAAACAAAGGCAATGAATAGAAAACTGCTACAAATATGGTAGATATTAATCCACCTATACCAATAATTACTCTAAATGAGAATGGTCTAAAAATATCAATAAAAAGACAGAAACTGTCAGAATGGATAAACAAACAAGACCCAACTATATGTGATTTATAAGAAACTCATTTTAAATATAAAGGGACAGATAGATTAAAAGTAAAGGAATAGAGAGTGACATTAGCATCATGGTGACAAAAAATGTTGCTCATTTTTTCTTTCCTTCATTTGACATCAAAAATTTGGCTTCCATCCACAAACAGAAGTGCCTCTGTGGGATTTGTGGGACCAAGCACCATACACCAAGGGCCCTGGGAGGAGTCTTGCCCACTGGTGCATTAATTAATAGGCAAATGGAGGGCAGCACTAGCTATGGAACTACAAGAAATTATGAACTTGTTCTGCCCCTCTTGGCCACCATCTGGGAGTGTCTACACCACACTGACTTGGGTGGTGGCCTTAGGACAAGAGAATTTCTGTGGAAGTCCAGCAGTACAGGTTTCCAGGGGGAAAGTCCAGTATTTTGTTGGAGTAAATTTTGGACTTACTGGAATAGGTAAGAGGAACAGCTTGTCTTTGCTGGCATCACTCCTCACCCAAGGCAGTACAGCTTACAGCTAAACTAGATGACCTGTGATTTCTCTCACAGGGGAAAGTGAGAGCCAATGAATGAACATCCAACTTCCTGAACTGTCTGGGATAATGCTTAGGAGACTGTCAACGTCTAGTACGTTGGGGTCCCTGGGTAAGGGTGAAAGAACCAGGACACAGGGGATGCAGAGCAAAGGCAGCACTTGCAACTGCATGCTGTCGTTTATTTCCCACACAGCTATATACTTGCAACAATCAGATAAGCATGACAATGTGTACTTTTAGCTGATAATAAGATCATGCCAACATCCTTGAAGAAAGACACGCAAGATATAAGAACAAACTACATCCTGTTTTTTGTTTGCCGAAGCGCGGAACTATCTCGGCCACCCTTCCTCTGGGAACAGCACGTTCTTATAAAAGAATACTTCTAATGTAGGCAAGAGCCACTTCCTGCAGATCCAGGCATTCAGAACTTGCAACGTGAGATAAGGGGAAGAGAACATTTTCTCCTCCTGATCCAGGCCTGCCTGGTTGTCCTTAATCTCACTGCAGTCCTCAAATGACCTTGGTTACAAGGGGCTTACAAGCCTATACCATCACAGGAGACTACTTTCTCTCATGCAGCATCCAGAGCATTAAAAAAGGAAGCTCTGTGATAGGGGAGGGAGCAGATAGGAAGAGCAGTATGGCTTGTAGGATTCTCAGAGGGCATTAAAGGGATATGGTTCCTGATGATGACATTCTAGACTCAGTCAGAAAGCCTCACAAGACACAGGGAAAATCTCACCTGCAGATCCCCCCAACTGTCCTGCAAGCACCCCCAGCTCACAGCATGCCAAACACACACTTCCTCCCACTCTTTGGCTGGCTCCCTGTGTATGCCCCTGAGGGATGCAAGGAGAGCAAGCTCTGGTAGGCAAGGAGCACAGGCAGAAAGCAGGCCAAGGTCTGTGAACAAAGGAGAAACCACACACTTGAGCTGCAGTGCCAACTTCAGGAAAACATAACAGAAGTTAGCACCCAGTATGACGTTTTGTAGGATCCAGAAAAGATGTACAATATTAATAATTCTTCCATAAGAGGGATAAGGAAATGAAGAGTAGGTGTATCCATACAAGGTCAGAGAATGCCTCAGAATCCATAGCAGAACTGGGGTAGAGGAGAAAGATGGCGGAGGAGTAGGAGACCTGGATTTCGTCTGGTCCCAGGAATTCAGCTGGATAGGGATCAAACCATTCTGAACACCTACAAACTCAACAGGAGATTGAAGAAAAGAATAGGAACAACTCTCTGAAGAGAAAAGCGACCACTTTCTGAAAGGTAGGACGTGCGGAGAAGTGAATCTGAGGCAATATTTGGGAAGATAGATGGCGGGGGAGGGGGCCTCCGTCGGCCACTTCTGGCAAGTGATAGAGCTGTGGAGCACAAAATCAGAACTTTTAGAAGTCTGCTCCGCTGAGGGATGTTGCTCCAGTGGCTAAGCAGTGGGGTGGAACCCTCGCTGGGACAGTGTGGTCTTGGGACCCTTGGGGTCACAGAAAGACCGGGGGTGCCTGAGTGCAGCAGAGCTCCCAGGTATTGGAGCAGGGAAGCCGGCTGCAGAGACAGAGCCGAGGAGTGGGCTCTCAGCTCGGGGTTGCCATAAACTGTGATCCGTGGCACAGTCGGGCCACTGCTCTTCCAGCAGGGACCCAACAAGCAGCAGATCTGGGGAGACTCCCCTTCCTCCCCCGGGAGGAGGGGCGCAGGAGCACACCGCAGGGATCTGCTGGGTTTGGAGACTCCACATGGGGTCGGGTGCCAGAGATAGAAATGCTCGGTCACAGGCCAGGTGAGCATGGAGTGAGGCTGGAGACTGGGGAGATGGGAGTGATTGACTGCTTTTCTCTGGGGGCTCACTGAGGAGTGGGGCTCCCGAGTTCTTGGCTCCTCTGGGGCAGAGATTGAGAGGCCGCCATTTCACTCTCGTCCTCCAAAGCTGTATGGACAGCTTGCAGGGAACAAAAGCTCCCGAGAGCAAACCCGAGGAGATTACTTAGCCCGGACCAGCAAGGGCGGAACAATTTCACCTCCAGCAAAGACATCTGGGAACCACAACAAAGGGCCCCTCCCCTGGAAGATCAGCAAGAACAGTCAGCCAGGACCAAGTTTATGGATCAATGAGAAGGTCAGAACTCCAGCGCTAGGGGAATACTGCACACAGAATTCATGGCTTTTTTCCCATGATTCTTTAGACTTCCAAAGTGAATTTCTTTTTAACTTTTTTTTTTGAATTTTTCTTTTTCCCTTTTTCAACCAACATCTTATCAATCCCTTTTTTAAAAAAAAAATTTATTTTTCATTTCTAGAGTCATATTCTATCCCTTCAGAGTAGATACCCTTATTTTTGTATATATATGTAAGTTGTTCTCTCTTTAAAATTTTGGGATACAGTTTCTTCTAACAGATCAAAATATACCCTAAATCTCTAGTGTATGGCTTTGTTCTAGTCTCCTGCCTGATCACATTCTCCCCCCCTTTTTTAAAAAATCCTCTTCTGTCTTTTTTCAACCAACTTCTTATCTTACCTTTTATGAAATCTTTTATAATTTTCATCTTTACAGTCATATTCCATCCATTCATCATACTAACCCTTATTTTTGTACATATATAAGTTTTTCTTTCTTTAAAATTTTGGGAGGCAATTTCTTCTAACAGACCAAAATTGCCCAAAATCTACTGTGTGGGACTGATCTATGCACCAGCCTGATCATATTTGATCATATTCTGTTTGTTTTGTTTTTGTTTGTTTGTTTTTGTCTTTTTCTTTTTCTTTTTCTTTTTTATTTCTTTCCATTTCTTTTCCCCCAGTTTCAGGTCTTTTCTGATTTGTTTAGTGTATATTTTCTGGGGATGTTGTTACCCTGTTAACATTTTGTTCTCTCATTCATCTATTCTCCTCTGGACAAAATGACAAGATGGAAAAAATCACCTCAGCTAAAAGAACAAGAGGCAGTAACGACTGCCAGGGACCTAATCAATATGGACATAGGTACGATGTCAGAACTAGAGTTCAGAATGATGATCTTAAAGATACTAGCTGGGCTTGAAAAAAACATGGAAGTTATTAGAGAAATGCTTTCTGGAGAAATAAAAGAACTAAAATCTAACCAAGTCGAAATCAAAAAGGCTATTAATGAGGTGCAATCAAAAATGGAGGCTCTAACTGCTAGGATAAATGAGGCAGAAGAGAGAATTAGTGATACAGAAGACCAAATGATGGAAAATCAAGAAGCTGAGAAAAAGAGAAACAACTACTGGATCATGAGGGCAGAATTCGAGAGGTAAGTGATACCATAAGACGAAACAACATTAGAATAATTGGGATCCCAGAAGAAGAAAGAGAGAGAGGGGCAGAAGGTATATTGGAGGAAATTATAGCAAAGAACTTCCCTAATTTGGGGAAGGAAACAGACATCAAAATCCAGGAGGCACAGAGAACCCCTCTCAAAATCAATAAAAATATGTCAACACCCCAACAGCTAATTGCAAAACTTACGAGTCTCAGAGACAAAGAGAAAATCCTGAAATCAGCTCGGGAGAAGAGATATGTAACCTACAATGGTAAAAACATTAGATTGGCAACAGACCTATCCACAGAGACCTGGCAGGCCAGAAAGGACCCACATGATATATTCAGAGCACTAAATGAGAAAAATATGCAGCCAAGAATACTATATCCAACTAGGCTGTCATTGAAAATAGAAGGAGAGATAAAAGCCTTCCAGGACAAAAAAAAACTAAAGGAATTTGCAAACACGAAACCAGCCCTACAAGAAATATTGAAAGGGGTCCTCTAAGCCAAGAGAGAGACTAAAAGCAACATAGATCCGAAAGGAACACAGACAAGATAGAGTAACAGTCACCTTACAGGCAATACAATGGCACTAAATTCCTATCTTTCAATAGTTACCCTGAATGTAAATGGGCTAAATGCCCCCATCAAAAGACACAGGCTATCAGACTAGATTAAAAAAAAAACAAGACCTGTAGATATGCTGTCTGCAAGAGACTCCTTTTAGACCCAAAGACACCCCCAGATTGAAAGTGAGGGGGGTTGAAAACTATTTACCATGCTAATGGACACCAAAAGAAAGCTGGGGTGGCAATCCTTATATCAGACAAATTAGATTTTAAACCAAAGACTGTAATAAGAAATGAGGAAGGACACTATATCCTACTTAAAGGGCCTATCAAACAAGAAGATCTAACAATTGTAAATATCTATGCCCCTAACATGGGAGCAGCCACTTATATAAGCCAATTAAGAACAAAAGCAAAGAAACACACTGACAACAATACAATAATAGTAGTTAACACCCCCCTCACTGAAATGGACAGATCACCTAAGCAAAAGATCAACAAGGAAATAAAGACTTTAAATGACACACTGGACCAAATGGACTTCACAGATCTATTCAGAACATTCCATCCCAAAGCAACAGAATACACATTCTTCTCTAGTGCCCATGGAACATTCTCCAGAATAGATCACATCCTAGGTCAAAAATCAGGTCTCAACCAGTACCAAAGATTGGGATCATTCCCTGCATATTTTCAGACCACAGTGCCTCGAAACTAGAACTCAGTCACAGAGGAAAGTCAGAAAGAACTCAAATACATGGAGGCTAAAGAGCATCCTACTAAAGAATGAATAGGTCAACCAGGAAATTAAAGAAGAATTTTAAAAAATTCATGGAAACAAATGAAAATGAAAGCACAACTGTTCAAAATCTTTGGGATGCAGGAAAGGCAGTCCTAAGAGGAAAGTATATAGAAATACAAGCCTTTCTCAAGAAACAAGAAAGGTCTCAAATACACAACCTAACCCTACACCTAGGGAGCTGGAGGAAGAACAGCAAATAAAGCCTAACCCCAACCTGGAAGAAATGGATGCATTCCTAGAGATGTATCAACTACCAAAACTGAACCAGGAAGAAATAGAAAACCTGAACAGACCTATAACCACTAAGGACATTGAAGCAGTCATCAAAAATCTCCCAACAAACAAAAGCCCAGGGCCAGATGGCTTCCCAGGGGAATTCTACCAAACATTTCAAGAAGAATTAATACCTATTCTTCTGAAACTGTTCCAAAATTAGAAATGGAAGGAAAACTTCCAAACTCGTTTTATGAGGCCACCATTACCTTGATCCCCAAACCAGACAAAGACCCCATCAAAAAGGAGAATTACAGACCAATATCCTTGATGAACATGGATGCAAAAATTCTCACCAAAACACTAGCCAATAGGAACCAATAGAACATTAAAGGATTATTCACCACGACCAACTGGGATTTATCCCTGGGTTGCAAGTTTGGTTCAACATCTGCAAATCAATCAATGTGATACAATACATTAATCAAAGAAAGAACAAGAACCATATGATCCTCTCAATAGATGCAGAAAAAGCATTTGAAAGGTACAGCATCCTTTCTTGATCAAAACTCTTCAGAGTATAAAGATAGAGGGTACATACCTCAATATCATAAAAGCCATCTATGAAAAACCCACAGCGAATATCATTCTCAATGGGGAAAAACTGAGAGCTTTCCCCCTAAGGTCAGAAACATGGCAGGGATGTCCACTATCACCACTGCTATTCAACATGGTATTAGAAGTCCTAGCCACAGCAATCAGACAACAGAAAAAAATCATAGGCATCCAAATAGGCAAAGAAGAAGTCAAACTCTCACTCTTTGCAGATGATATGATACTTTATGTGGAAAACCCAAAAGACTCCACCCCAAAACTGCTAGAAATCATACAGGAATTCAGTAAAGTGGCCCGATATAAAATCAATGCACAGAAGTCAGTGGCATTCCTATACACCAACAACAAGTCAGAAGAAAGAGAAATTAAGCAGTCGATCCCATTTACAATTGCACCCAAAACCATAAGATAGCTAGGAATAAATCTAACAAAAGAGGCAAAGAATCTGTACCCAGAAAACTATAAAATACTCATGAAAGAAATTGAGGAAACACAAAGAAATGGAAAAATGTTCCATGCTCATGGATTGGAAGAACAAATATTGTGAAGATGTCAATGCTACCTAGAGCAATCTACACATTCAATGCAATCCCCACCAAAATACCATCCACTTTTTTCAAAGAAATGGAACAAATAATCCTAAAATTTGTATGGAACCAGAAAAGACCCCGAATAGCCAGAGGAATGTTGAAAAAGTAAAGCAAAGCTGGCGGCATCACAATTCCGGACTTCAAGCTCTATTACAATGCTGTCATCATCAAGACAGTATGGTACTGGCACAAAAACAGACACATAGATCAATGGAACAGAATAGAGAGCCCAGAATTGGACCCTCAAGTTTATGGTCAACTAAACTTCAACAAAGCAGGAAAGAATGTCCAATGGAAAGAAGACAGTCTCTTCAACAAATGGTGTTGGGAAAATTGGACAGCCACATGCAGAAGAATGAAACTGGACCATTTCCTTATACCACACACAAAAATAGACTCCAAATGGTTGAAAGACCTAAATGTGAGACAGGAGTCCATCAAAATCCTAAAGGAGAACACAGGCAGCAACCTCTTCGACCTCAGCCACAGCAACTTCTTCCTAGAAACATCACCAAAGGCAAGGGAAGCAAGGGCAAAAATGAACTATTGGGACTTCATCAAGATAAAAAGCTTTTGCACAGTAAAAGAAACAGTCAACAAAACCAAAAGACAACCGACAGAATGGGAGAAGATATTTGCAAATGACATATCAGATAAAGGGCTAGTATCCATTATCTATAAAGAACTTCTTAAACTCAACACCCAAAGAACAAAGAATCTAATCAAGAAATGGACAGAAGACATGAACAGACATTTTTCCAAAGAAGACATCCAAATGGCCAACAGACACATGAAAAAGTGCTCAGCATCACTCAGCATCAGGGAAATCCAAATCAAAACCTCAATGAGATATGGCTAAAATTAACAAGTCAGGAAACGACAGATGTTGGTGGGGATGCGGAGAAAGGGGAACCCTCCTACACTGTTGGTGGAAATGCAAGCTGGTGCAGCTACTCTGGAAAACAGTATGGAGGTTCCTCAAAAAGTTGAAAATAGAGCTACCCTACGATCCAGCAGTTGCACTACTGGGTATTTACCCCAAAGATACAAAAGTAGGGATCCGAAAGGGTACGTGCATCCCGATGTTTATAGCAGCAATGTCCACAATAGCCAAACTGTGGAAAGAGCCAAGATGTCCATCAACAGATGAATGGATAAAGAAGATGTGGTATATATATACAATGGAATATTATGCAGCCATCAAAAATAATGAAATCTTGCCATTTGCAACGACATGGATGAAACTGGAGGGTATTATGCTGAGCGAAATAAGTCAATCAGAGAAAGACATGTATCATAATGACCTCACTGGTATGAGGAATTCTTAATCTCAGGAAACAAACTGTGGGTTGCTGGAGTGGTGGGGGTTGGGAGGGATGGGGTGGCTGAGTGATAGACATTGGGTAGGGTATATGCTTTGGTGAGCGCTGTGAATTGTGTAAGACTGTTGAATAACAGACCTGTACCTCTGAAACAAATGATACATTATATGTTAAAAAAAAAAAAAAAAAGAAGAAGATAGCAGGAGGGAAAGAATGAAGGGGAGGAAATCGGAGGGGGAGACGAACCATGAGAGACTATGGACTCTGAAAAACGAACTGAGGGTTCTAGAGGGGAGGGGAGGAGGGTGATGGGTTAACCTGGTGATGGGTATTAAGGAGGGCTTGTTCTCCTGGAGCACAGGTTGTTATATGCAAACAATGAATCATGGAACACTACATCAAAAACTAATGATGTAATGTATGGTGATTAACAATAATAATAATAATAATAATAATAATAATAATAATAGTAAAAGGATCCAGAGCAGAACTGATGAAAGGTATTTCTTTCCTGATGGCAGTTAGTAAAAGTTGGAGGAGATAACTGAATCTTTTAATACAACAATGCAAAACTCCAAAGAACATGAAAAATCAAAGAAACATGATATCACAGAAAAAAAAAACATGACATTCATCCAGTAACTGAATGCAAACATGAAATTCTGTGATTTACTCCACAGATAATACAAAATACTATTTTAAGGAAACTCAGTAAGCAACAAGACAACACAAACAACTGAACAAAATCAGATAAACAAGACACATCAAAATTTAACAAAAAATTTAAAATTTAATAGAAATAGAAACCACAAAACGGAACCAACAGAAATCCTAGAGCTGAAGAATTCAATGAGTAAAATGAAAAATGCAATAGAGATAATGAATAGCAGAGTAGACCAAATAGAGGAAAGAATTAGAGAGATAGAGGGTAGAAACTTTGAAATAATCCAGTCTGAGAAGAAAGGAGAAAAAAAAGGTGAAAAAGAGTGTAGAAAGTCTACATCATCCATAGGACACCATCAGGAAAACCAGTATCCAAATCACTGGAGTTCCAGAAGGGGGCAGAAACATTATTTAGAGTAATAATGACTGAGAACTTCCCAAACTTGGGGAGAGATTTGGAAATCCCAGTCGGTGAAGCTAGATCATCCATTATTTTAATTTAAAATGATTTCCTCCAAGACACATTACAATAAAACTGTCAAAACTTAAAGGTTTTAACCAAGGAGGTAAAAGATCTCTGTGCTGAAAACTACAAGATATTGATGAAAGAAATTGAAGAAGACACAAATAAATGGAAAGATATCCCATATTTATCAATTGGTATAATTAATATTGTTAAAATGGTCATACTACTCAAAACCATCTATAGGTTTGAGGCAACCCTTATCAAGATTCCAATACCATTTTTTTTACAGTAGAAAAAGCAATCTTAAAATTTACATGGAACCACAAAAGGCCTCAAATATTGAAAGCAATCCTGAGAAAGAAAAACACAGCAGGAGGCAACATACTTCTTGATTTTAAGCTATATTACAAAGCTCTAGTAATCAAAACAGTATGTCACTGGCATAAAAAGTAGACACATAGGCCAATAGAACAGAATCAAGAGCCTGGAAATAAACTGACATATATACAGTCAAATAATACCCAAGCCAAAATTAATCAATGGAGAAAAGATAGTCTTTTCAATAAGTGGTGCTGGGAAAACTGGGTATCCACATGTTAGAGAATGAAGCCACACTCCTATCTTACACCACTCACAAAAACCAACTCAAAATGGATTAAAGACTTAAATGTAAGACCTGAGACCATAAAATATTTGGAATAAAATATAGGACAAAATTTCTGGACATAGGTTTTTGCAATGAGTCAATGAGTTTTTGGATATGACACCTAAAGCACAAGCCATAAAAATCAAAAATAAACAAGTGGAAGTAGATCAAACTAAAAAACTTTGCACAGAAAAAGATACAACCAACAAAGTAAAATGGCAAACTATAAAATGGGAGAAAATATTTGCAAATTGCATATTTGATAAGGTATTAATATCCAAAATATATAAAGAACTGATACAACTCAAGAGAAAAAAACTCACACAGATAATCCAATTAAAAATGGGCAAAGGACATGAGGAGACATTTTTCCAAAGAGGATATTTAAATAGCCAACAGATACATGAAAAAGTGCTCAATATTATATCATTAGGAAAATGCAAATTGAAACTCCAATGAGATATTACCTCATGCATGTTAAAATGGCTATCATCAGAAAGATGAAATAACAAATACTGATAAGGATGTAGAGAAGAAGGAACATTTGAGCACTGTTGGTGGAATTGTAAGTTAGTACAGTCACTGTTCATACTGATATGGAAAATAATATGGAGATGCCTTGGAAAATTAAAAATCAGCTACCATATTATCCAGCATTCTCATGTCTGGATACATATCCAAAGGAAATAAAATCAATATGTCCAAGATACAACTGCACCCCCATGTTCATTGCAGCATTATTTACAATTGCCAAGACATGGAAACAAACTAAGGGTCCATCAATGATAAATGGATAAAGAAGATGAGATGGATAGGTAGATGATAGATGATAGATAGATAGATAGATAGATAGATAGATAGATAGATAGATAATAGATAGATAGATGATAGATAGATAGATGATAGATAGATAGATGATAGATAAAATGTGCAGAAATTGTGGCACAAATAGATAAAGAAGATGTGATATGTATATGTATATATACACACACACAATGTGATATGTACATGTATGTATACACACACACAATGGAATACTAATCAACCAAGAAAAAGAAAGAAATCTTGACATTTTTGACAAAGTGGGTAGATCTTGAGGGCACTGTCCTAAATGAAATAAATCAGACAAAGTCAAATACTGCATGTTCTCACATGTAGAATCTGAAAAAGCCAAAATCTTAGAAACAGTAAAACAGTGGTTACCAGGGGCTGTGGTATGGGAGAAATGGGAAGATATTAGTTAAAAAGTACAAACTTCCAGTTAGAATAAGTTGGAATAAGTTCTGGGGATAGATAGTATTGTTACAGATAACAATACTGTACTATATACTTGAAAGTTGCTGAGAGTAAATCTTAAGTGTTCTCACCACTAAAAAGATAGGATAATTATGTAACATTTTGGAGATATTAGCTAACACTGCTAATGGTGATCATATTGCACTATATAAGTGTATCAAATTAACACATTGTACACATTTAAATTATAAAATTTGTATGTCAATTATACCTCAATAAAGCAGGAAAAAATTAAAAACCATGACTACAAAAAAAAGTTTTGGAAATAGTGGTGACAGTTGCACTACATTGTGGATATAATTAACGAAGAAAAAAGAAAAAAAGAAATGAATCTAGACACAGACACAGATTTTATACCCTTCACAAAATGAACTCAAATGGATCATACACCTGAGTGTAAAATGTAAAACCATAAAATTTCTAGAAATTTTATATAGGAGAAACTCTAGATGATCTTAGAAATTTCTTTTTTTCTTCTTTTTTCTTTTTGCATGTGGATATCTAGTCACTCAAGCACCATTTGTTGAAAAGATGATCCTTTCCCAATTGAATTGTCTTTGCTCCTTTGTCAAAGATCATCTGACTATATTTGTGTAAGTCTATTTCTGGGCTCTTTATTCTGTTCTGTTGATCTACTTGTTCTTCTGCCAATACCATACTATCTTGATTACTGTAGCTTCATAGTAAATATTGAAGTCAGGAAGTGTCAATCCTCAGACTTTGTTCTTCTATATTGTGTTTGCTATTTTGGGTCTTTGGCTTTCTATATGAACTTTGGAATCACTTTGTTGATGTCTACAAAATAACTTGCTGGGATTTTACTCCTAGGATTGAAATGAATCTATAGATTAAGTTGAATCTATAGATTAAGTTGGAAATCTTAATCTATAGATTAAGTTGGAAAGAACTGACATCTTAACAATATTGAGTCTTCCTATCCACTTATTTAGATCTTCTTTGGTTTATTTAATCAGAGTTTTATAGTTTTAATCAGAGTTTTATAGTTTTCCTCATATAGATCTTATATATACTGTATTAGATTTTTGCCTAATTTTTAATTCCACGTTATTTCATTTTTGATGCTAATATAAATGGCGCTGTTTTTAATTTCAAATGCTAATGTTTCATTGCTAGTATATAGGAAATAAATTAAATTTGTAATACTAACCTTGGATACAACCTTGCTATAATCACTTTACTGTTGATTATTTGGGATTTTATACATAGGCCATCATGTCATCTGTGAAACAAGACAGTTTTAATTCTTCCTTACCAATCTATATACTTTTTTATTTCCCTTTCTTGTTTTATTGCATTACCTAGGATTTCTAGTATGATATTAAAACAAGAGTGGTGAGAGAGGACATCCTTGCTTTGTTTCCAAACTTAAAGGGAAAGCATGTAGCTTGTCATTAACTCTGATGTTAACTGGAGGGTTTTTTTTTTTTTGTTAATCTTCCTTATCGAGTTGATGAAGTTACACCCTATTCCTGCTGAGATTTTTATCATGAATGGGTGTTGGATTTTGTCAAATGCTTTTGCTGCATATATTGATATGGTCAGGTGATTTTTCTTCTTCAGTCTGTTGATGTGATACATTACACAAGATCCAAGCAAGAAAAAAATTGGTAAGTTGGACTTGATTAAAATGGAAAACTTCTGTTCTACAAAGGACAGTGTTAAGAGAATGAAAATATAAGCCACACCCTGGGAGAGTATATTTGCAAAGCCATACTTAATAAAGGACTTGTATCTAAAAGGTACAAAGAACCCTTAAAATTCAAGAATAAGAAAACAAACCACTAAAAAAAATGGACAAAAGATCTAAACAGAAATCTCACCAAAGAAGACATACAGATGGCAAATAAGCATATGGAAAGATGTTCAACACTGTAAGTTATCAGGGAGTAAAATATCAGTGTATTTACTACAGAGTAAAATATCAGTGATATCACTACACACCTATTAGAATAGCTAAAATGTAAAACACTGACAGCACCAAAAGTTGGAGAGAAGGTAGAGCCACAGGAACTCTCATTCCTTGCTGAGGAGGGATGCAAAATGATACAGACACTGGAAAACAGTTTGGCAGTTTCTTACAAATTTAAATGTAAGCTTACTATACAATCCAGCAATCACACTTCTAGGTATTGAAAATTTACATCTACACAAAAGCCTACACATGAATGTTTATAATAGTTTTACTTATAATTGCCAAACTTTGGCAGCAACCAAGATGTCCTGCAATAGGTGAGTGGATAAATAAGCTGTGGTACATCTAGACAATGGAATATTATTCAGTGTTAAAAAGAAATGAGGTATCAAGCCATGAAAAGACATGGAGGAAAACTTCTATGAATATTGTTTAATAAAAGAGGCTGGCAGGAAATGCTCCATAATATATGATTCCAATTATTTGATGTTCTGGAAAAGACAAAACAGTAGAAATAGTAAAAAGGTCAGGGATCCCCAGGAGGGTTTAGAGAGAGAGGGGCTGAGAGTGATGAATAGGAGAGGTGCAGGAAATGTTTAAGGCGGTAAAACTATTCTGTATGATACTATAAGTGTATATACATGACCTTATGTATATGTCAACACCCAAAGAAATGTAAAACACAAAAAGTGAACCCTAATGTAAACTATGGGCTTTAGTTGCTGATAATTTATCAGCATTGGTTAATGAATTATAACAAACGTACCACACTAATTCAAGATGTGAATAATAGGTTAAACTGTGGTGGCAGTGGAATACAACAGAATTCTCTGTACTTTGTGCTCAATTTTTCTGGTCTAAAAAGTATGACTATTAAAAAGAAAGAAAAAGAAAACCCTTTCCAGAAAACTGTAAATGTATTTGAGTTAATGAGTTGTTACAAAACATAGTGAACTTATATTTATATATATGACACAAGCTATATCATTTGTTTTGTCATGTTTTCATTGATTTTAATTTTGTGAACACTAAAATTATAAGTGAAGGAATAAATTCCAAGAAAAATGATTTAAATTGAATGATCAATCAAGAATTGTCAAAGTTAAATCTTGCTAATTGCTTTATTATATTCCATTTTCAGTGCCAAGCCAACATTCAGATTCAAATGTGAAATACATCTATCTAGTTTTTACAATTGTAATTAGGCCTTCATCCATTTCTTTCATGAGAGCCAAAGTAAAGAGAAGTGTAATTTGTAACCAGCCAATCAATCTTAGGTTAAACATTTTCCTTAAGAAATTTAGCAGTCAGTCCATTGATGGCTGATTTCCTATTTCACTTTAATGTTTAAACCTAGTCACACTTCTGACCAATAGCTTCAGGATGGAAGAAGTTCTCATGTGTAAGGAAATGATCTTTTTCAATCTCTGCAAACAAATTTCTGCTTTTGATATTTTGGAGGTATTAGTCCCATTGTCAAAGGTTACTTTTTACCAATGTTAATAGATCATTTTTTCACTTACAGGATTGAAGTTTGAGTCTGAAACAGATGCAAGAAATCACTCTGACATCAGTTTGTTTTTACAGCTTAGAAAGATAAGATGATGAACACAAATTGGTCAAAACACCACAAAATATGTCTTTATATTGGAACCCTGTGTGCCTAGAGCATCATTAGGACTGAGTAATGGACAATGAAGGTACTGTCGGCCTCAAGTCTGAGGGCAAAAGTGTATGCATAATGCTGCTTTGTTCACACAGATGTTCCTCGGAAGACATTTCACATAATAAAATAAGTTGCAACATTTATCAGTGTTTGTTTGTTGTTGTTGTTTTTTTTTTTGGAATAAAGCTGCTTAGAGCTGCTCGGTTATGACTATTTCGAAATGAAATGCTTTTGATGACACTAAACAGATGACAGCACTTTCAGTTTCTCTGCATTTTGTTTCTGAGGGATGCACTAAAGGAAAAAGTTATCAGAGCAAAGTGGTCACTAAGTTTATTAATCAAATCTCAGGAAAAATTATTCCTCTGACTCGTGTAATAATACTGACTCATGTAACAATAGATTTAATTTCTTACAATATAGTACCTACATGGTCTTATACCACTACCAGCCAAGTGGTGGCAAATTGTGCACCATCACAAGACGGCGTATGAATGGACCATCTGTAGGAGGTTGATGCTTCTCTGATTGGGCTGACTCATCAGAACTTTATTCAACACAACCAATGCTGTAATATTTACTTTGAATAGTGGATCTCACCATTTTTACATCTGCTTTCATCAAATCAATGATAATATTTCCAAGAGTTTATAATTGTTCCATTTAAAATCCCGTGATGTAGTTTATTCATCTTCCTTACTTTTTTCACTAACAGTAGCCTTGAGCGGTTCCGATTTCTCAGTCAGCTCCCTCTGGTGGTAGTTTAATCATTTATTTCCTTTACTTCCTGATGGACTGGTTAAAGTTGTAGTGGAGTTGCCTAAAAGAAAATATCACCAACATGTCTGAAATGTATCTGCCTCAGAGTGTGGATGTATGTATGGCACTTCCAACAATCAACAAGTAACCATAATGCATAATGCTAAGAAATATGAGAATGAGAAAGCACACAGATATACAGCGCAAAAGTGTTCTGCAAGAGAATAGTAAGTAATAAGTAAAAAAAAATAAAACAAGGTAAATTAAGGTTGAATCAGTTTCTTTATTGCAGGTGCTCTCAGAATCTTCAGCAGGCTAACATCAACCAGGAAACTCCAAGACAAATAACAGTAGGCAAAATTCTCTAGACTTACATTACCTTCATGTGGATGCTTCCAAGGGATAAGCATTCTTCAGAACCCACTTTAGAAAAGGCAGTGAAAAATAAAGTGGAATAAAGGCAAAGTAGTATTCAGGCCAAGTCCTGTGGAAGTCCATAGAAAGAGACTGTACTTTACATAAGGGGGAAATTAGGGAAGACTTTATTGAGAATGTGACATTATAGCTAGTTTTTGAAGGATATCCTGAGGGTAAAATGAGGGTGAAGATAGCTCTGGTCAAAGAGAAAGCATGAGAAAAAAAAAAATGAAGACTTGAAAGTGCATTTTTTTTTTAAAGTGATTTTGACATTTCAGTCCAAAAAGACTTGGAGAATGATGGGGCCATTTACCAATGATGGAAAAGAAGAAAAATGAACATTTGATCAGAAAAAGCTGGAAGATGAAGGGAGTGGTATGCAGAAGATAGATGTAAGGAGTTCTTTTGGACTTGTTAAATGTGTGATGAAGTTCTTGATGAAGCTTTTGAGAGAAAATTGGAAATCTGATCCTGCAGATTAGAAGAGAGCCCTGAGATAATAAAGATTTGTGGGATCTTCTCCTATAGGCAATATCCCAAAATATGAGAATAAAGTAGCTTATTAGAGATCAGCCATGGTGACAGGACTCCTTACATTTCAGAGAGCAAATTACTTGATAAAGATATCAAAATCATGTCCATCTTTATATGACAGAGGATGAGATTTCTGAGCCTCATGTATGTAAGCTTCTTAAAGATGAAATGACTCTGTTTATATCATAGAACATGTAGCATGGTCAAATGGTGCACCCTCAAAAAAATATAGTAAAATTAATCCTAATCTCTTATTTCTTAGCCATCTTTCATGGCATTTGAAAGAAACCAGGTCTACCTTCTCTGGACTGACAGATGACTAGAAGTATCAATCTACATTATTTCACAAGCAGTAGCTAATGGATTGGTTGAATGGTAAGGGATATGGAAAGGGCAGGATTGAAAGTCTAGTTTCAAGGAAGTCTGGGAAAGAGATGTGTGGATAGATCTCTCAAAATGAGCATAGACTGTGAAGTTTGCTTCTGTACTAGTTATCTACTTCTATGTAGTTAAAGACTCCCCCAAAAGTTAGTGGCTTAAAACAATAATCCAGTAATGGCTTAGCTAAGTGCCCTGCTTCACGGTCTCATAAGGTTTCAAACAAGGTGTCAGCCAGGGCTGCAGTCTCAAATGAAGGCTCAATCAGAAAAGGATCCACTTCCAGTTTCACTCACATGGTGGCTGAATCTGAATCTGAAGGCCTCATTTCCTCAGTGAATTTTGGAGAAAGGCGACCCTTCATTGCTTAGCAAGTATCCCTCTCCATCAAGACAAGAATGAGAGAGAGAATGCCAGCAAGAGAGAAGTCACAATCTTTATCACCTACTCTTCAAGTGGTATATCATCACTTTTGCTATATTTCAATTCCTAGAAGTAAGTCACTAGATCCAGCCCACACTCAAGGAGAGGGGTTTACACAAGGACATAAATATCCAGATGTCATGAGGACCTATTTTGGGAGGCTGTGTACCATAGCATTTCATGTGAAGACTCATTAATGGACACCCACCACACAGGAGGCCTTCAATAATCAGGTGGACAATGGTGTGCTCCATCTTCCCCCAGCCCCACAGTGTCCATGGTGATAAGGATGGAGACTATTCCTGGGCTCAATAACACACAGTTGTTACCATAACTGACCTGGCTACCACTGCTATATAATCTGCCAACAGCAGAGAGAAACACTTGAGCCTCAAATATGGAACAATTCTCCAGGAGGAACAACCAGCTACCAAATTGTATCTAGGATCTATTCCATCATGAAAGAGGCATTGATTTATCCTCATTGGATGTTAACTTTACAAATCAGTCTTTGGGTAGCAGAACTTTCGGTGGAAGATGACTGAATTCAAGGAGTCGTTAAAAGGGTCGGTGACAGATACAATCACTGCTGGAAGTGTGTTTCTCCTCATTTGGGGGAAAGGGTAAGAACATCACTTGTAGTAAGGACAGCAGCATCTTGTTAGGTGGAAACATAAGTGGTTTAACTGCCATCTGGAAGTTTAAATGTATGAGGAAGGGAACATATGGAATCTGAGGAACCAAAGGGGTAGACAGAGCCACTTGTCAATTCATTCTTTCTAGATATCAAATCAACCCTTCTTTGCCATCTATTGTGATATTTTAGTTGGATCTTATAAAATTTCTCCTGTGCCAGCAGATATAATGATAGGCTTTGTCAATAGAAGGCACCAAAGGGCTTCTACCCAGACAAAGCAAGAGGGAGGGTGTCTTTTCCTGATTTCGGTGAGCCTTTTCCTGTGGTGTGGCTGCCAGCCCCACTTCAGTGACACTACCAGATCACCCTGGCCCACCAGCACCCTCCACTGAGTTTCTCTGCCAGCAGCAGTTCACTTTTTTGTGGGGAGCTGCAGCCTATGTCCTCCAAGTACACTTCTTCACCCCGTGAAGGCTGCATATACTTGTGGCAGCCACTGGCCTCTCTGATGAGGTCTGAATTCAACCTCAGGGAGGGCCCTTTTTCAAGTTATCATTCACTCATTATTTTCTTAGGCCTGCTTCATTCAGTTTCTATTGCTGCATTCCTTAGGGTTTTTTTCTTTTTAAACCTCTTTTAGTAGTTAACCACCTATCTCTAGTTAATAAATCTTAATGTTGATGTTCCCCACACCAAATTATTGCTGTGGTTTCTGTTTCTGATTGGACAATGATTGATACAAAGCTTCTCAATATTTAATCTTTGCTTTATCATTCTCCAATTAGAGTTTTATAACATAGCTACTTATGTTTGGTATGCTGTACAAATATTTTTATCAAGAAAAGTAAAATTCAAGAGAATAACCCTACAATGCTTATTCATAGAGCATCTCATGTAGATAAGGTGGGATAGAAAAGGAAGGAGGAGGATGGTACGTTTGATATATTGTTTCCTAGAGTCCTTCATTCTTATGGTTGGCATTTTTTGCATTTATTTTGTTATTATATTATATATAATATATATAATTATAACTAATATGTAATATAATTATAATATATAATTGTTTCACTATACCATATTTATAGCATATTATGCATATACTATTGTTACTTGATAGCATAGAGTATAATCACCCCATGAAAAATCATGTATGAGTTAACAGATTTTGCATTTTCATAATTTTATCCCCCCATTTATTTACCTCATACAAAGAAATTTTCACTTTATAAACCTGCATTGAAACAAAAAGAACAGTCACATATAGTGATACAGATTGAACTTTCTATTCTGCTTTTTTCTCTTAATAATATATAATAGATGTTTTTTTATGTTGCTATATATTTTTCATTGTATAATTTTTAATATCTATCATATTCCATTTGAAAGAATCCATAATTTAGTTAAACTCCTTCCTTGATTGTTTGTTTTTTTAATATCTTACTGGAGATTTTACAGAGTGATAGAAGGCACTTTGACGAGTGTTGGAGAGAATCAGAAGAGAGGCATTTTAACTTCTCACTGAAGAGAATGTATTTATTTGAGATATCAAGGGGAAAATTGGGTTAAAGTATACTCAGAATCTTGCAAATTCATGGATGCTAAAACAAATAGTAAAAACTTATTCATAGATCCAGGTCTATCTTCTTACACCACACACAAAGATAAACTCAAAATGGATGAAAGACCTGAATGTGAGACAGCAATCCATCAAAATCCTAGAGGAGAACATAGGCAATAACCTCTTTGACATCAGCCACAGCAATTTCTTTCAAGATACATCTCCAAAAGCTAGTGAAACAAAAGCAAAAATGAAGTTTTGGGACTTCATCAAGATAAAAAGCTTCTGCACAGCAAAGGAAACAGTCAACAAAACAAAGAGGCAACCCACAGAATGGCAGAAGATATTTGCAAATGACACTACAGATAAAGGGCTGGTATCCAAGATCTATAAAGAACTTCTCAAACTCAACACCCAAAAAACAAATAATCAAGTCAAAAAATGGGCAGAAGACATGAACAGACACTTCTCTGAAGAAGACATACAAATGGCTAACAGACATGAAAAAAATGTTCATCATCATTAGCCATCAAGGAAATTCAAATTAAAACCACATTAACATACCACCTTCCACCAGTTAGAATGGCAAAAATGGACAGGGCAAGAAACAACAAATGCTGGAGAGGTTGTGGAGAAAGGGGAACCCTCTTACACTGTTGGTGGGAATGCAAGTTGGTACAGCCACTTTGTAAAACAGTGTGGAGGTTCCTCAAAAATTTAAAAATAGAGCTACCCTATGACCCAGCAATTGCACTCCTGGATATTTACTGCAAAGACATAGATGTAGTGAAAAGAAGGGCCATGTGCTCCCCAATGTTCATAGCAGCAATGTCCACAATAGCCAAACTGTGGAAAGAGCCGAGATGCCCTTTAACAGATGAATGGATAAAGAAGATGTGGTCCATATATACAATGGAATATTACTCAGCCATCAGAAATACCCAACTTTTACATCAACATGGATGGGACTGGAGGAGATTATGTGAAGTGAAATAAGTCAAGCAGAGAAAGTCAATTATCATATGGTTTCACTTATTTGTGGAACATAAGGAATAGCAAGGAGGACATCAGGAGAAGGAAGGGAAAAATGAAGGGGGGGGAATCGGAGGGAGAGATAAAGCATGAGAGACTATGGACTCTGAGAAACAAACTGAAGGTTTTAGAGGGGGAGGGGGTGGGGAGATTGGTTAGCCCGGTGATGGGTACTAAGGAGGGCACATACTGCATGGAGCACTGGGTATTATATGAAAACAATGAATCGTGGATCACTACATCAAAAACTAATGATGTATTGTATGGTGACTAACATAACATAATAAAATAAAATTAAAAAAAAGAGAGAGAGAAAGAATTTGGCTACCAAAAAAAAAAAAAAAAAACTTAATCATAGAGCTTCTTCCATAACACCTGCCCAATTCATGAGGACCAAATTAAGCCTTTCTGAGAACTTCCTAGACTACTACATATACCACCCTCCCTGTCCACACACACACTGAAATAGACAACCCTTGAAGTTCAAAGTTTAGATCAATGAACCAAAAAATCTGGAGAATAAAAGAGAAGATAAAGTCAATGACCAATATTATCTAACCACAATATAATGTAAGTTTTCCATTTTGCTTACAATGCTATATACAAAGCTGGTTTTTAATAAACACTTTTTGCTGTTAAAAATTGATGACTGGCTTCCACTTTAAATGACACTATTCATTACCATTTGTCATAGAGTCCTATTGTATTTAGTTGGGCTATATTTCTTTTTTCCCCCATTCCCCTACATTTCTGTATCTCTATGGTTCAATAGCCCCACATGTAATTTACTCCATTTCATGACCTTCCTGATTTAATAATAACACTTACTTTAAAATGTAAAGAAACACATCTTCTAATGCTTATGCATTTGATTTTCATAAGTGATAAAAAAAGAAATGTGATCAGACTGCTTTTAGCATGCACGTTTCCATAGCAATTTAACACTGTTGACTCCTACTGCCTTCTTGAAATATTTTCTTCTCTTGGATTGTGTACCACCCTGCTGTGTTAGTTCTCCTCCTGCCTCACTGGCCATATTTCCTGGCCATATTTCCTGGCTCTTCCTTTCCTGAGCCTCAGTGTCGGATTCCCTCACATCCCAGTTGTCATTCTTCCCCATCTATACTCACTTGCTATGTGACATTATCCAGTCTCATGGTTTCCAATGCCACCTCTACCCTGATGGCTTTTACATCTCCAGTGTTTCCCTCTTGGGTTTGAGAATCTCTGGTCAGCCTCCTCAACACCCTTACCTCTATGTCCAAGAGGTCCTTCAAATTTAACATTTATAAAATCAAGTCTTGATTTGATTCTCTCTAGCTCCAAATTTGCTTCTAGCCCATCTGGACACATCTTAGTAAATAAGAGCACTACTTGACCAATTTCTCAAGCCAAAATCTAAGGACGCTCTTGCCTTCTCAGCACATATACAAATTATAAGCCAGTCCTAATGATTCTACTCTCAAAATATAATGTAAATCCCACCATCCTTCACTTTTTCAGCTAAGCCACCATCACTTTACACCTTTGTTATTACAATAGCTTTGTAATTGATCTCCTCACCTTGCCTTTGTCTTTCTAGAGCAGGCTTTCTCAACAGCAACACATTTGACATTTTGGGCCAGATAATTTCTTGTCGTGGGGAACTGTCTTGTAATTTGTAGGATGTTTATCAGCATCCCTGGACTCTATTCAATAGATGCTGGTAGCATCCCCCCACCCCTGCATTTGTGAAAACCAAAAATGCCCCAGACAAAGTCTTGGTATAGCTTAATATCTCTTTGGGACAAAATCACACACACACACACACACACACGCACGCACACACCATCAAGAATCACTGCTCTTGAGTCTGCATCTTATAGCAGCTAGTGTGACCCTTTAACTAATGAATCATTGAACCACTACATCAAAAACTAATGATGTACTATACAGTGGCTAACCGAACATAATAAAAAAATAAAATAAAATAAAAATATAAATCATATAAAGTCTTCCCCTACTCAAAAGCTTCTGAAGTCTTCCTTTTATAATGGAACTAAAATGTATATTCCTCTTCAAGACCAATAAGACCTTCTATGGTCTGGCCTCTGCCCCTCCACATCTTCATCTTTAATCACCTATTTCATCTGTTTCACTCCACTACATTGTAAGTCTTCTTGATATTCCTCAGACACCCAAGCTTAGCCCTTCTCTTGGTACTTGGGCTTGGTATTTTCTCTCCCTATGATGCCTTTCCCAAATTCTTTCAGTGGATTTTATTCAAGTTTGACTCCAATATCTCCTCCCAAAAGAGGCCTTCTCTGGACATTCTATCTATATTAAACTTCTCTACATCTCTCTCTCTCCTTAGACTACTCTTTTTTTCCACCTAACATTATACTATATTGTTTGTTTTGAGTTTATTGTCTGGCCGATGTATTAGAATGTAAGCCCCAGGAGGGCAGGGACTTGTCTTATACATCTAGCCAGAAGAATGCTCGGAATAGGCCTTCAATAGATATTTTTTGGATAAATAAAGATGTGTGATTTTGTAGGATTTCTTGGTACCATTTTACTCAATACATTTATAACATAGAAGAAAATAAATATGTACAAATAATTATTAACTATTCATTTCTCTGCTGTCTAATTTTTAACTTCAGGATTTCAAAAAATTCAGCCATATGTTTTATGAATAAGGATGAGAGATAGTGAATTCTAATTGTCTAATTATAGACAGTTTTTAATGTTTTTATCTTATGATTTTTTATCTATAATATTTCAACTAGAATAATTTCATTTATCTCCTCCAGCTTTTTATGAATATGTAATTCTTATATATGGTGATATTTTTTCAAGGGTGAGAGCATTAACATACAGCAACTAACAAAAGCCAATCTAAATCCAACCTTGAGGATGCTTTCCAAAAGTCCCTTAGAATTATTCTGGGAATTATATGAAATTCCATGTCTTCACAGAGAAAACAAGAAAGAGCATATTTGTGTGCCTAACAATGAGAATATCAATGAAAATAATCCATATCAAATTTTAACTTGGTGGGCCCACCAAAAATTGTCAAAGTAAGAAATTTTTAATAAAAATAATTTTAGAAACTTTATTTTCTGATTTGATTATGCCTTTTAAATTATATATATATTTTTATACTGGTTAAGATCCTGATATAACCAACTAAATTTTAATAAATGAACCTTATAATTACAAGCAAATTGTCTTTTCAGGGCACACTGGTTGTATATTTTGCTTCAGGGTTATACTCAAGAAACATACAAAAATAACTGAAAATTATAATCTGTAACTTCTGCACTTACATTATTCTGTAAAATAGCACTTGTCCCTTTTTAACATGGAGCCCTAAGAAACAGGACTTCTTTCCAGGATGAAAAGAGACATGTTTTCAATGAATCATGTAATTATACACATAGTCTTGAAGTAGAAATGGCTGTTTCTGTTGGAAGTCATGATAGCTGAATCATATACCTTCTTGACTGCTTACAGTGTGAATGAATAGATAACAAATTTTAAAGGATTAACTAAGTTAGAATCCCTTAGAATAGTTAGAAGTAAAGATAGTAAAGATAGAGAAATATGGAGTTTTATAATATAGCATTAAGCTCCAAGAGCCCTAGAGGGCATTAACAAAATCATCAGAAAACACTATGGTTAAACTGTGGGGAATATGCATATAGTCTTTTTCCAAACTCTTACATTTTATTTGTTTTTAAGCTATCACAGTTTTTCTTAAAAAAAAAATAGAAAAAAATAATTTCCCATAAATTCAACATTATAACAAAATGTGTTCATATTTTCATAAAACGATGTTTGTGACTGCATTTGTAGCACATATTATTTTCTATCCAGACTTTATCACCTTTTTTGGTAATATAACACTAAAAGGACTCAATACTCATGGCTCTGGCTACTTCTCTATATTGGTGATGCACCTAGCTCTGCCCTTCAGCCCGGATCTCTTTTGCCAAGTCCATACATCTACGTCCAAGTGCCTAGTGTCTACCTCCTTTGGCGTATCCATAGGCAACTTCAACTCAGCTTTCCACAGCCTTACTGGTCCCCTTCCCCATCCCTCAAACCTGATAATCAAATTCTCTATAATGACACCAACATGCATATCCAGTCACACTAGCCAGAAACCTCTTCTTTTATCTAAATATCAAATCAGAACTCCTGCTGATCCTAACTCCTAAATACCTCTTGAATCCAATCCCTTTTAATTTTCTACTAACCTAGCCCAGTTTCAGGCCTTTATCATATCTTACCTAGAGAATCACAATAACTTCCTGGATTCCATATTTCTACTTCACCAGCCCTAGGGCCCTAATCACTATTTTATGTGTTGTTTGGGTAACAGTTCTCAAACCCAAATGTGAAAATCTTTCAGTTGAATTGATTACTGTAAGAGAGAATTCAAACACCTTAACCCATCATCCATACTTAACTCCTTAAAAGTTTAGGGGTCCCTCCTCTGTGTCCCCATGGCATTTGGACATCTTCTCCATAGCCTTCTGCACCCTAGACTCTGATGTTTGATTACTCTTTCACATTTCTGACTAGACTGGGTGCTGACTGGAAGAGGTGGGTGTAGTTGCCTTCCTCTGTATTTTCAATGCCAAGCACATGATAAGTGCTCAATAAATGTTTAATGAATGAAACAATAAACTCAAGTTACTATACTAAAAGATGTTTCTGAGTTAATCATGAACCTTCTCAGGTAATGCTTGTTGTTTTAAGTATGTTCTTATTTAGGTACTTAGAATATAATACTGGAATGTACAACTGGAAAGGTAGAAGATGCATAATAACCATTGTTATATGTATGGTAATTTACGACTCAGAATTTACCATCTCTAAAAATGGGATTTTCCCCCTCCCTCTTTGCTGTGATTAGAAAGAGTTATGGGGCCGTGCTAAGTAGGCTGTCCTCAGACAACCTTGACCTTTTAAAATATTGCATCAAAGAATCAAAGAAGGTGCCAGGCACACAGACCTTGGCTGCCTCCTAAAGAGGCCTGAGCACCACAGCATGTTGTCATAAGACAACACCGTACTAGAAGTATGTAAAAGTACTCTGAAAAACCAAAGCGATTTCAGTAGTATTATTAAGAAAATATTATGTGAGTGGAGGACTGCCAGCATATCCCACCCACACTGTAGGTGTCCTAGAGAATCTGAATTAAAGTTTCCAATACATATGTTTTTCTAATGTTTGACCTGTTTAAAGACTAGCTCATGTGAATAAAATGGTCAAGAAGTCTTACAATTTTGACTAGTGAAGCTGAGATGCATACTTTTATTTCACTTCCTGTTATAGCCAGAAGGAAAGTGGCCAAGCTTGGAGGTAAGCCAGCAGAAAAATCACTTGTAGGAAAGATAACTTATATTTATTGAATGTTTGTGAAAGTGCTGTTTTAAGTGGTATACCCATCTCAACTTGTCTGATTCTCAGGTTGGTGCTGTTATTGCCATCCCTATCCTCCAGATAAGAAAACTAAGGTATGGAGAATGAATCACCTGTTGAAGGTCATAAAGTGGTAAGCAGATCAGATTGAGTTCAGATTCAGACCTTTTGGTGCCAGAACCCTTGCTCCTAACCACTCTTCTAAACTTCATTTCCTCTTAAGTTATTGCCATAAAAGACCAGGAAACAAAATGTGATATCCAGAGATCCTTATTAATAAGTAACACAAAGGGAAACTTTTGCAATTAAAAAAAGTATTGATTATGTATCAAAGCATAGGAATCAGAGTCAATAGAACTGGACAGTTTGCCTAGTACTTTTCCAAACTGCAAACACTTCTGTTTATCAACTAAGACATTACTTAAAATTTCAGTTCTTGATAGTGCTTTGAAAGTTCTTGATAGTATGTCAGTAACATAGTAACGATCTTGAATCCAGATTGCTTCAAGCCATTTTGTGATAAACCAAGGGCTAACACAGAAAACTATGGGGATATTCTATTTCCTCTCATTTCCCAATTTTCACTTATCAGGCAGAGATAACTGCTGATTTGCAGGTGTAAGTCAGCTTGTCTAAAAACTTATGTTAATTTTCAATTCTGTGAGGAAATTTAATTTTCTGAAGATTTTTTTCTTTTGTAGATACATTCACTTAAAAGTTAGAATATGCACTTTTATAATACAAATGATTCATTTGTTTAGTAAGAATTCATTGAGTGTCAGATATTCTGATATGGGTCAGCCATAGTTACCAATGTTAGCACAATGTGAAATAACTTTTTACATTAATATTTTATGATCTTTCTAGGAAATTTTCTAAATAATCAAATTTATTTCAAATTAAAATGAAGTTAAGACATAAACTCTGGTACATGAATTTGTAATGAGACCTTAGGAACTAGAGTTTCTTCATTATAATTAGTCTATTCTGTTAACTTGAAACCCTTTAAATCTAAGAAATGCTGCTGTCTATACTTCAACTTTGTTCAAGTTATATATTAGACAGTCCCCATCAGGGATTTTTGAAATAGCACACTCAATTTGAGAAGTCTTAATAGAAAGACAATAAAACATATAAAAATAAGTAAGAATTAAGAAAAAGTGTATCATGCAGCTAGCAGCAGTGGAGAGGGGAGGCATTTCCTCCAAATGGCCTGAAACAAAATGAAATAAGAGAACAGTTCCTGGAACATTGAGGACCCTTGTGGTCAGGGCTATGTGACAGGAACATGCTTGGTAGAAAGATGCTGGGCTTTCCTTTCACCACAGGGAAGAGCCACCAGAAAACACCCCTCACTCCCTCCTGTCCTCTGACCTTCTGTAGAGCATTCCATTGGCCAAATTGAGTGGGAAGCCAGAGAGGAAGGAAGGTGGGAGTACAGCCCTTAGTTAGTCTCCTGGGCCCAGACATCCTGTAGCAGCAGAGGAGAAGGTGGGAGGGGGTCTGAGGAGATGAGCAGAAGATATTGCATGGAATTTCTGTTCTCTTTATGCTACAGGAATCTCAAGAGTCTCAGGAAACATGGCCATTCAAAATTTAGTTGAGAAAATTAATATAATAATCTCTTGGATTTTCTTCTTTTTTTCTCTTCTAACTTCCTTTTTTTTTTATTTTAACATTTAAAAAAAAAGATTTTATTTAGTTCAGAGAGAGAGAGAGAACATGATCGGGGCAGAGGTGGGGGGGACAGAGGGAGATTGGGAAGCAGACTTCTCACTGAGCAGGGAGCCCCCTTCAGGCTCTATCCAAGGACCCTGGGATCATGACCTGAGCCCAAGGCAGAAGCCTAACCATCTGAGTCACCCAGGTGCCCCACAAAGGTTAAATTTTTTTTAAAGTTATTTATTTATTTATTTATTTATTTATTTATTTATTTATTTATGAGAAAGAGAAAGAGAGAAAGAGAAGAAAGAGAAAGAGAAAGTTTGAGCAAGAGAAGGGAGAGGGAGAGAAGTCCAGCAGACTCTGTGCTGGGCAGAAAGCCCTGCTGGGGGCTGGATCCCCAGACCCTGAGATCATGACCTGATCTGAAATCAAGAATCAGAGGCTCAACTGACTGAGCCACCCAGACACCCCAACAAATGTTAACATTTTGTCACATTTTCTTCTGCAAAAATAAACATTTAATATTGCAATGGAAGCACCTTTGTCCATACCCATTCCTTTCTCTTCATCCCTGAAGTCATCTAATTCATGAAGTTGGTGTATATCTTTTTTATCCATGCTTTATTTCTTAACTCATTCATTTGTAGCCATAAATAATATATAACATTGATTTGTATCCTTTCAAGATTTACAAAAGATGGTCCCATATTGTACATGTTATTTTCCCATTACCATTAGTGTTTGTTTACCCAATATACAGTTTTCAAGATGTATTACATAGATATAAGCAGGTAAAGTTTATTCGTTTTATCTCTCACAGTTCAGTTAGTCATCCTCCTCTGAAAGAAAGGTTTTTTTTCTTTTTTCTTTTTTTAAATTAACATATAATGTATTATTGGTTTCAGGGGTACAAGTCTGTGATTCATCAGTCTTATATAATACCCAGTGCTCATCATAAAACATGCCCTCCTTAATGTCTATCACCCAGTTACCCCATCCCTCCACCCCCTCCCCTCACCTCCAACAACCCTTAGTTTGTTTCCTATTATTAAGAGTTTCTTATGGTTTTGTCTCCCTCTCTTGTTTTCTTCTAACCTCCTTTTGCTTTGAAATTAAGATAATTCTACAAATTTTAGGTTGAAATATTTGAAAAACAGGTATTAAAATATTTTGTTTGCTATACCTAAATAATTATGCTAATACTGTACTTTTCCCAAATTATGAGTGAAAATACCAAAATAGTTTAAAGTAGCACAGGCAACATTTGAAATACAAGTTAGAAGAAGGTAAGATGTATTTGTAAAATGAGAAATATGCCTGTTGTTTCTGAAGTATAATTTTCCCATGACATTTCCTGAAAACCATGTGCTGAATAAATGATAGATGAACAATTGAATGGACTGGGTAGTACAACACATAAATGTGTAAGACCTAAGATGTTACTGTTCTAGCAGGAATAGGTCCTGATCTGTCTCCCATTGCTTCTTCTCTGACGCCCTTGATTGTATGTAATGTTACTTGTTTACATGTCTGGCTTTCAGACCAGACTGTAAATTCCTTGAAAGCAGGTAACATATCCTCTTAAGAGCACATAAGGAACTCAGTTCATGTCTTTTAATTAATAAAGCAGGAATTACAGCAATAACTGCCAACAGTTTAGCAGACCTCGTGTTGACAATTATCCAAGCTATCTACACAGGAAATACTTGCTCTGTATACTGAGCTGGTTGGTACAAAGGAAGTGACAGAGCTCCTAATAAAAGTACAGTATTGAGCTTCAAAGCAGAAATAGCACAAAGACCTAGATTAAGTACCAGTGGCTGAAGAGATCCTTAATAGAGATAGACTGACAGCAAAATAACACCAAACCCATATTATCATATATGATGCTTGTTTGTTTATGTTTACCATTAGTAAACATATATGTTTCACATATTTTCATGCCCATCTTTATTGTTATAAATATGAATAGTGTTTACTATACGTTGTTTTGACCCTCTCAATTCCCTCAGAAAAGCTGGATCCTTACCTCATTCCATCTATCACACAATTCAAGATAGATTAGAAAAGCAAATATCAAACTCAAAATATCTTAGTTTACAGGTCAAAAGTTCTCACCAAGCACAAAGAAAAATCAATGAAAGAGACTAACATCTAGATCTATCCTGTCTTGTTAACATTTATTGTTACTTCAAAAATATATAAAATTTTACATCCAGGCAGATAAAAGAGATTAAATGATCAATTTGACTGCACAATTTTCATCAACGTTAAATTCAAAAGAAAATGTATCATGATTTAAAGAATACTGAGAAAAATATTTGTTATCCAAGAATTTTATACTCAATTAAGTTTATATATGTGCATAACCAAGAAAATTAAAACCCAAATGTCTAAATGGTACCATTTGTCATTTTAACCTCAATAAATATTTTGTGAATTGTATTTTAAAAAGATAGATTGGAGAGTAAAAATAAACACCAAAATCATAGAGAAACCAGAATAAAATATAAGTGAATATTTTGATGGTAATGAGATAAGTGCACATCTTTGAAGGACCCATATAGGCTTGAATCCAGGAGGATCCAACCAACTGGTATTGTTGAGTAGGCAGGTCATTATAACATTTCCCAGTTGACACTGGGGCTAGAAGTAAATTTTACAAGTATCAGAGAAAGGACCCCATGTTGACAATTATCTAAGCTATCTACACAGGGGTACCCCTAACTGGGGTAATTTATCTTGTTACATAAGATATTCTTAGATATTCAGTTTTCTGTTTCGGGTTCTTAAAGGAAGATCTTTCTTCCTTGAAGAGAATAGGTGACATAGATGATAAAACTAATTCCAAAAGGAACTATAATTATTTGGTCCTTAACTAAACTACCACTGGCAACCTAATAGAGTGATAATTTACGCAATTCTTAAATAAATTTCAAAGTTTTCTGGGTAATACATCCATTTTAAGTAATATATACAGAAAATTGCCAATATCCAGGCTCAGACAAAAGTAGACCATACTCATGAGAGTGAAGAAACATTCTAGACAAAAAGATTCTGAGCCAGTCTTTCTATTTCTATTAGAAAAAAAATAACTAGAATCCTTATTTAAAAATTAATGTTGTAAACTAGCTTTGAAGATGGGCTGAAAGATGGTTCAGGCATGTTATGTCCTCTATTCTGCATCTTTCTACCAATTTCCACTCTACTTTCCAATGTCACAATGATAATAAATTTATTAGTATCCTTACAGTCAAAAAGATGATAAACAAAAAGTAATTCTACAGTCTTATTATCTAAACAATTATATTTTTCTCCCCTAAATTGCATGTCATAATATTTTGTATATTTATATTGATCAGGCATAAAGTAATAGCCATCGTTAAGAAATTATGGGCTACTGCAATGAAATAAACAATGTTTATGTTCTTTACAATTTTTCACTTTATACCATTTGTTTTCATTTTACATTTTTAATTTTTTAAACCTAGACTCTTCAGGCCCTTCTCAAACAGTAATGAAGGAATTTATATTCATTTAATTCTATTTTATAAAAACAAAGGTCACATGATTAAGGAATTATAAATTATCTATGAATCATATGACTGCATGCTTATATAGTACCATAAAAAAAGATTATCCACCAGACAAAATATACATATTACCTGATCACTGATAATGGGACTCTAAAATATATCTTCTTTTGAAAATTTTAGGATATATTCAGTTCAGCATATTTTTGGTATGAACTAATTTAAAAACAGAGTTTAGTTCATAAATCATCATATTTACCTAAAGGAATCTTTTCACACTTAAAATAGCATTAACATGTTATTATGAAAGATTTGAAATGATTTGTCATAAAGTAAGATATTTTTTGCCCTTTTCCCTTCACTTACTCCCGTTATGCACAAATTAGCCAAGTCCATGTATACAGTCTCCTAATCAGCCTGAAATGAGGACACGTCTGAAACCCTGGTGATGAAAAGCTTCCAAGAAATGGGTTACTTTGCCTATCGCTTTGTGCATTGTCTGTGCTAAGTACTCAATCGATGCGAAGTAATTGTATAAAAAGCCCTCAGCAATTATGAGAAAGCTATTACACTCAGTATTATGGTTCTCTTTATTATTGTATACCAATTAGAATATGTATAAAGAATATGACAGAATAAAATCCAACTGTTCCCTGTCTGCATTCTACTATTAAAACTTCAATTAAAAGAAATTAACAAAATTTAACAGGCCCAAATCTCATAGAAATTTTCACATGTTCCAAATGCCAAAATATTTGGGGGGAAAAAAAAGCCTTCCATTCTCTACCTTCTTTTATTCTCTTTAAATTACCATTTTATCTCACTAGTACCAAACAGTATTTTTTTTTTAATGTATGCTTTCTCCCATTTCCAAGTTGTGTAAAAAATTGCAATATAATACAAGGTACCTCTAACAATATGAAATACATTTTTATTATATATTTTTAAATATTACATATATTTAATTTTGTACATACACTAAAATTGCCATAAGAAAATATTATGGGAATTTTAATGAAGAAGTTTTGGAAATGGCAGCTCTTTAATGTAGGTAGATTACTCTCTGAGGAAATAATTCCAATGTTACACAGTATTCTTTAAACCTAATCAGGCAACTGCAAAAGTTTTCAAGCAAGGCTTCTCTTCTGGTTTATTATGCATCCATGTAGTTGCTGCAAAAATTTTTACCTTCAGGTTCACAAAGAAAATGGTTATTTTAACATCCACAATTTTTAAAGGCAAATTTAACTTTTCTCCTTGTGATACTAATTTGGAGAACAGTTTCTATAATTAAAACTTCTAAGATTTCTTACTTTAATTTTTACTCTACATAACTTTTAATGTGTACAAAGTATAGAGTGATTAAAAAATTAGAGAAGAAATAAGATGGTGCATATGAATAGAGCTACTAATTTACTGATTTAAAATAAGATTTGCCTTATTAAAATTTTGGTGAAAATATTTGACTTCATATACTCTATTATAGGAGGAAGAATTTTAGGCTTTTACCTGAAATGTCTTATCAAAATGAATGCATGTGTGACGGGAGATTTTATCTTATTTCTTTATTACCTATTTAATGTATAATAATCCTCATTCTCAGGAAAATAATTGAAATCTACTTAAATTGCTTCATGAAATGTAAGCCAAATTTCTCTTGATTTTTCACTACAATTATATTTTAGATTATACTTATTCTTGTCACTTAAGAAATATAAAATTATTCAAAGGCAAACTGATTAAATGTACTTCTAATTCAAAATGGGCTTATTCTTTTCTTCTCTTTGAGTTACACAGTTCAGTGGGTGAGAAATGGAACAACTGTGTGATCAATCTGAAGGCAGGGACTTCTGCCTCTTTCATTCACTATTGTAACCATAAGGCTTAGAACAATGATAGTAGTTGTTCAATTATTTCCTTCTGAATGAATGAATCAACCAAAGTAGATTGTCTTAGTCCATTTGGGCTGCTTAAACAAAAACACCATACATTGTGGGGGAGGAGCAAGATGGTGGAAGAGTAGGAGACCTAAAGTTTGTCTGGTCCCAGGAATTCAGCCAGATAGGGATCAAACCATTCTGAACACCTACGAACTCAACAGGAGATCGAAGAAAAGAATGGCAACAACTCTCTGAACAGAAAAGCAACCACTTTCTAGAAGGTAGGACGTGTGGAGAAGTGAATCCGAGCCAATATTCCGGAAGATAGTGGGGGAGGGGGCCTCCGTCATCCACTTCTGGCAAGTGATAGAGCAAGAGCAGTGGAGCAAAAAATCGGAAATTTGAGAAGTTGGCTCTGCTGAGGGATGTCGCTCCAGTGGCTAAGCAGGGGGTAGAACCCTCGTGGGACAGTGTGATCTCAGGACCCTCAGGGTCACAGAAAGACTGGGGGTGCCTGAGTGCAACAGAGCTCTCAGGTATCAGAGCAGGGAAGCCAGCTGCAGAAAGGAGTGGGCTCTCAGCTGGGGGTTGCCATAAACCATGATCCATGGCACAGCCAGGCCACTGCTTTTCCAGCAGGGGCCCAACAAGCAGCAGATCCAGGGAGACTCCACTTCCTCCCCTGGGAGGAGTGGTGTGGGAGTGCACCACAGGGATCTGCTGGGTTTGGAGACTACACACCGGGTCAGGTGCCAGAGATAGAAATGCTCAGTCACAGGCCAGGTGAGCACGGAGTGCGGCCGGAGACTGGGGAGATGGGAGTGATTGACTGTTTTTCTCTGGGGGCTCACTGAGGAGTGGGGCCCCGAGTTCTCAGCTCCTCCAGGGTGGAGATTGGGAGCCCGCCATTTCACTCTCCTCCTTCAAAGCTGTATGGAAAGCTTGCAGGGAACAAAAGCTCCCAAGAGCAAACCCAAGGAGATTACTTAGCCCGGACCCGGCAAGGGCAGGGCAATTCCCACTCGGGCAAAGACATCTGGGAACTACAGCAACAGGCCCCTCCCCCAGAAGATCAGCAAGAACAGCCAGCCAAGACCAAGCTTACTTATCACTGAGAAAGGCAGAACTCCCGAACTAGGGGAACACTGCACATAGAATTCATGGCATTTTTCCCATGATTCTTTAGTCTTTCAAAGTTAATTTTTTTAATTTTATTTTTTTTTAATTTTTCTTTTTCCCTTTTTCAACCAACATCTTATCAATCTCTTTTTTAAAACATATTTTTTATTTTTCATTTTTAGAGGCATATTCTATCCCTTCATAGTAGTTGACCTTATTTTTGATATATATATATATAAGTTGTTCTCTCTTTAAAATTTTGGGATACAGTTTCTTCTAACAGACCAAAATATACCCTAAATCTCTAGTGTATAGCTTTGTTCTAGTCTCCTGCCTGATCACATTCTCTCCCTTTTTTTAAATTTAATTCTCAACCAACTTCTTATCAATTCCTTTTATAAAATCTTTTATAATTTTCATCTTTACAGTCATATTCCATCCCTTCATCATATTTACCCTTATTTTTGTATATATATAAGCTTTTCTTTCTTTAAAATTTTGGAAGGCACTTTCTTCTAACACACCAAAATACACCCAAAATATAGTGTGTGGCACTGATCTATGCACCAGCATGAACATATTTGATCATATTCTGGTTTGGGCTTTTTTTGTTTTTTTGTTTTGTTTGTTTTTTGTTTTTTTTTATCTTTATCTTTTTTTTTTTTCTTTTATCTTTCTTTCCCTTTCTTTTCCCCCAGTTTCAGGTCTCTTCTGATTTGTTTAGTGTATATTTTTCTGGGGTCATTGTTACCCTGTTAGCATTTTGTTCTCTCATTCATCTATTCTCCTCTGGACAAAATGACAAGATGGAAAAAATCACCTCAAAAAAAAAAAAGAACAAGAGGCAGTACCGACTGCCAGGGACCAATCAATGCAGACATTAATAAGATGTCGGAACAGGAGTTCAGAATGATGATCTTAAAGATACTAGCTGGGCTTGAAAAAAACATGGAAGTTATTAGAGAAGTGCTTTCTGGAGAAATAAAATAATTAAAATCTAACCAAGTCGAAATCAAAAAGGCTATTAATGAGGTGCAATCAAAAATGGAGGCTCTAACTGCTAGGATAAATGAGGCAGAAGAGAGAATTAGTGATACAGAAGACCAAATGATGGAAAATCAAGAAGCTGAGAAAAAGAGAGATAAACAACTACTGGATCACAAGGGCAGAATTCGAGAGATAAGTGATACCATAAGACGAAACAACATTAGAATAATTGGTATCCCAGAAGAAGAAGGAGGAGAGAGAGGGGCAGAAGATACATTTGAGCAAATTATAGCACAGAACTTCCCTAATTTGGGGAAGGAAACAGACATCAAAATCCAGGAGGCACAGAGAACCCCTCTCAAAATCAATAAAAATAGGTCAACACCCCAACAGCTAATAGCAAAACTTACAAGTCTCAGAGACAAAGAAAAATCCTGAAAGCAGCTCAGGAGAAGAGATCTGTAAGATCTGTAACCTACAATGGTACAAACATTAGAATGGCAACAGACCTATCCACAGGGACCTGTCAGGCCAGAAAGGACTGGCATGATATATTCAGAGCACTAAATAAGAAAAATATGCAGCCAAGAATACTATATCCAGCTAGGCTGTCATTGAAAATTGAAGGAGAGATAAAAAGCTTCCAGGACAAACAAAAACTAAAGGAATTTGCAAACACGAAACCAGCCCTACAAGAAATATTGAAAGGGGTCCTCTGAGCCAAGAGAGAGCATAAAAGTAACATAGACCAGAAAGGAACACAGACAATATACAGTAACAGTCACCTTACAGGCAATACAATGGCACTAAATTCCTATCTTTCAATAGTTACCCTGAATGTAAATGGGCTAAATGCCCCCATCAAAAGACACAGGCTATCAGACTGGATAAAAAAAATAAGACCCATCGATATGCTGTCTGCAAGAGACTCACTTTAGACCAAAAGACACCTCCCAGACTGAAAGTGAGGGGTGGAAAACCATTTACCATGCTAATGGACACCAAAAGAAAGCTGGGTGGCAATCCTTATATCAGACAAATTAGATTTTAAACTAAAGACTGTAATAAGAGATGAGGAAGGACACTACATCCTACTTAAAGGGTCTATCCAACAAGAAGATCTAACAATTGTAAATATCTATGCCCCTAACATGGGAGCAGCCACTTATATAAGCCAATTAAGAACAAAAGCAAAGAAACACATCGACAACAATACAATAATTGTAGGGGACTTTAACATCCCCCTCACTGAAATGGACAGATCACCTAAGCAAAAGATCAACAAGGAAATAAAGACTTTAAATGACACAAATGGACTTCACAGATCTATTCAGAACATTCCATCCCAAAGCAACAGAATACACATTCTTCTCTAGTGCCCATGGAACATTCTCCAGAATAGATCACATCCTAGGTCACAAATCAGGTCTCAACTGGTACCAAAGGACTGGGATCATTCCCCGCATATTTTCAGACCACAGTGCTTTGAAACTAGAAATCAATCACACGAAGAGAGTTGGAAAGAACTCAAATACATGGAGGCTAAAGAGCATCCTACTAAAGAATGAATGGGTCAACCAGGAAATTAAAGAATTAAAAAAATTCATGGAAACCAATGAAAATGAAAACACAACTGTTCAAAATCTTTGAGATGCAGCAAAGGCAGTCCTAAGAGGCAAGTATATAGCAATACAAGCCTTTCTCAAGAAACAAGAAAGGTGTCAAATACACAACCTGACCCTACACCTAAAGGAGCTGGAGAAAGAACAGCAAATAAAGCCTAAACCCAGCAGGAGAAGAGAAATAATAAAGATCAGAGCAGAAATCAATGAAATAGAAACCAAAAGAACAGTAGAACAGATCAACAAAACTAGGAGCTGTTTCTTTGAAAGAATTAACAAGATTGATAAACCCCAGGCCAGACTTATCAAAAAGAAAAGAGAAATGACCCAAATCAACAAAATCATGAATGAAAGAGGAGAGATCACAACCAGCACCAAAGAAATACAAACAATTATAAGAACATTTTATGAGCAACTCTATGCCAGCAAATTAGATAACCTGGAAGAAATGGATGCATTCCTAGAGATGTATCAACTACCAAAACTGAACTAGGAAGAAATAGAAAACCTGAACAGACCTATAACCACTAAGGAAATTGAAGCAGTCATCAAAAATCTCCCATCAAACAAAAGCCCAAGGCCAGATGGCTTCCCAGGGGAATTCTACCAAACATTTCAAGAAGAATTAGTACCCATTCTTCTGAAACTGCTCCAAAAAATAGAAATGGAAGGAAAACTTCCAAACTTGTTTTATGAGGCCACCATTACCTTTATCCCAAAACCAGACAAAGACCCCATCATAAAAGATAATTACAGACCAATATCCTTGATGACATGGATGCGAAAATTCTCACCAAAATATTAGCCAATAGGATCCAACAGTACATTAAAAGGATTATTCACCACGACCAAGTGGGATTTATCCCTGGGCTGCAAGGATGGTTCAACATCTGCAAATCAATCAATGTGATACAATACCATACTAAAAGAAAGAACAAGAACCATATGATCCTCTCAATAGATGCAGAAAAAGCATTTGAAAGGTACAGCATCCTTTCTTGATCAAAACTCTTCAGAGTATAAAGATAGAGGGTACATACCTCAATATCATAAAAGCCATCTATGAAAAACCCACAGCGAATATCATTCTCAATGGGGAAAAACTGAGAGCTTTCCCCCTAAGGTCAGGAACATGGCAGGGATGTCCACTATCACCACTGCTATTCAACATAGTATTAAAAGTCCTAGCTACAGCAATCAGAAAACAAAAAGAAATAAAAGGCATCCAAATCGGCAAAGAAGAAGTCAAACTCTCACTCTTTGCAGATGATACAATACTTTATGTGGAAAACCCAAAAGACTCCACCCCAAAACTGCTAGAAATCATACAGGAATTCAGTAAAGTGGCCCGATATAAAATCAATGCACAGCATTCAGTGGCATTTCTATACACCAACAACAAGACAGAAGAAAGAGAAATTAAGGAGTAGATCCCATTTAAAATCACACCCAAAACCATAAGATACTTAGGAATAAACCCAACCAAAGAGGTAAAGAATGTGTACTCAGAAAACTATAGAATACTCATGAAAGAAATTGAGGAAGACACAAAGAAATGGAAACATTCCATGCTCATGGATTGGAAGAACAAATATTGTGAAGATGTCAATGCTACCTAGAGCAATCTACACATTCAATGCAATCCCCATCAAAATACCATCCACCTTTTTCACAGAAATGGAACAAATAATCCTAAAATTTGTATGGAACCAGAAAAGACCCCAAATAGCCAGAGGAATGTTGAAAAAGAAAAGCAAAGCTGGCGGCATCACAATTCTGGACTTCAAGCCCTATTATAAAGCTGTAATCAGTAAGACAGTATGGTACTGGCACAAAAAACAGACACATAGATTAATGGAACAGAATAGAGAGCCCAGAAATGGACCCTCAAGTTTATGGTCAACTAATCTTCGACAAAGCAGGAAAGAATGTCCAATGGAAAAAAGACAGTCTCTTCAACATATGGTGTTGGAAGAATTGGACAGCCACATGCAGAAGAATGAAACTGGACCATTTCCTTACACCACACACAAAAATAGACTCAAAATGGGTGAAAGACCTAAAGGTGAGACAGGAGTCCATCAAAATCCTAAAGGAGAACACAGGCTGCAACCTCTTCGACCTCAGCCGCAGCAACTTCTTCCTAGAAACATCGCCAAAGGCAAGGGAAGTAAGGGCAAAAATGAACTATTAGGACTTCATCAAGATAAAAAGCTTTTGCACAGCAAAAGAAACAGTCAACAAAACCAAAACACAACTGACAGAATGGGAGAAGATATTCACAAATGACATATCAGATAAAGGGCTAGTATCCAAAATCTGTAAAGAACTTCTTAAAGTCAACACCCAAAGAACAAATGACCCAATCAAGAAATGGGCAGAAGACATGAACAGACATTTTTCCAAAGAAGACATCCAAATGATCAACAGACACATGAAAATGTGCTCAACATCACTTGGCATCAGGGAAATCCAAATCAAAACCTCAATGAGATACCACCTCACACCAGTCAAAATGGCTAAAATTAACAAGTCAGGAAATGACAGATGTTGGCGGGAATGCGGAGAAAGGGGAACCCTCTTACACTGTGGTGGGAATGCAAGCTGGTGCAGCCAATCTGGAAAACAGTATGGAAGTTCCTCAAAAAATTGAAAATAGAGCTACCATACGACCCAGTAATTGCTATACTGGGTATTTACCCCAAAGATACAAATGTAGGGATCCAAAGGGGTACACACCCCAATGTTTATATCAGCAATGTCCACAGTAGCCAAACTGTGGAAAGAGCCAAGAGGTCCATCGACAGATGAATGGATTAAGAAGAAGTGGTATATATATATAATGGAATATTATGCAGCCATCAAAAAGAATGAAATCTTGCCATTTGCAACGACGTGGATAGAACTGGAGGGTATTTTGCTGAGCGAAATAAGTCAATCAGAGAAAGACATGTATCATATAATCTCACTGATATGAGGAATTCTTAATCTCAGCAAACAAACTGAGGGTTGCTGGAGTGGTGGGGGGATGGGAGGGATGCGGTGGCTTGGTGATAGACATTGGGGAGGTTATGTGCTTTGGTGAATGCTGTGAATTGTGTAAGACTGTTGAATCACAGACCTGTACCTCTGAAACAAATAATACATTAAATGTTAAAGAAAAAAAGAAGAAGATAGCAGGAAGGGAAAAATGAAGGTGGGAAATCAGAGGAGGAGACGAACCATGAGAGACTATGGACTCTGAGAAACAAAGTGGGAGTTCTAGAGGGGAGAGCCTTGGGGGGATGGGTTAGCCTGGTGATGGGTATTAAAGAAGGCATGTTCTGCATGGAGACCTGGGTGTTATATGCAAATAATGAATCATGGAACACTACATCAAAAACTAATGATGTAATGTATAGTGATTAACATAGCATAATAAAATAAAATTAAAAAGAAACAAAACACATACATTGTGTGGCTTAGAAAGAACAGAAATGTATTCCTCACAGTTCTGGAGGCTGGGAAGTCTAAGATCAAGGCTCTGACAGATTTGATGTCTCGTGGGAACCCACTTGCTTGTTCATAGACGGATGTCTTTTTGCTGTAATCTCACAGGGAAGAAGGGGTGGGGGATCTCTCTAGAACCTTTTTTATAAGGGCACTAATCCCATCAGAATCACTTGCCAAAGTCCCCACCTCCAAATACCATCATATTGGGGATTAGGTTTCCACATATAAATTTTGGAGGGACAAAAATAGTCCATCTATAGCACAGATCTTTCTTCTCTAAGTGCAGATACTAAGGTTGGAAATTATGGTCAGATGCTATTAGATTATATCATAAATAAGAAAATAATACAGATTCTCTCAAAAAAAGCTGTCTTATTATAATTTTCTGGAATGCACACACTCAGGTAATAAAGCAAATAAATGTGGATGTTTATAACATATTTCAATTCAAATCTGATAGATGATAGATAGATTGATTGATTGAGTATAGGTAGATATATTTTGTTATGATGAAATCATACCATGCCTCCCGGGTCCACATGGCAAGCTTGATGATGACTGGGGAAGGTAAAGGAAGTTTTGCAGATGTTTAACCAATAATTACCAGAGACCAACTTTGACTTGTATCTGTTTTCCACACTTGACTGATGATAAGATTCAGCTATGGGCTTATTTAAAATATATTTCAAGGATTCTCCATGAGGAGTCTGTTTCATTGGACCTGCAGAGATCCCAGGAATCTGTATTTTTATAAGCTTAGCAAATGATTTTAATAATCAGCTAAGAGGGCAAAATGGCTCCATTTCTGTAATTATTAGGAAATAATTAGCACAAAAGCAGGATAAAGAATAAATAAATATGAAAAAAAGAGTAGCAACTTGTAAAAATAAGAGCAATATATGAATAAAGAAAGAAGAGAAAAAATAAGTAGATAAGTTCTGATAAATATCAACATCTGATAGAACAAAGAAATGACTTTTTGAATGTCATTTTTAAAATAAAACTTTTTTTTTAAAAGGAGCATTTATCCCTTACTTCTATCAGAAATTAGGTATTTTAGCATATTGGAACAGCAGCAACTTGTAATTATAGAGCCGTGTCTAGGGAAGGATATTGCCCAGGAAAGGTAACCTTTTATTTGGAAGTTGAATGAACACCTAGTATCTGATAGACAATTTCAGGCATATGACTAATACGTGTAATTAAAGTGTTACTCAGCAGGCTGAGGGAGAGAAAAACCTAAAACTTTGAAAAAAGCTATGTCAATTTAAGGTCTCACAGATTTAAACTGCATAAGAAAAAAAAAATTAAAATAATTAAAATAATTTAAAAAATAAACTACATAAGAAAAGAAATCAAAATTTTGGAGGTAGTTTTTGGGGAAAATCTGTTCGAGACAGCACAAGCCCGAGGTCCCTTGTGTAGGACCTGCTGAGCGGGTTCTCCTGTGTTATGGGTGCTGCCATCAGTCAGGTCTCTGCCTCCTGACCCGGGGGTACTCTGCTTGGCCTCACCTGCATCTGGTGCTATGGGAACGTTGCCCTTGGCAGAGACCTGGAGGAAATGATGGTAGGGTGGGCAGCTTCCCTTGTGTGTTTCCCTTCCCTCAGATTAGTCTTGTATTGCCATTGTCCAAAACCTTGAAAGTAAGTATCCACTTTTATAGATATTTATAGGAAGAGGACTAGTCACATACTCTCTCAATTGCCAGAAGTAGTACACCATGCTTGTGTTTATTATAACCCACCTCAAATAATTTGGAAGCTAAGTAGACTATAACGAATAAAATAATAAAATGAGATAATACAGATAAACGTGGCAATCCATCCCCACTACTGGTTACATAACTCAAAATTACACAATACTCTTTCTTTGGTTACCAGTGACATCTTCATAGAAGGACTGATGTCATCATTTTCTCCAGGGTTTGAAGATGATCTGGTACAGATAATCAGTGGTCAATTTTATTTCCTTGGACAGGTTCCCTAGAGTACCAGCCACACTTTCCTGTGTTCAGTTAGTATAGCTACAGGGTGCAAATGTGTATGAATTTAGATCAAATGTCTTTCATATTCCTTCATATGATAATATTTCATTTTATTAATAGTAATAATCCCATGAAATATTTTATATCAACTTAAATAAAATAAACCATATACCCTAAAAGGAATGATGACAATAATAAAATAACTACTAAGATTTGTCTCCATGACAGCTCTTTCAGAATGCCCAGAGATTTAGAAGTTAGGATCCTAACACAGCATGCAACTGTTGCACAAAGGCACTTTAAAACTTTTATGTGCCGTGCTAATTGACCTTGAGTGACCTTGAGTGAGATTCAGAGACATTTCAAATTGACCTCATTTGCTCTGCATAACTATTTTAAATTTTGGAGCAAATGACTCCAGTTACTGAAGATGAAAATTTTGTTCAGCTTTGGATTCACAATTGAGTTAAGCATAATGCTGGTGTCTATGGCAGACATTACCATGGTCATTGTCCTCTTGTTCTCCTCAGTGCCCACCACCTCCAGTTCTGTTTTCCTCCCATGGGATGCAGGGAAAAGTGCACTTCCCAGGCCCCTTGGGTCTATGTGGGAGAGGGATAGTTCTCTCAAATGATCCATTTAAAAAGTAAAATCATGTATGTCTTTATACATTCTGGGTTGTAGCACTAAGGAGCTGGAGCACAGTCCTCTATGCCCTCTGTTCTCCTGCTGTGCTTGTCATGGAAGCATCTTCATCATGAGGTGGAGATGTCATATATCGAAACATCTTGAAAGCTGAGCCAATGTGTGAAGGAGCACTGCCTACAAGTCACCAAGATACTCAAAGCAGATTCTATGTGTGTGAGGAAACAAACTTTTGTTGTGTTAAGCCACTGAGATTTCAGGGTGCTTGTATTATAGCATAACTAACTCTATTCTGACTGATAAAAATATTGCCAGCAAGAGCTGAGAGCTGCTCTAACAAGTATCCCAAAGGGGTTTGGCAATGGCTTAGTAGTGAGAAATTTGAGTTCTTGCAAAGTTGAAAGAGCTAACTGCTTCTTTATTCCAAGTAATACAAGGTGAAATGGAGGGGGAAATTTTTGAGTATCAAAATTCCACTAAAATTTAGTGTTAGAGAAGATCAAACTAAAGTTATGACCTCTTACTAAATGTTAAATCTCACAATGGATTAAGGTGCCTCAGTGGAAAGAACAAACAGGGCGTAGAAACCAGGACTTTCATGACAGCCTATAGGTAATGAGACTCCCACACACGATGTCACTAGACATCACATGGAGAGGCTTGGCTTTCACCTTCACCCAACAGTAGCAAAGCACCTCCCTCCTCTCTCTGAGGTTGGGTCAGAGGAGGCCTAGTGAAGAGTCAGGACTTTTACCACCACCCAGAGATAATGGGCCACCCCCAGCCAGGATGTCAATGGAGACCACATAGACAACTGGGAACTCCCACCCCACCTAGCAGTAACCAGGAGACCCCACTCCCTTGGGTGTCAATGGAGGCTAAGTGGGGCACCTGGACTTCTACCTCCACCTAGCAGCATTTAAATAAGATCCAGAGACTCATTTTGTATTATAAAAATAAAAAATGTCAAACTTTGAATAGAAAATTACTTTCATACCAAGAACCAAGATCTCAAACTGAAAGAATAGAAGACAATAAATGGAAGCGAAAACCAAAAATGACAGATATATTAGAATTATCTTACAAAGATAAAAGCAGCAATGTTAAAAATAGTTCAATGAGCAATTACAAAACACTTGAAATAATTGAAAAATAGAAAGCCTCAGCAAAGAAAAAGAACCAAGTGGGAATTTCAGAACTGAAATAAACACAGTAACTGAAATAAAAAGCTTAGTTGAGGGCTCAATAACAGAAAGGAGGGGACAGAGGAAAGAATCAATACACTGAAAAGTGAAAAGATAGGAATTATTAATCGGGACAAAAGAGAGAAAATAGGCTGAACACATAAGTGAACAGAACTCTGGGGACCTGTGGAACAGGAACAAGAGCTCTAATATTTTTGTCCTCTTATCTCAGAAGGAGAGAAGAACAAGGGTGGGGCTGAAAAAGTCCTCAATAAATAATAGCTGGAAATTTCTCCAATTTGATAAAAACATAAATCTACAGTCGAGAGGCTGAGTGAACTCCAAACAGGATAAATCCAAAGAAAACTATGTCAAGATACATTATAATTAAACTTCTGAAACTAAAGACAAAGATAAAACTCTCTAAAGCAGAGAGAACGGACACCTTTCCTGCAGGGGAAAAACAACGTGAATTTGTCCTCAGAAATCATGGAGGCCAGATGGAAGTGGCTAACAGAAAATAACAAGCCTAAAGAAAAGACCTGCCAACCCACTGACTATATGCAGGGAAGACATCCTTTAGGAATGAAGGAGAAATTGAGACATTCTCAAATGGAGCAAAACTAAGATAATTTATTGCCAGCAGACATATATTAAAAGAGTGGCTCATATTGAAAAGATATATGCACCCCTGTTTATTACAAATTGTTTTCAATAGTCAATATATGGAAGGAACAATGCAAGTGTCTATCCATAGGTGAATGGATAAAGAATATGTGGTGTGTATATATATACAATGGAATATTACTCAGCCATAAGAAAGAATGAAATCTTGCCATTTGCAACAAGGTGGATGGAGGTAAAGAGTATTATGCTAAGTGAAATAAGTTAGTCAGAGAAAGACAAATACCATATGATTTCACTCATATGTGGAATTTAAGAAACAAAACAAATGAAAAAAACAGAGAAAAAAAGAGACCAAAATAACCAGACTCTTAAATACGGAGAACAAACTGGTGATTGCCAGAGGGGAGATGGGTGGTGAAATGGTGAAACAGATGAAGGCGATTAAAAATACACTTATTCTGGTGAGCACTGACAAACGTATAGAATTGTTGAATCAGTCTATGGTATACCTAAAACTACCATAACACTGTATGTTAATTTTACTTGAATAAAAATAATAAAATTTAAAAAAAAATAAAGAATAAGGCAAGGGCATATGCAAGAAACCAAAGAAGATCCAATACATAGCGAGGGATGCTGCCATGCCCACAGTGGCACCAGCTGTGTACCCTCTTAGTCCCTGCCACAGTCTTGATGAATTGTCCCAAAGATTTACATCCATTTTTATAACTGATTACATCTGATTTACATCTTCTGTTCTCATACTTGAAGGCAATGAACCTTGCAAGAAGCCACAATTTATTCAAGGTTGTAAATAAGAAGAGGTCAATGAAAATGTAACAAGATATTAAGTAGGGCTTTTGTTATACTAGGGCCCAAGTATAGGGGGAAAAAAGGCACTATGACCTCATATTCTAAGCTAGAAAACAGTCAGACATTGTTGCCATGGGAAGTAGAATCTGCCTTCCCATTACTATCCCACCAACACCACCACCCCCAGGAGAGGGAAGGGATGGAATATCAGCATACTGTCTTTGGACGAGCAGGAAGGGAGAGGGCTCTTGAGGAGGACTCTAAAAGAATCATTGTAAAGTTTGGAGGTGCTCATTCAAAAGGAAAATTCCCATTTCATTCCCTGGTTTAGTATCTTCTTAGACAGAAGACTTTTTGAGCTACATTTTACCTACCTGAACACTAAGATAGGAGAACTGAAGAAAAATGGTGGGGAGGAGAAAGTGACCCCATGGCACAGCTGCAGTGATCACCATTTGGTACAGCAAAGGATTCCAGAAGATATTTTAGAAAATAACCAGGCCTGAGCTATTTGCTGCTGCCTCAGAGGGGTAGCTACAAAGCGGGAACCTAATAGTAAGAAGTTTGAGTTTACTGAAGGAGTGGCATCTGGGGAGGTAGGGAGCCAGAAAAGCCAGAGAAGGTAGATCCAGATCAGGGAAATGTGCAGACAGAGGCTTCTGCTATGTCCCTGGAAAACTCACAATCCACAAGAAAGCCAACATTTGGACCCCTGGCACATTGAGAGCATGTGGGGCCAGGTAGGATTTTCCAGAGAAGGATGCACAACCGCTGGGGAATGGAGCTCAATCATGGCAGTTAAATAGGAGATATTCCTGTCCTCTTCCTCTTCCAAGCCTCAACACTCTGGGAGTAACACCCAGAAGACGGGTGGGGAGAGGACCCCAGAGGTCCCTCTCCTAGGCAAAAAAGTTAAAAAGAGAGTTGAACAACAAACAGCGAGTGCGTCTCCATTGCACATCCCTCAAACCACAGATCTTACCGTCAATGGGAAGGTCAAAGCTTTGAATCAGTTATGGGATGCAGTTTTAAATCAGATGGACCAATAATAACTCAAGGAGGCAGAAACCCATAGGAATCTACCCAAAATATCATTAAGGAGTCTACAAGATACAGTTTAGAACTACAGAGAAATAAAACTATGTTTATATCCTACTGAGTTCAGAATGTTTGAGAGTCTCATATGCCCAGTAAGTTTCTGATTTTAGAATTTGGAGGATTTGTTATTTTTGTTGTTGAAGAGTTGTCAGTTCTCCTGGTGGTTCTTAGGTCATATTTCCATACTTCTTTTTGTGTCTATAAATCAATGTTTATTTTTATGTAGGGTTTAATGGTTTTTATTTTTTAATACTATTTATTTATTTATTTATTTATTTATTTATTTATTTATTATTTATTTGAGAGAGAGAAAGAGAGAACGAGAGAGAATGCAAATGGGAGAGGGAGAGGGAAAGGGAAAAGCAGACTCCACGCTGAACACAGAGCCTAATGTAGGGTTCCATCTCATGACCCTGAGATCATGACCTGAGCTGAAATTAAGAGTTAGATGCTCAACCGACTGAGCCACCTAAGTGCCCCCCTTTTCTAAAGATTTTATTTATTTTGTTTTAGAGAGAGAACGAGTTTTATTTCTCTATAGTTCTAAACTGTATCTTGTAGACTCCTTAATGATATTTTTTAGATTGAATGTATTATATCAAATCCATATAAAACTCCATACTGGGTAATAAATTCTCTGTGTTTGCAAAAATATCTTGCTACCCCACAACTGACAGTGTTTTTGCTTTTAAATTCTTATGAAATCACATGACAAAGTTGATAAGTGTGGCATGCTTCCAAATTGGGAGGAAAAATGATATATGGCATTGACAATGCTGCAGATAAAGAGAAGATGTGATTTGCTCCACTGTGGAGACATCGTGCCCTCCATTAACAATGGTGTCCTTAGAATGAATCCTTTGTTCCCTCTCTCTGTCACAGAACGAAAGTATTTAGAACTAGATCACTCAGAAGAACTGAAACTTCAATTCTAACTAAAAGAAAAAGCTTAGAAGATGACAAGCCAGGAATGTGCTCTTCTCTAGCACAGCCTGTCCTTAGACTTGAAGCGGGGGTAGGGAGATTGTGCTTGCCCACATCTTTGGTCTCACTAACACCCACTCTTCCTTCAAAACTCCCTCCAGCTTCTGTGCCTCTTGGAAGACCTGCACAGTCTGATCTACACAGTCTGATCTGGATGTTTCACTGTGGTCTCCAGCTCTCACTCCTTCACAGTATATCCCAGACCCCCCAGCTATGGCTGATTTACAAGTCTGGGTGTCTCTCCTACTGCTACCAGTAACTGCTACTAATGATTACTAAAGTTTATTGAGCTTCACATGTATTATCTTCTTTAAACTTAGACCAAGCTTTATGAAGTAGATACCACGATTATACCCATTTCACAGATGAGCAAACAGAGGCACCTGATTTGCCCAAGATCACAAAGCTGGTAAGTAACAGAACCATAATTCAGACAAAGGCAATTTTCTCCAGGGTCTGCACTTTGACCACTAAATGAGTGAATGAATGAATGAATGAATGAATGAGTAAATAATTAAAAATTGGGAAGGACAGTCAGGGGTCTGCAGTAGTACATCAGTTCCTATATGCTCTTGAATCAGTCTGGAACTAGTGCAGGTGGGGAGCCCAGGGAAGAACGACTATCTACATATGCCCTGCACCAGGGTGTGCTGGGTGGTGACTGCCCAACCCTCTTCATCAAACACGTATGCCTTGGTCATGGAGGTTAGGCTTTTCTTTTCTCTCTCCAAAATGTAAGGAGAGCAACTACTGAGTTTAGCTTTGACCAGCTAGGGGCAAAAATATTAAGTCACCTTCACAAACTCAGAGTCCTCCAGCGAGGAAAATGGCATGCCTCCATGGCCAGCTCTCCTGGTAGCTGGGTCACACCGTTTTCCCGTGTGGCTCTCAAGTCCCTCGCATGGTAGCCCTGGAGTTTCTAATCTTTGAGTAACCTTATCTTTGTTGCTTTGCAACTCCGTCACTTTCCCACAGGCCTTTAACGAATTCCCTGTGTTGAACTGCCACTGATTGAAATTGTTTTTTTTTTTCTGGTGGACACATCCTTTCTCCAACATCTCCCACAGGGGGTCAGCACTCCTCTGTTTGGCCATCACCTGTGAGAAAGAACTCATTCCTTCCCTATCAGTTCACTTCATCTTTGGAAATGGCTGGCTCAGACACATTTTTCTTATATTAAATGAAAATCTTTCTCCATCATTTTTTGTTCAACATTTTGTAGTTATAGAAGCAAATAATTTTTTAAAAAATTTTTTATTTATTTTCTTTTTTATTGAAGTATATAATAGAAGCAAATATTTTAAATACTTAAATACTTGGAGAAGGTGAGTGCCCACCTCATGAGTCATTTCCTTTCCAGACCAAACATCTCAAATTCCTAATAAAACATAATTCTTTCAGCACCCAGATAATTGTCATTTTTAACAAGTGCCCCTTTAATATATCTCTCTTAACATGTGGTACCCAAAGGTGAATGCCTTCTTCCAGATGTGTTCTGACCACCTAGGATAGAACATGGCTACCATTCCTTAAAGAATAGAATTTCTTGCCTAAGCAATTAGAAGGATTATCTTCAATGGAGACTCACATCTTAACTTAGCTGTTTGAAAATGGCATCCAGAAATCTCTCTGAGTTTCATTGTAAGTTGAGAAAATGGTCAGTTTTTATACATTGTATTAGTTTGCTAGGGCTACCATAACAAAATACCACAGGCTGGGTGGCCTAAGGAACAAAAATTTATTTTCTCGTAGTTCTGGAGACTAAACGTTTAATGTCAAGGTATCCTCAGTGTTGCTTTCTTCTGAGGCCTCTCTTCTTGGGTTGTAGATGGCCATCTTCTCCCTGTGTCCTCACATAGTCTTTCCTCTGTACCTGTCTGTGTTCTAATCTCTTCTTACAATGACACCAGTCATATTAGAGCCCATTAATTATTTTATTTTAAAGACTATCTCCAAACTCAGTCACATAATAAGTTAACGGAAGTTAGAACTTCAATATATGAATGGGAGACTGGGGACACAATTTAGCCTATAAAATATCCAGAAATCTCTCTGGGGTTCACTGTGATAAGTCTAGAAAATGGAGTATGGGGGAGGGAGGAGGGAAATAATACCCTCAAACATAAACTTTAATGGGTAAAGATAAGGAGCTCAGATTTTTATTCCTGCTCTTCTCTTCTCTTTCATCAACTCCTAGCAACCTTTAGACAAGCAACTGGCAGGCAACCAGTTCTGCCAGGGATTCAACAGCAGGACTCCAGTTTGGGGAGCAGGGGAGGGGAAGGCCCCTCTGGTTACAATTGCATAATTTTTCTTTCCAACCCTTTGGCTAAAGCCAAGCGAGCAGAAGATCATTTGAACCTCAGAGTATTTTGTCACTCTCTGGTACAGGCCCACAATGTACCATGTAATGACACCACAAATTGTCACTGGCTTTGAGGGAATGCTCTACTCTATCTCGAATGTCACTTTTGGAAATGACTTGTGGTTATCAACACAGCAAACTATGTGCCCAAGGAATTGACAAATCGAAATGCAGGAGAATTTAATGAGTCACTGCCTTTTTCCTATAATTTGACTTTTATGATCTATAATCTACTTTTTGATCCAGAAAACAGCTGCTTCCTTTTTTCAGGGTGTCATTGCTTAATAAAATTCTTCAGCCACAGTAGAAAGAAAACAGTAACATGGTTGTAAGAGAAAGAACTAAAAGTAGAAATATCAGTATAACAGTGTGGCCTAAGGTGTGGATTTGGGGGAGAAGCAGACTTGGGAACCAGTCCCAGCACTGGCCTCACTAGACGTGACCTGGGGCAAGTGATCGAACACTATGAAGCCTCAGTTCCCTCCTCCTTAAAATGGGCACAATCTCAATGTCAACCTCATTAGAGAGTTGTACAGAGTAGATGAAATTGTGGACGTTCTCAGTGCAGTCAGCTCCTGGTCCACAGTGACAGGGTACAGCTAGGTGTAGTGTGAATTTTTTCCTCACGAAGATAGTTATGCACAATCATTCATACACCCACGTGCCCATGATTAAGAGAACAGAATGCAAAGAGGGCACAGTGTTGGAGCTTGTTTATTCATTCAGTCATTCAGCCACTACCACTAGATCCTGGAGGAGCTCACAGTCTGGGAAAGGACCAGAGCAGAATAAACACATACAAAGCACAGTGATGAGTGCTGTAATAGAACATGGGCCTGGTTAGAGCAGCACCAGGGAGGGACTGGCTGGAGGGGCTGGAAAAAGCTTCTTGGAGGTGCTGGATGAACTGAAGGAAGGAAGGCCCTGTACACACAGAAAACAGAGTAAAAGCAAGAGAAAGCCCTGATGCACCGCAAGGAATTTTGACTAGAGAGTAGGAATACCAGTAAGAGAGACACAAGGGAGGGGTAGGCTGGGCAAGGTCAGAGATGAAAGGTATTCCTGCAATGATGCATTTTGACTGTATCCATTAGTGAGGGGTCATTAGGCAAATGCAAGGCTTTTATAGTTTTTTTTAACAACTATTTAGACAGGTGTTTTAGAATGAGTTGCAGGAGGCATATTGTGAATAAAACCCATTGTGGAAATAGAGTAAATTCAGAGGATAAGAGATCCAGCTTTCAGTCCTAGTTTATATACTACCTTGTTGTGTGAACTTGATCGGGTTTTAAACTTCTTCGTAAAGTGAGAGGAGAATATTAGATGAGTTACAAAAGATCATCGGACTTTATATGTTGTTGCAAAACAAAGTTTCACTTTTCTAATAGTAAATTTATTATTATTATTATTGTTAATTATTATTATTATTATTTTAGAAAGAGGGAGCACATGTGCATGTGAGGGGAGGGGAGGACAGGAGGGGCAGAGGGGGAGGGAGAGAATCTTAAGCAGGCTCCGTGCCCGGTCCAGAGCCATTCACTGGGCTTGATCTCATGACCCTAACATCATGACCTGAATTGAAATCAAGAGTCAGACACTTAACCAGCTTAGCCACTCAGGTGCCCCTCTAATAGTAAATTATTATTTAAGCTAGCATTTTCTAGGTTATTCAGTGCTCCACTCTTTTTTCTTTCATATCACGTTTTCTTAAAAGGTTAAGTAGAAATAAAATCAGTTTGTGAGGCTAATTTTAATGGTAAAACTTGTAGGCATGTAAAGTGTTTTGCCTAAGTATTTGCTTCCATGTGCTTTACCTAAAAGTGGCACAAGTAAGTAATGCAAAGCACATTTGCAAAATCGTGTAAATTTCTAAGGGCACAGGTAAATGTGCATCATTTCATTTTATCTCACTTTATTTGTTCTTTATTTTGTTACTAAATGCCAAGGGGAGTTTAGCATTTAGAGTTTGTTGAAATCATCAGCAATATATGTATGTCTTCAGTTATGGTCACATGGTTGTAGGTTTGGAAAGTGACTTCATATTTTAAATTTTTACCATTGCAGAGAGGCAGGTGAAGTTGACATCTTAATTTTGAAAGTTATTAGCAAAATGCATGTAATATAACTTACATGGAAGCATATCTAAATTCTTGTATTAAGTTGTGATAAATTCTATGCCTCCAAAGTTTCTTGAGGGTGCAATGTTCAATAGTCTTCAAGCTGTTTGGTCTGTGGGTTCACCTTTTCTATAATTACTGGCATTTCTGTGAAGGTTACAAAGGAAAAAAGTTCTTACAAATAAAGTTAATGAGTCTATTTTCTGGACCTCCAAAAGAAAATTGAGACTGTTTGTCAGTTTGATGACAATCTACCTGCCCTGTACAAGGACAGTTAAAGTAATGTGCTCCCTTCATCAGACAGGCTCTTCACTGGTTAGCCACTGACCTTCTGAATGGCTTTGAAGCAGTCAGGGAGAATATATCAAGTAGTATTTTTATCTCTGATCCATTAAGTGACTACATTTAAGCACACATCCTGACATTTACTTTAAAGGTGTAACCTACAAAATCTTGTCATTAATTTCATCAAAACCTGCTTTAAAGTGCTTATTTTAATGGGCATATTTTGGTTCTGCACCCCGAGAACTTAACTGTTTCAAGTGACTCATCGGTGAAAAAAGGGTAAAGGAAAACTGTCCTCTTCTTTCTAATTTAATTCAAGTCAGCAAGCATTTATTGAGCACTCCCTATACTGTAGCCACTAGCTTAGGTAAGTTTCTCTCTCTTTTTTAAATTGAGATATAATTGACATATAACATTATATTAGTTTTGGGTGTACAAAAGGACTCAATATTTGTATATATCATGAAATGATCACCACAATAAGTCAACATCCACCACCACATATCATTGCAAAATTTCTTTTCCTTTTGATGAAAACTTTGAAGATCCACTCCCTTAGCAACTTTCTATGTATCTCCACAGGCAAGCTCATCATCTGCTCCCATAAAAGTGTTCCTCTTTTTATATTCTTAACTTAATGAAACCACCACTTAAGTGATCATTGTTTACTTCACTTCCCCTCCCCCTCCATCTAGATCTAAGCACTTATCAAAATGTGCTGATTTTCTCAAGTTCCTGGCCTTCTTTCCAACCCATTCTCCATTTTTAGGCTTCCTCTATTACAACAAATTTATTATCATTCTTTCTGCCATCAGACTCGTCCTGCTCAATTCTGGCCTTCACACAGATTCCAGACTGCTGTGCCCTTGCCACCGTCCTCCAGCCACCCTTCCATGCGGCAGCATCAGCTACGATGTCAGGGCCGCAATGCCTCCTTGACAGGGTCTCAACCCATTACTCATGTTATTGTACTGCTTCCTGCCTTGCTTCACGCTTCCAGGCCACCAGAAGGCTGGTGGTTTTTGGCATGAATCACACTGCTTTTCACCTCATTCATTCATTCATATAAGAAATATTTATTAAGCTACCTGCTCTATTCAAGGCCAAAAATGTTATGGTGAACTAAATATCTATAACAGAGGTTAAAGTCTAGTGGATTCTTCTAATCCTATCTTCTCACTCCAAATCTAGATGAATTTTACTCATTGTTAGATATCACCTACTCAAAGAGACTTCTCCTGACCAACCAGGATCCCCAACCCCACCTGCTTCATTCATACCTATCTCTCTCTCCCCACCTCCCCCACTGTGCTGCATGACATGAATATATGAATGAATAGATCTGCTCTCAGAGACCTTATAATCCATAAGAGAAGATCAGAAATACATACATGTCCCCATAATAATGCAGAGAGCAGTCATGGAAACAAAATGTCCATATACTACAGAAGGGAGAGATTACCTCAAGAAACATTCCCTGAGCACCTGGTGAGACCCAACTGTACTTGGAGATGAGAGGAAGAAGTGACCCATCACACTTTTGAGGGAATCAGAATCACGTGGCATTCAGAAGCCTGCATGGGGAGGAAGCATCTGCAAAGGGGAGAATTTCTATAGAAGACGGTGAAGAAAGGGTGAGCTTTCTAGGCCTGGGTTTCGATCTCCACAGCATGGAATGCTCTGCTGGGAGGTGTGGACTTCATGAGATAGGCAATGGGAAGCCATTTCACTTCTTGAGCATGGAGTGAGCCAATCCCAGGTGTACTTCAGAAGGTGTTGAAAGAGAGGGGTGTGAACTGGGGAGAGAAGAGTTCAGATAATTTTGTGATAATCCATGTGAAAGATGTTGAATGCCTGAGCTTGATGGTGGAAGTAAGAATAGAAAGAAAAGAAGAAAGAAAGAAAGAAAGAAAGAAAGAAAGAAAGAAAGAAAGAAAGAAAGAAAGAAAGAAAGGAAGGAAGGAAGGAAGGAAGGAAGGAAGGAAGGAAGGAAGGAAG
>NW_022589728.1:6061958-6097472 GCF_004348235.1 Phoca vitulina | reverse complement strand
AAGGAAGGAAGGAAGGAAGGAAGGAAGGAAGGAAGGAAGGAAGGAAGGAAGGAAGGAAGGAAGGAAGGAAGAAAGAAAGAAAGAAAGAAAGAAAGAAAAGAAAGAAAGAAAGAAAGAAAGAAAGAAAGAAAGAAAGAAAAAGAAACCAGAACGATAATAAAAAGAGACCTAAGAGCAAAAGAAAATTTGCATGAGTGATAAAAAATTTATTTGGAATGTGTCCAGACTTCTAAGAAATAATTCAGTTGACTCTTGAACAACACAGGAGTCATGGCATATGACTTTTGCCTCCCCCAGAATTTAACTACTAATAGCCTACTGTTGACTGAAAGCCTTACTGATAACATAAACAATTAACACATATTTTATGTGTTACATGTATTATATGTTGCATCCTTACAATAAAGATAGAAAAAAGGAAATATTATAAAGAAAATCATAAGGAAGGGACACCTGGGTGGCTCAGTCGGTTAAGCGTCTGCCTTCGGCTTAGGTCATGATCCCAGGGTCCTGGGATCTAGTCCCGCATCGGGCTCCTTGCTCGGCAGGGAGTCTACTTCTCCCTTTGCTGGCCACTCCCCCTGCTTGTGCTCTCTCTCTCTCTATGACAAATAAATAAATAAAATCTTTAAGAAAAAAAGAAAATCATAAGGAAGATACATTTACAATACTGTACCGTATTTATTGAAAAAGAATCCACTTAAAAGTGTGCGGTTCAAACCCATGTTGCTCAAGGGTCAACTGTGTATGTTGCTAGTATCTCTTTATACCTTCTAATCCCAGTGTGAGCTGGGAGCTCCTGGAGGGCAGGGGCCAGACCTGTTTTAGCAACTTTGTGTCCTCAGTACCCAGCAGAGTCCCTGGTTCCCAATGAACATTCAGGATAGTTCTGGCTTAATAAATTAGCTATCAATTAATTTTATATTCTATTCTCCCTGAAAAAAAATGAATCACTTAATAATCATGTAACCTTTGAAATCCCAGCCCATTTTCTTTTTATGTCTACTAAGAAGAAATATATTTAGGAGAATTGTAAATCATTCCTTTTTTTTCAACAATTCCATCTAACATTTTGACTAATGGTATTGCCAACTATTGTCTTGAATCCATAAATTAAGCTGCTGGAGAACTCCTTCATGTGTAGACACAAACTCTCAATATTTTTGAACTGTCTTAGGAAGAAGTATAAAACATTGAGTAACTGCCCTGAAATGTATCCATCTGCTTGATTTTCAAACACAAAACAAGAAAAATAACTAATTTCTTCTGTTTGCCTAGTAGGTATTGGTACCTTCTTTGGAAAAGTTTATGTGTATGCTGGCTTGATATTTATCTAGTTGGATATTTCTGGTTAATTTTTAGGCACTTTTATTTGAATGATTGATGTCACTGCCAATTCACTACAAAATACCAAACTGCTGATTTTTCTCCTTAAATCTTTCTTTTTTCCTCACATGTCTGTTGTTGGTGGTAAGAATCTATTTTTTAATCCTTGACTTTCAGGTTAATTTCTGGTTCCTGAACTGTGCTGGGGGAAGATATGTCTTTTTAGTTTCCCTCTCCTTTTGGTCACTGTTCTTTCCATGTTTCTTCAGCTTTATGACTCCATGCACATGCACTCTCAACAATGCACTAATTTCATGCTTTGTATGATGGCAATAGTGATGACAAAGCATCAAAAAACTAGGAGCTAAGAAAAAGTTGATAAGCACTTAAAATTGTGACTGTCTAATCTGAAACTATTCTTTAATTTTGTTATGTATTGTTCTCTTCTTCCATAGAAAAGCAAGTTACATGTCATGCAAAATTACATCAGTTCAGCTTCAGACTAAAAGAACAATTTCATATGTTTTTTTGGGATCATCAGAATAAAAGTTATGTGAAATGCATAAAATGAATCACAATCCAAATCAATTGCTATATATTTCTTATTTAGCTGAATAGCCTGCCTAGATTGAATCTTAATTGGAAGGTGGCTTATTGCAGCAAGTGGTATTTCATATTTAGAATTTTTAAATGAAACACATTAATTTAATAGTTATTGCAAAAAATTCACTTAAAATTGTTATTTTCAACAATCAATACCAAGTGCCTCTCTTTCTTCCACCACCACCATTTTAAGACCATATGATGTTCTTCAGTTGAGAAATGTTAATTTGCTCAGATCTACTTACAAGGCTGCAGTACCCACCTCCAAAAAGGGACACTCTCCAGCCAATGACTCTTTCAACTCTTTTCCATGTCAGCCAAGAAGACATAGCAGATTCAACTCTTGTGCTAAATATTTTTCACTTTTAGCTATTTATCCTTGTAATCTCTGAAACTATGAACTTTATATATTTAGAGGATGTTTATATTGAGGAGAAAACACTCTCAAACAGTCCTCTGGAGATAGTGCAAAGGCAATGACAGAGTCTTATGGTGGCTCATCTCTTCCCTGGACTCTGGATATGTGTTTTCCTTACCTCAAGAGATGCTCAGACCCCCTGCCCCCAGATCAAATGGTGCAATCTCTGAGAATGAGCCCAGGTATCTGTATTTGTTAAGCTCCCAAAGTGATTCTGACACTCAGAAAGGTCTTAGAACCACTGATATGACACAATTTCTGCATTTCTTAGCAGAATGTCTGCCTTCTTCCATATTAAGAAAAAATCCATTTTCATTAAGACTAATGCCAAATTCTCCTGCTGCTTTTTTTTTTTTTTTTATTTTAACATATTGGTAACACCCCACTAGCTCTATTCTTGTCTTTTTTCCAGTGAACTAAAATGATGAGTCCAAATTTTTGGCAGCTTGGTACTATTTTTTTTATGTCATAACTGTCTTATACAAAGAAAATAAGTAACAAGACACTTTATCTAAAAAGAAAAGAAGTTCAAAGTCATCAGTAAAATATTCACTTTTTCAATGATATGAGTGCCTACTGTGTGCTATGTCCTTAGCACATATTAGTGAACGCTGCATGTAGTCATGGCCCTGCCCTCATGGCAATTGAATTCTTTTGTTGCTGTGGTTGAGAAATGGGTGGGTAATAACAAGAGCTCATATTTATTGAGTGTGTCACTGCACTAAATGCTTTTTCTACATCGTATTGTCTAATCTTCTCAGCAACTTGACAGGTGAGCATTATAATTGTGACTTTTTTATAAGCTGAAGTTAAATAAATTTCCCTACTCCATTGTCCCCTGCCCCAGATCACAGACCCCAGAGATGACAGTGCATAGGATTCACAGACATGTGCTTCCAAAAACCAGGCTGTGCTCAAGAATTTGCAATAAATTCTCTGATGTGATATTGTTTGCACTTTGAGCCAAGTTCAGAAGTGCTTAACATCAACCTTTGTTGAGTAAAACCTACTCAAATAAAAGAATATCAGAGCCTGGGGGGAAAAAAAGTTAACTAATCACTTTAAGTTACATTTATTTAAAGTCTTCTCACTAAAAATTGTATTTCAGTTATTTAGTTATTAAAGTAACTGAAAAGGTAAAACAGTTTTCTCCCACTTTTATTTGGTCATGGTGAATAATCCTTTTAATGTACTGTTGAATCCTATTGGCTAGTATTTTGGTGATTATTTTTGAAACCATGTTCATCAGGGATATTGGTCTGTGATTCTCCTTTTTGATGGGGTCTTTGTGTAGCCTCATAAAAAGAGTTTGGAAGTTTTCCTTCCATTTTAATTTTTTGAAACAGCTTCAGAAGAATAGGTATTAAATCTTCTTTAAATGTTTCGTAGAGGGGCACCTGGGTGGCTCAGTCGTTAAGGTCTGCCTTTGGCTCGGGTCATGATCCCAGGGTCCTGGGATCGAGCCCCGCATCGCGCTCTCTGCTCAGTGGGAAGCCTGATTTTCCCTCTCCCACTCCCCCTGTTTGTGTTCCCTCTCTCTCTGTCTCTCTCTCTCTTTCAAAAAGAAAAAAAAATCTTTAAATGTTTGGTAGAATTCCCCTGGGAAGCAATCTGGCCCTGGGCTCTTATTTGTTGGGAGATTTTTGATTAATGCTTCAATTTCCTTGCTGGTTATGGGTCTGTTCAGATTTTCTATTTTTTCCTGGTTCAGTTTTAGTAGTTTATACATCTCTAGGAATGCATTCATTTCTTCCAGATTATCTAATTTGTTGATATATAGATGCTCACAATATGTTCTTATAATTGTTTGTATTTCTTCACTGTTGGTTGTGATCTCTCCTCTTTCAATCATGATTTATTTGGGTCCTTTCTCTTTTCAATAAGTCTGGCCAGAGATTTATCAATCTTATTAATTCTTTCAAAGAAACAGCTCCTAGTTTTGTTGATCTGTTCTACTGTTCTTTTGATTTCTATTTCATTGATTCCTTCTCTAATCTTTATTATTTCTCTTCTCCTGCTGGGTTTATGCTTTATTTGTTGTTCTTTTTCCAGCTCCTTTAGGTGTAGGGTTAGGCTGTGTATTTGAGACCTTTCTTGTTTCTTGAGGAAGGCTTGTATTGCTATATACTTTCCTCTTAGGACCGCCTTTGTTGCATCCCAAAGAGTTTGAACAGTTGTGCTTTCATTTTCATTTGCTTCCATGATTTTTTAAAATTCTTCTTTAATTTCCTGGTTGACCCATTCATTCTTTAGTAGGATGCTCTTTAGCCTCCATGTATTTGAGTTCTTTCTGACTTTCCTTTTGTGATTGAGTTCCAGTTTCAAAGCACCGTGGTCCAAAAATATGCAGGGAATTATCCCAATCTTTTGGTACTGATTGAGACCTGATTTGTGACCCAGATGTGATCTATTCTGGAGAAGGTTCAATGTGCACTTGATAAGAATGTGTATTCTGTTGCTTTGGAATGGAATATTCTGAATATGTCTGTGAAGTCCATCTTGTCCAGTGTGTCATTCAAAGCCCTTAAAGGCCTAAATGTGAGACAGGAATCCATCAAAATCCTTGAGGAGAACACAGACAGCAACCTCTTTGACCTCAGCCACAGCAACTTCTTGCTAGACACATCTCCAAAAGCAAGGGAAACAAAGGCAAAAATGAACTATTAGTACTTCATCAAGATAAAAAGCTTTTGCACAGCAAAGGAAATAGTCAACAAAACCAAAAGACAACCGACAGAATGGGAGAAGCTATTTGCAAAAGGCATATCAGATAAAGGGCTAGTATCCCAAATCTATAAAGAACTTATCAAACTCAACACCCAAAGAACAAATAATCCAATCAAGAAATGGGCAGAAGACATGAACAGACATTTCTGTAAAGAAGACATCCAAATGGCCAACAGACAAATGAAAAAGATGCTCAACATCACTTGGCATCGGGAAAATACAAATCAAAACTACAATGAGATACTACCTCACACCAGTTAGAATGGCTAAAATTAACAAGTCAGGAAATGACAGATGTTGGCAAGGATGTGGAGAAAGGGGAACTTTCTTACACTGTTGGTGGGAATGCAAGCTGGTGCAGCCACTCTGGAAAACAGTATGGGGTTTCCTCAAAAAGTTGAAAAAAGAGCTACCCTATGACCCAGCAATTGCACTACTGGGTATTTACCCCAAAGATACAAATGTAGTGATCCGAAGGGGCATGTGCACCCCAATGTTTATAGCAGCAATGTCCACAATAGCCAAACTGTGGAAAGAGCCAAGATATCCATTGATAGAAGAATGGATAAAGAAGAAGTGGTATATATATACAATGGAATATTACACAGCCATCAAAAAAAGTGAAATCTTGCCATTTGCAATGACATGGATGGAACTAGAGGGTATTATGCTAAGCAAAATAAGTCAATCAGAGAAAGACAATTATCATATGATCTCACTGATATGTGGAATTTTAAGAAACAAGGCAGAGTATCTTAGGGGAAGAGAGGAAAAAATAAAACAAGAAAAACTAGAGAGGGAGAGAAACCATAAGAGACTCTTAATCTTAGGAAACAAACTGAGGGTTGCTCAGGGGAGGCGGGTGGGGGCTTGGGTTGGCTGGGTGATGGGCATTGGGGAGGGTTAGTGTTGTGGTGAGCACTGGGTGTTGTGTAAGACCGATGAATCACAGACTTGCACCCCTGAAAGAAATAATACTTTATATGTTAATTAAAAAATAAATAAATAAAGACTCATAGCAGTGGGAAAAAAAAAAAGAAAGAAGTAAAATTATCCTATTGCGGGGGTGTGGGGGGAAACTATCCCCATTGACAGATGACATAATCTTATATATATATAAGGCAAGAAATTCACTTAAAAAAAGAAAAAAATGAGTGCGACAATATTGCAGGACATGAGATCAATCTGCAAAAATAAATTATTTCTCTGCACTATCAACATACTATCCAAATGATTAAATTAAAAAAAATAATTCTATTTACAAGAGCATCAAAAATAATAAAATACTTAGGTAAATTTAATGAAAGAAGTATAGAACATATTGTGAAAACTACAAAACATGTTGAAAGGAATTTTTTTTTTAAAAACCTAAGTAAATGGAAAAATACCTTATAGTCATGAATTGGAACATTTAATATTGTTAAGGTGACAATACTCTCTAATTTGATTGACAGATTCAACACAACCCATATCAAAATCCGAGCTAGTAATTTTTTTTTTTTTGCAGAAATTGACAAGCTTATCTTAAATATATAAGAAATTCAGGGTACTGCATATAATCAAAGTGATGTTGGAAAAAGTTGTAGGAGTCACACTTCCATATTATGAAACTTACTACAGATCTATAGTTATCAAGACAGTGTGATACTAACATAATAACTGACAAGTAGATTAATAGAATAGAACTGAAAGTCCAGAAATAAACAGTCACCTTTATGGTCAATTGATTTTCAGCAAGGGTCTCAAGACCTCTCAATGGAGATAGAATCGCCTTTTCAAAAATTGATGTGGAACAATTGGATATCTTAACTCATACCATATGCAAAAATTAACTCAAAATGAATCAAAGACCTAAATATAAGTGCTAAAACTATAAAACTCTTACAAGAAAACATAGACATAAAATTTGGTCATCTTGAAATACCAAAAGCACAAACAACAAAAGGAAAAAAAATAGAAAATTTCACTTCATCAAAATTAAAAACTCATACTTCAAAGAATACCATCAAGAAAGTGAAAAAAAGTACACCATTGGAAAAAATATTTGTGAATTCTGTATCTAATTAGGGACTTGTTTCTAGAATATAGACAAAGAACTCTTACAACTCTAAAATAAAAAGACAAATAACCCAATTAAAAATGGGTAAAAGATCTGAATAGATATTTCTCCAAAGAAGATACAGAAGTGGCTCATGAGCACATGAAAAATGCTCACCATTATTAGCCACCAGGGAAATACAAATCAAAACCACAGTGAGATGCCACTTTATACCCACTGTGATGACTCTGATCAAAAAGAAAGATAATAACTAGGGTTGCAGAGGATGTGGAGAAATTGGAACCCTTATACACTGCTGGTGGAAATGTAAAATGGTGCAGCTGCCTTGGAAAATAGCCTGACTGTTCCTCAAAAAGTTAAATATAGTTACCATATGGCCCAGCTAGTTCACATAAAAACTTGCACACAAATGTTCATAGTAGCTTTATTTATAACAGACAAAATGTGAAAAAAGTGTCTAAGAGGCAAACAGATAAATATGATGTGGAATAGCCATACAATAGAATATTATTCCATAATATAAAGGACTGAACCACTGATACATGCCAAAACATGAATGACCTTGAAAAAAATTTGTTAAGTGACAGAACTCGATCACAAAAGACCACATATTATATGATTCCATTCATGAAATGTCCATAATGGACAAGTCTATAGTCAAGAAGTAGATTAGTAGTTGTCTAGCATGGGGATGACTTCTAATGAGAAGGGGGTTCCTTTCTTGGGTTGACAAAAATGTTCTAAAACTGATTGTGGTCATGAATGCACAGCTCTGTGAATATAATAAAAACCATTTAATTGTACACCTTAAAAGTGTGAATTGTGAGCTATGTAAATTTTATAATAATAAAGTTGTTAAATAAAAAATATATTTCCTTTCAGTATTTGTGTACACACATATAATTAATTTAAAATGAGTTCTTCCTAAATATACGCTGTACATCTAGAAAAAGTTTTAGTGGAAGAAATTGCAAATGATATTTATTTCATTTGTGATTATTTAATTAAAAATTTCAAAGCTTATCATCCCTAAAAACCATGTCTCTCAGAAAACTGTGACTTGGGGTACCTGGGTGGCTCAGTCGTTAAGTGTCTGCCTTTGGCTCAGGTCATGATCCCAGGGTCCTGGGATCGAGGCCCGCATCAGGTTCCCTGCTTGGCGGGAAGCCTGCTTCTCCCTCTTCCACCTCCCCTGCTTGTGTTCCTGCTCTTGCTGTGTCTCTCTCTCTGTCAAATAAATAAATAAAATCTTTAAAAAAAGAAAAGAAAAGAAAACTGTGACTTGAAGAATTAGAGATATTGTGTCTATAGCTAACAGAGGAATGTTAAGAATTAAATCACTTCTAAAAGAACATTCTTTCCAAAAGCAGGGTTTTTTTCCAGTTTTATTGAGAAATAATTGACATATATCACTGTATCAGTTTAAGGCATACAGCATGATGGTTTGAATTACATATATTGTGAAATTATTGCCATAGTAGATTCAGCTAACATCCATAGTCTCATCTGGATATGATAAAAAGAAAAGAAAAAGATCTATCATTTTGATGAGAACTCATAGCATGTACTCTCTTAACAACTTTCCTGTAATAACATAGAGCAGTGTTAACTATAGTCAGCATGTTGTACATTATTTATCTAGTACTTATTTATCCTATAATTGGAAGTTTGTACCTTTTCACCCACTTCCTCCATTTCCCCATCTCCCCAACCCCCTACCTCTGGTAACTACAAATCTGATTTCTTTTTCTGAGTTTGGTAGGGTTTTTGTTTTGATGTGTTTTGCTCTGTTTTGTTTTGTTATATATCCACACATAAGTGAGATCATACAGTATTTGTCTTTCATATCTGACTTATTTCACTTAGCATAATGTCCCTGAGTTCCACCCATGTTGTGGCATATAGTAGGATTTCCTCATTTTTTATGACTGAATAATATTCCATTGTGTACTTATACCACATCTTCTTTATCCACTCATCCATCAGTGGACACTTAGGTTATTTCCATGTATTGGTTATTGTAAACAACACTGCTATGAACATGGGGATGCAGATATCTGAGTTAGTGTCTTCATTTCCTTTAGACAAGCACACAGAAGTGGGATTGTTGGATTATATGGTAATTCTATTTTTTAATTTTGTGATAATCCTCTATACTATTTTCCATAGTGGTTGTACCAACTTATAAACCCACCAACAGTGCACAAGGGTTGCCTTTTCTGGCCTCATAGAATGAATTTGTGAGTTTTCCTTCCTTTTCTATTTTTTGGAATAGTTTGAGAAGAATAGGTATTAACTCTTCTTTAAATGTTTGTTTTTTTTTTTTTAAAGATTTTATTTATTTATTTGACAGAGAGACAGCAAGAGAGGGAACACAAGCAGGGGGAGTGGGAGAGGGAGAAGCAGGCTTCCCGCGGAGCAGGGAGCCTGATGTGGGGCTCGATCCCAGGACCCCGGGATCATGACCTGAGCCGAAGGCAGACGCTTAACCGACTGAGCCACCCAGGCACCCCTTTAAATGTTTGGTAGAATTCACCTGTGAAGCCATCTGGCCCTGGACTTTTGCTTGTTGTGAGTTTTTAAATTAGGGATTCAATTTCTTTGCTGGATATTGGCCTGTTCAAGTTCTCTATTTCTTTCTGTTTCAGTTTTGGTAGTTCACGTGTTTCTAGGAGTTTCTCCATTTCTTTCAGGTTGTCCAATTTTTTGGCATACAGTTTTTCATAATATTCTCTTAGAATTGTTTGTATTTCTGTGGTGTTGGTTGTTATTTCTCTTCTCTCATTTGTGATTTTATTTACTTGGCTCTTTTTTCTTTTTGATAAATCTAGCTAGAGGTTTCTTAATTTTATTAATTTTTTCAAAGAACCAGCTCCTGGTTTCATTGATCTGTTTTATTGTTTCTTCAGTTTTTATATAATTTATTTCTACTCTAATCTCTACTATTTCCTTCCTTCTATGGGCTTTAGGCTTCATATGTTGTTCTTCTTCTAGCTCCATTAAGTGTAAGGTTAGATTGTTTATTTGAGATTTTTTCTTGTTTTTTGAGGTAGGCCTGTATTGCTACATACTTCCCTCTTAGGACCACATCTGAGACATCCCAAAGGTTTTGAACCATTGTATTTTCATTTTCATTTGCTTCTATGTATTTTTTAAATTTCTTCTTTGATTTCTTGGTGGACCCATTCATTGCATAGTAGCATATTGTTTAACCTCCATGTAAATTTGTGGTTTTCTTAAATGTAAGTTTCACAGCATTGTGTTCAGAAAAAAAAAATGCATAGTATGATTTAAAACTAGAGGCCAATATTCCTGATGAATATGGATGCACAATTTCTCAATATAATACTAGCAAACTGAATCCAACAATATTAAAAAAAAAAAAAAACATTTACTATGATCAAGTGGGATTTATTCCTGCATTGCAAGAGTGGTTCAATATTCACAAATCAATCAACATGATACACCACATTAAAAAGAAAGGATAAGAACCATATGATCTTCTCAATAGATGTAGATAAGGCATTTGACAAAATACAGCATCCATTCTTGATAAAAGCCCTCAACAAAATAGGTTTAGAGGGAACATACCTCAACATAATACAAGCCATATATGAAGAACCCACAACAAATATCATCCTCAGTGGGAAACAATGAAGACCTTTTCATCTATGGTCAGGAACAAGACAGGAATGTCCACGCTCACCACTGTTACTTAACACAGTACTGGAAGTCCTAGCCTCAGTAATCAGACAACAAAAAGAAATACAAGACATCCAAATGGGCAAGGAAGAAGTTAAACTTTCACTATTTCACTATTTGGTATTCTATATAGAAAACCTAAAAGACCTTATCAAAAAACTACTAGAACTGATAAATTCAGTAAAGTCACAGGACACAAAATCAAAGGCAGAAATCTGTTGCATTTCTATACACCAATAATGCAGAAGAAATAGAAGTTAAGAAAACAATTTCATTTTACAATTGCACCAAAAACTGTAAGATACCTAGGAATAAACCTAACCAAGGAGGTAAAAGATCTGTACTCTGAAAACTGTAAAATACTGATGAAAGAAATTGAAGGTGACACAAAGAAATGGAAAAACATTCCATGTTCATGGATTAGAAGAACAAATATTTTTAAAATGTCTACACTACCCAAAGCAATCTACACATTCAATAAAAGCCCTATCAAAATACCACCAGCATTTTTCTCAGAGCTAGAACAAACAATCTTAAAATTTGTATGGAACCACAAAAGACACTGAATATTAAGGAGGGCATGTGATGTTATGAGCACTGGGTGTTATACACAACTAATGAACCGTTGAATGCTACATCAAAAACTAATGATGTTGGCTAACTGAACATAATTAAAAAATAAATTATTTTTAAAAAAGACACTGAATAACCAAAGCAACCTTTAAAAAGGAAAGCAAGGCTGGAGACATCACAATTCTGGACTTCAAGTTATATTACAAAGCTGTAGTGTTCAAAACAGTATGGTACTGGCACAAAAACAGACACATAGATTAATGGAACAGAATAGAACCTGGAAATGAGCCTACAACTATATGGATTATTAATCTTTGACAAAGCAAGAAAGAATATCCATTAGGATAAAGACAGTCTCTTCAACAAATGATGTTGGGAAAACTGGACAGCAACATGCAAAAGAATGAAACTGGACCACTTTCTTACACCAAACACAAAAATAAATTAAAAATGGATGAAAGACCTAAATGTGAGACCTGAAATCATTAAAATTCTAGAGGAGAAGACAGGCAGTAACCTCTTTGACATAGGCCATAGCAAATTCCTTCTAGATATGTCTCCTGAGGCAAAGGAAACAAAAGCAAAAATAAACTATTGGGACTTCATCAAAATAAAAAGCTTCTGCACAGTGAAGGAAACAGTCAACAAAACAAAAAGGAAACCTACAGAATGAGAGAAGATATTTGCAAATGACATATTTGGATAAAGGGTTAGTATCCAAAATAATATAAAGAACATGTAATACTCAACACCTCAAAAATGAATAACCCAATTAAAAAATGGGCAGAAGACATGAATGAACAGTTTTCCAGAGAAAACATCCAGATGGCTAACAGGCACATGGAAAGATGCTCAACATCACTCATCACCAGGGAGATACAAATCAAAATTACAATGCAATATCACCTCACACCTGTCAGAATGGCTAATATCAACAACACAAGAAATAACAGGTATTGGTGAGGTTGTGGAGGTAAAGGAATCCTCATGTCCTATTGGTGGGAATGCAAACTGGTGCAGCCACTGTGAAAAACTGTATAGAGGTTCCTCAAAAAGTTAAAAACAGAACTACCCTATGATCCAACAATTACAGTACTCAATATTTACCCAAAGAATACAAAAATACTAATTCAAAGGGATACATGCACCCAGTGTTTATAGCTGTAGTATCTCTAATAGTCAAATTAGGGAAACAGCCCAAGTATCCATCGATTGATGAATAGATAAAGAAGTTGTGGTATATATATATATATATATATATATATAATGGAATATTATTCAGCTGTAAAAAAAAATGAAATCTTGCCATTTGCAACAACGTGGGTGGAGCTAGAGTGTATTATGCTAAGTGAAATAAGTCAGTCAAAGGAAGACAAATACCACATGATTTCACTCATATGTGGAACTTAAGAAACAAAACAAATGAGCAAAGGGAAAAGAGAGAGAGAGGCAAACCAAGAAACAGACTCTTAACTATAGAGAACTAAGATGGTTACGAGAGGAGATGGGTGAGTGGATGGGTGAAATAGGTGATGGAGATTAAAATGTGCACCTGTGATGAGCACTGGGTGATGTATGGAAATGTTGAATCGCTACATTGTACACCTGAAACTAATATTACACTGTATGTTAACTAACTGAAATTTAAATAAAAACTTTTTTAAAAGGGTTCCCTTTTCTCCACATCCATACTAGCATTTGTTGCCTCTTGTCTCTTTTATAACTCATGCCTTCTAACAGGCATGAGGTGATATCTCATTGTGGTTTTAATTTGAATTTCCCTAATGACTAGTGATGTTGAGCATCTTTGCATGTACCTGTCTGCCATTTATATAACTTCTTTGGAAAAAAGTCTATTCAAGTCTTTTTCCAATTTCAAAAGCAGATATTAATGAGAAGCACTTAAAGTGTTAAGAGCACATATTCACAGGAATTACAACAAAATGAAAGAGACCATAATATTAATAAGCAGCTACTTTAAAATGTGGAAAGCAAACAAAAAATAAACACATGCATACATAAAATGTCTTCCTGAAAATTCAAGGAGAAAAATGTTTTAAAACTCAATAGGGGTGCCTGGGTGGTTCAGTCATTAAGCCTCTGCCTTCGGCTCAGGTCATGATCCCAGGGCCCTGGAATCGAGCCCCGCATCAGGCTCCTTGCTCCTCGGGAAGCTCCTTGCTCCCTCTCCCACTCCCCCTGCTTGTGTTCCCTCTCTCACTCTGTCTCTCTCTGTCAAATAAATAAATAAAATCTTTAAAAAAATAAAATAAAATAAATAAAACTCAGTAGAAAAAGCAACAAAGAATAAAAGACTCTTCACAGAATAGAAAGCCTGGATATCCTCAACTTTGCTGCTAATCATAGAAAAGAAAATTTAAACACTAATATGATTTTACCAATCATATTGGCAAAAAATAGGAATTCAACTAAAACCAAGCCCTGGTCATTATGTGAAGAAATGGAACCCACATGTACTGATGATGGAGTATAAGCTGGGGGCACTTTGTGAAGTGCATTCTAACATTACTTAATAAAACTAAACACAGTACATATTACACCCCAGACATCCCATTCCTGAGTACATCACCAGGAGAAACTTGCTGATAGAAGGACATATATAAGGATGTTTGTTGCAGCATTGTTTGGGGGAACAAAAAGATCGAGGCAACCAAATTAACTAGATGTGTACAAACATAATACAGATAGATCTATGGATCTTGGCAACATGGATAGATCTTAAAAATAATATTGTGTGAACAACAAATATCTACAGTATCATATTTTATATGCAAACACAAAACAACAGGGTTTATCTTTCAAGGATACATTAAAGACATTAGACTCTGTCCTCATAAAAAAGAATGAGGAGAATAGGAATGAGTGACATGGCATGAAAGGAAAAAAAATCTCTGAAAGACCATCCAAGACACCTTGCACAAATGGATGATGACAGTGTTCCATGAACTCAGGACTATAACTAACTCAAGTCTCTGCTCTAGAAGTCTATAAAGAACAAAGAAACAATAAAGTTAAAGTTTTCAAATGCTGATCATATGCTGCTTATTCAAATGCTCAGCTTGGTAGGAATTCAAATATTTTAGCAGGACCCCCAGATAAATCAAGGTCTATATATTTCTCTTGGCTTTAGTCGATTCATGTTCTTGATTAACCTTTGACATATTGGTTGTGATTTTTGGTAGCAAATGTTCCATCTGAGAATTAAAAAAATATTAAGTGTCCAAAACCTAAAATTTATAATTATATCATTTTAAACTTCTGTATCTGTAACTTATCTCTCCCATTTTAATTCCCTGAATTCTGCAGGAAAAAATACCTAAGTATTTATCAATTTCTTCATACACTCTTGTCTAAAATATTAGTTCCAAACTTACAAATTATTATATTATAGAAAGCAATAGGAATTAGCTTGCATCTAACATTTATATTCTACTGAAGAAGGCAAGAGATCACAGTGATTATGTGGTGATGTGGAGTGTGCAAACTCTGGAGTCTGATTGAAACTACTAAATCCCCTCTTACCAGTTATGTGGGCAAGTTACTGGGCCATTTGCTGCTTCAATTTTCATCTTTATAAAATAATATATTAATGTTATTGAGGAGATTGAAAAATTACTATCTGTATTTAAAACAGTGTCTGAAGTGTACTAAGTGTTCAATAAACATTAGATAACAATGGAAAGCCACCTTAATATGTAGAAATGCACTGAATAGCTAAAACTTGCTCTCACTTCTGAATATATAAATAGAACATTTCTTAAAGAAAATCCCCTTAGCACTACTGATATTGATGATAAAAATGGTAAGCTTGCATAAATAGTAAATACATATATATATAGCCACTCTATCAGACAATTTTATTCCTCTGACTTCTAAACAACCCTGCCACTTTTATTTGGGTCTGTATAGTTAGCTCTTTTTGGTTCAACTGGGAGTAAGCTCCCTGGAAGGGGGAGGGGTAGCCAGAGAATTAATGTCTTAAATAAACAAGTAACCAATCTTTTAGGAGAAAGTGTAACCTCAAATTGGTTAAATTTGCTTGATTCTGTTTTATTTAAGTTTTCTGAGTCACCACGGAATGGGCACCATCAATTTTGAGTGCTGGTGTCCAGGCCACAGCTAGGGATGTCAACTTACATGAATCATTCAATAATTTATTTGCTCAATCTGGGTTTCAGAACATACTATTTTTCCTCCTCTCTGAGTGCCAAGCTTGGAGTTAACACAATTATTGATGAGTTTATTTCAGTTCTTGTATAAATAGATCATGTGCTTTAGTGCTGCCTTTTGAGTCATGCAGTTTTATCACTTTGTTCTTTACCTTTAAATTTGATGTATTTAAAAGTTAAAGAAATAATTGTCTAATAAAATTATCAAAAAATTCTACATGTAAAATTTCACATTTATTTGTTAGTTAACTGTTCTGTAAAGCCTGCTTATATCCAAATCAGAGATGACACTACGCCTCTTTACTTTCTAACATTTCCAGGTTATTCAATTTTTGAAGCAATGAGGTGGCAGATAGTAGGTCTGGGTCACATCTATGCTCTTCTATAGGCTTAGTGAGTCAAACCAAACAGCCCACTGACCAGAAATTTTTAACCGGAGGCCCACCGACCTGCAAGAATTTCATGGGTAGGATCCACAGTTATAAATTTAGATGGGGAAGAAAAAAAAAACAACTTTATTTTCACTAAAGTGTAACTAAAATTTAACATTTTTGTTCAATTATGAATGTAAGCAACAAATCACAAATATAAATTGTATTATCAGTACTTATGGTTTTGTTACCAACAGAAATCACTGATATTTTTACATCACATTAATTCTTGTGAATATTGCAAAATAATGTTTATACTCTCAGTACATTGAAATTATAATTAATAGATTTTGTTATTTACTTTTAAAGAAGTACATATATTAATTTAAATATTTGAAACTATGTCATTGTAGTCTATTTCCTTTGTAATCCTATGTATTTTATCTAAAACATTATTCTGAGAAGGGGGTCTATGAATTTTCTTAAATAGACTAAGGGTATAATGACATGAAAAAAATTAAGAATTCATGCTCTAGACCAATTTGTCTAATGTTTTCCAATTGTTAAAAAAAAACAAATTTCTTAAACTGAAATTCAAGATTTGTGATAATTTGGCCCTTCTCCCTATCATGAACCCAATCCATTCAAATGTATACCAGTCCTGCTCACTCACACTCTAAGCAGTCTCCTTTCACATTTCCCTGACCTGAAATGCCCTCTGACTCTCGCCAATGGTCCAGGTATTATAGTCAGTGTACTAGGGTTGCTCGATAGCTAAAATGTAAGAACTTGTTAATGAGGGAAATGTGACAGTTCTCTGAATACTCAATCATGAAATTAAAATAAATGAATCAAAGGACAGGTAAATACTTCCTGAAGCAACTGAAGTGTAACAAGACTTGACTATCCTGTGATTCTATTAACATATTTAATAAACGATCGTGTCTTTCAGGATGCTTGGTAAGAATTAATGTGAGTTATTTCGTATAGCATAATACCCTCTAGTTCCATCCAGGTCATTGCAAAGCGAAATAAGTCAATCCGAGAAAGACAAGTATCATATGATCTCACTGATATGAGGAATTTGAGAAATAAGACAGAGGATCATAGGGGAAAGGAGGGAAAAATGAAACAAGATGAAACCAGAGAGGGAGACAAACCATAAGAGACCCTTAATCTCAGGAAACAAACCAAGGGTTGCTGGAGTGGTGGAGGGTGGGAGGGATGGGGTGGCTGGGTGATAGACATTGGGGAGGGTATGTGCTATGGTGAGCACTGTGAATTGTGTAAGACAATTACAGACCTGTACCCCTGAAACAAATAATACATTATATGTTAATTAAAAAAATTAAAAAAAATAAAAATGTTAGATTTCCCTATTGTCAAAAAAAAAAGAATTAATGTGAGTTAAAGTGTTTTGAGTGTTTGATACATGCCAGAGACTTCTCTGAGTGCTTTACATATTTTAACTATTTCATTTTCAAAGCAACTCTATGAAGCAAATAGTTTGGTTGTCTTTATTTCACAGGTAAAGAAATGGAGAAGCTACATGACCTGCCCAAGACCACAAAATTTATCAGTGGGAGAGCCAGAACTCAAAGCCGGCCAACCTAGCCCTAGTCCACACGACTATTGACCAGGCTATATTGTCTCTTGGTTGGGTACAGAGGAAAGATACATAAGTTGGCAATGAAGTCTTGCTGGAAGAGATGATTTCATCGAGCTGCATTAGTCTGGTGTCTTTGAACTTTATTTGTTAATCTAACAACCTATGCCCTAATTCCAAACTTACTCAACAACCTCCTGATTACAATTTGTCTTCCCACATAGGACAACCTACACAAGAGAATATGCTAGCAATGTTAAAACAAGCTAGACTTTCTGGTCTCCATGGCAATCACATTTTTATCAGAAAATTTAAAAACTGGCCCTTTAGCCTAGAAGAAAAAATAGATGTCCTTTTCCATATTCCTCCCACTAAGTACAACAATATATTATATAAATGTATTATGACATTATAGGAAACAAACATAAAACTCTGAAAGAGAAAAACCAGACTGATGAGAAATCTTAGCACCCAAGGAACAATATGGTGGTAAATTCTCTGCATTTTCTTTTTGCCTCCTGTTTCCCAGACTGAAAACTGGAGGGCCTGGCAACCCAGTGATGTCAGTGGGTACAAACAAACAAACAAAAAAGGCTCAAGGAAAACCTGCTCTCTCTAGTCAATAGACCAGGAAAGAGGCAGAAAACTTTTAGACAAAACTTTATTATAGCCAACACCAAATTAAAAAAACAGTGCTCCCTCATTCCCATCAGCAAAGGCCAAGTGAGGAACTTAGACCTCCACCCTCATCAGATGGTATCAGTGTGCCCCAACTTATCTGCCCCTGCAAGACTGGCTGGTATTAGAGAAGGTGGAAGGAGTAGGGACTGTCACCTCATACTCATTAGGATGGCTACTATAAAACAAACAAACAAACAAACAAAGAAAATAACCGTTGTTGGTGAGGATGTGAAGAGATTGGAGTCCCTGTACACTGTTGGAGAGATTGCCGCATAGTGCAGCCGCTAAGGAAAATAGTATGGGGTCACTCAAAACATTAAATATAGAACTACTATATGATCCAGCAATTCCACTTCTGAAAATTTATCCAAAGGAATTAAAAGCAGGGTCTCAAAGAGATATTTGCACATCCATGCTCATGGCAGCCCTGTTCTGAATAGCCAAGAGGTAGAAGCAAACCAAGTGTCTGTCAACAGATGAATGGATAATTAAAATGTCCATTTTACATATATACAATGAAATACTCAGCCTTAAAAAAGAAGGAATTGCTGTCATATGCTACAACATGGATGAACCCTGAGGACATTATGCTAAATGAAATAAGCCAGTCACAAAGAGACAAATACTGTATGATTCCAATTATATGAGGTAGCTGAAGTAGTTGAAGTCACAGAAACAGGAAGTAGAATGGTGGTGAGCAGGGGCTGGGGAGAGAGGAAAAAGGCAAGTTACATAATGGATATAGAATTTCAGATTTGCAAGAAGAAAAAAAGCTCTGTAGATCTACTTCACAGTAATGTGAATATACTTAAAACTATTTACTTAACTGTACACTAAAAAAAGGGGTTATGATAAATTTTATGTTTTTTTTACATTATGCACTTATAAGGAATTATAAATGGCCAATTTGAGTTTATTCCAAAGATGCAAGGCTTGTTCAATATTCTAAAATCAATAATGTAATCTACCATATTAACAAGCTAAAGAAAAATGCCATAATCTTATCAATTGATAAAGAAAAAGCATTTGACAAAGCAACACCCATTCATAATAAAGATTCTCAGAAAAATAATAATAGAGGGGAACTTCCTCAACTTGATCAAAAGCACTTACAAATGGACCCACAACTATATAGTCAACTAATCTTTGACAAAGCAAGAAAGAACATCCAATGAAAAAAAGACCGTCTCTTCAACAAATGGTATTGGGAAAACTGGGCAGCAACATGCAGAAGAAGAAAACTGGATCACTTGCTTACACAATACACAAAAATAAATTCAAAATGGATAAAAGACCTAAATGTGAGACAGTTCTTCTAGAGGAGAACATAGGCAACAACCTCTTTGACCTGGGCCATAGCAACTTCGTACTGGACACATCACTGGAGGCAAGGGAAACAAAAGCAAAAATAAACTATTGGAACTTCATCAAGATAAAAAGCCTCTGCACAGTAAAAGAAACAATCAACAAAACTAAAAGGCAGCCTACAGACAGGGAGAAGATATTCACAAATGACATATCTGATAGTATCCAAAATCTATAAAGAACTTACCAAAATCAACACCCAAAAAACAAATAATTCAGTTAAGAAATGGGCAGAAGACATGAATAGACACTTTTCTAAAGATATCTAGATGGCTTTTGCAAATATCTTCTCCCATTCTGTGGGTTGCCTCTTTGTTTTGTTGACTGTTTCCTTTGCTGTGCAGAAGCTTTTTATCTTGATGAAGTCCCAAAAGTTCATTTTTGCTTTTGTTTCACTAGCTTTTGGAGATGTATCTTGAAAGAAGTTGCTGTGGGCGATGTCAAAGAGGTTACTGCCTGTGTTCTCCTCTAGGATTTTGATGGATTCCTGTCTCACATTGAGATCTTTCATCCATTTTGAGTTCATCTTTGTGTATGGTGGTAGAGAAGGGTCGAGTTTCATTCTTCTGCATGTGGCTGTCCAATTTTCCCAGCACCATTTATTGAAGAGACTGTCTTTTTTCCATTGCATATTTTTCCTGCTTTGTTGAAGATTATTTGACAATAGAGTTGAGGGTCCAAATCTGGGTTCTCTATTCTGTTCCATTGGTCTATATATCTGTTTTTGTGCCAGTACCATGCTGTCTTGGTGATCACTGCTTTGTTATATAGCTTGAAATTGGGCAACATGATGCCCCCAGCTTTGTTTTTCTTTTTCAACATTTCCTTGGTGATTTGAGGTCTTTTCTGATTCCATACAAATTTTAGGATCGTTTGTTCCAGCACTTTGAAAAATGTCATTGGAATTTTGATCAGGATGGCATTGAAGGTATAGATTGCTTTGGGTAGCATAGACATTTTAACAATGTTTATTCTTCCGATCCATGAGCATGGAATATTTTTCATCTTTTTGTGTCTTCTTCAATTTCTTTCATGAGTGTTCTATAGTTCCTAGAGTATAGATCCTTTACCTCTTTGGTTAGGTTTATTCCAAGGTATCTTATGGTTTTTGGTGCTATAGTAAATGGAATCGTTTCTCTAATTTCTCTTTCTACAGTTGCATTGTTAGTGTATAAGAAAGCAACTGATTTCTGTGCATTGATTTTGTATCCTGCCACATTACTGAATTGCTGTATGAGTTCTAGTATTTGGGGGTGGAGTCTTTTGGGTTTTCCACATAAAGTATCATGTCATCTGCGAAAAGAGAGAGTTTGACTTCTTCTTTGCCAATTTGAATACCTTTTATATCTTTTTGTTGTCTGATTGCTGTTGCTAGGACTTCTAGTACTATGTTGAACAATAGTGGCGAGAGTGGGCATCCTTGACGTGTTCCTGATCTTAAGGGAAAGGCTCTCAGCTTTTCCCCATTGAGGATGATATTCACTGTGGGTTTTTCATAGATGGATTTTTATGAACTTGAGGAATGTTCCCTCTATCCCTATACTCTGAAGAGTTTTAATCAGGAAAGGATGCTGTATTTTGTCAAATGCTTTTTCTGCATCAATTGAGGGGACCATATGGTTCTTCAGTCTCCTCTTATTAATGTATTCTATCACACTGATTGATTTGCGGATGTTGAACCACCCTTGCATCCGGGGATAAATCCCACTTGGTCGTGGTGGATGATCCTTTTAATGTATTGTTGGATCCTATTAGCTAGGATTTTGTTGAGGCTTTTAGAATCCATATTCATCAGAGATATTGGTCTTAAATTCTCCTTTTTGGTGGGGTCTTTGCCTGGTTTGGGGATTAAGGTAATGCTGGCCTCATAGAATGAGTTTGGAAGTTTTCCTTCTGTTTCTATTTTTTGAAACAGCTTCAGTAGAATAGGTATTATTTCTTCTTTGAATGTTTGGTAAAATTCCCCAGGGAATCCATCAGGCCCTGGACTCTTGTTTTTTGGGAGGTTTTTGATCATTGCTTCAATCTCGTTACTGGTTATTGGCCTATTCAGGTTGTCAATTTCTTCCTGTTTCAGTCTTGGCAGCTTATAGGTTTCCAGGAAGGCCTCCATTTCATCCAGATTGCTCAGTTTATTGACATATAGTTGTTGATAATAATTTCTAATAATTGTTTCTATTTCCTCGGTGTCAGTCATGATCTCTCCCCTTTCATTCATAATTTTATCCAAGATCTATAAAGAACTTCTCAAACTCAACACCCAAAAAATAAATAATCAAGTCAGAAAATGGGCAGAAGACATGAACAGACACTTCTCTGAGGAAGACATACAAATGCCTAACAGACACATGAAAAAATGTTCATCATCATTAGCCATCAGGGAAATTCAAATCAAGACCACATTGAGATTCCACCTTACAGCAGTTAGAATGGCAAAAATGGACAGGGAAAGAAACAACAAATGTTGGAGAGGTTGTGGAGAAAGGGGAACCCTCTTACACTGTTGGTGGGAATGCAAGTTGGTACAGCCACTTTGGAAAACAGTGTGGAGGTTCCTCAAAAAATTAAAAATAGAGCTCCCCTATGACCCAGCAATTGCACTACTGGGTATTTACCCCAAAGACACAGATGTAGTGAAAAGAAGGGCCATATGCACCCCAATGTTCATAGCAGCAAAGTCCACAATAGCCAAACTGTGGAAAGAGCCGAGATGCCCTTCAACAGATGAATGGATAAAGACGATGTGGTCCATGTATACAATGGAATATTACTCAGCCATCAGAAAGGATGAATACCCAACTTTTACATCAACATGGATGGGACTGGAGGAGATTATGTGAAGTGAAATAAGTCAAGCAGAGAAAGTCAATTATCATATGGTTTCACTTATTTGTGGAACATAAGGAATAGGATGGAGGACATTAGGAGAAGGAAGGGAAAAATGAAGGGGGGGAAATTGGAGGGAAAGATGAACCATGAAAGACTGTGGACTCTGAGAAACAAACAGGGTTTTAGAGGGGAGGGGGGAGGGGGGATGGGTTAGCCCGGTGATGGGTATTAAGGAGGGCACATACTGCATGGAGCACTGGGTGTTATACGAAAACAATGGATCCTGGATCACCACATCAAAAACTAATGATATATTGTATGGTGACTAACATAACATAATAAATTTAAAAAATTTAAAAAAAAGATATCTAGATGGCTAACAGACACACGAAAAGATGCTCAACATCATTCATCATCAGGGAAATAAAAACCAAAACCATGATGAGATACCACCTCACACCAGTCAGAATGGCTAAAATGAACAACACAAGAAACAACAGGTGTTGGCAAGGCTGTAGAGAAAGGGGAACCCTCTTGCAATGTTGGTGCAGCAAGGGGAACTGGTGCAGTCACTGTGTAAAACAGTACTAAGGTTCCTTGAAAATTTGAAAATAGGACTACCCTATGATCCAGCAATTGTACTACTAGGTATTTACCCAAAGGATACAAAAATACAGATTCAAAGGGGTACATGCACCCTGGTGTTTATAGCAGCATTATCAACAATAGCAAAACTATGGAAAGAGCCCAATGTCCATTGACAGATGAATGGATAAAGATGTTATATATATATATATATACACAGTGGAATATTACTCAGCCATCAAAAGAATGAAATCTTGCCATTTGCAACAACATGGATGGAGCCAGAGTGTATTACGCTAAGCAAAATAAGTCAGGCAGAGAAAGACAATGCCATATGATTTCACTCATATGTGGAATTTAAGAAACAAAACAGATGAACATATGGGAAGGGGAAAAAAAAGAAAGAGGGAACTAACCATAAGAGACTCTTAATGATAGAGAACAAACAAGGTTGATGGAGGGAAGTGGGTGGGGGGTGGGCTAGATGGGTGATGGGTATTAAGGAGGGCACTTGTTATCATGAGCACTGGGTGTTGTATATAAGTGATGAAGCACTGAATTCTATGCCCGAAGCCAATATTGCACTGCATGCTAACTAATTAGAGTTTATTTTAAATTTTTTTAAAGATTTTATTTATTTATTTGAAAGAGAGAGAGACCATGAGCAAGAGGAAGAGGCAGAGGGAGAAGGAGACTCTCCGCTAAGTGGGGAGCCAGACGCAGGGCTCAATTCCAGGACTCCAAGATCATGACCAGAGCCAAAGGCAGATGCTTAATGGACTGAGCCACCCAGGCACCCCAACTAACTAGAGTTAAATAAAAATTTGAAAAAAAAAACAGTGCTTACAAAAAACCTACAGCCAGTATTACACTAAAAGACTGAAAGCTTTCCCCCTGACATCAGGATCAAGGCCAGGATGTCTCTTCTCTCCATCCTGTTGGCAGAGCAATAGACACATAAATCAATGAAATGGGAAACTCAGAAGTAGACCCACACAAATAAGACCAACTTTTTGGTACAAGTTCAAAAGCAACTCAATGGAGTAAAGATAAACTTTTCAACACGTGGTGCTGAAACAACTGGACATCCACAGGCCAAAGAAAATGAACCTTTACCTAAACCTCAGACTTTATATAAGAATTAGTTCAAAAGAGATCACCAATTTAAATGTAAAACCTAGGACCAAAAAGCTTTTAGAAAAAAAAAAAAAAACAACTAGAAAAACATCTTGGGATCTAGTGGTAAAAAGACTTCTTAGACACCAAAAGCATGATCCATAAAAAGAAAAATTACTCAATTGGACTTCATCAAAATAATCTGTCAAGAGAATAAAAAGACAAGCTACTACAGATGTGGAGAAAATATTTGCATACTGTGTATCCAACAAAGGACCGGTATCTAGAACACATAAAGAACTATCAAAACTCAACAGTAAAAAACAGACAAACAATCAAAATAGAAAACGGTTCAAAGACATGGAGAGACATTTCACTGAAGAGGATATACAGACGGCAAATAATCACATAAAAATGTGTTCAATATCATTAGCCATTAGGGAAACGCAAATTAAAACTGCAATGAGATATTACTACACACCATACAGAAGGACTAAAACAAATAAGAGCGACAACACCAAATGCTGATGAGGATTTGGAGATGCTGGATTGCTCATACATTGCTGTTGGAAATGTAAAATGGTACAGCCACTCTAGACCACCGTTTGGCAGTTCCATTAAAAACTAAACATACCACACCATACAGCCCAGCAATTGCACACTTGGTTATTTATCCCAGAGAAATGGAAATTTATGTTCACACTAAGCCTGTACATAAAGCTTTTTTGCATTGTAGTGGATAAGAAAAAGGAGCAGGTCGTAGAATGGACCTCTCCTTAAAGAAAAAAAATAAATAAAAAACCTATACATAAATGTTCGTTGAACTTTTATTTGCAATAGCCAAAATATGATAAACAACCCAGATGTCCTTCAATGGATGTAACAGTGGCACATTCATACAAGAGAAATATTAATCATCAATAAAAAGGAACGAAGTTAGATATATGCAACAATCTGGATATATCTCCAGAGTGAAAAAAAATCCAGGCCCAAAAGTTATAATACTTTATGGTTCCATTTATATAATATACTTGAAATGGCAAAATTATAAAATGGAGAGCAGTTTAATGGATGTCAAGCATTAAAAAAAAAAAAGGAGGTGGTAGCGGGGGTGGGTAGTAGATGGAGCTGTAAAGCGGCAGCATGAGGGATCCTGTGGTGAGGAAAATGCTCTATATCTTGACTGTATCAATGTCAGTATCCTGGTAGTGATATTGTACCATGGTTTTGCAAGATATTATCATTGGGGGAAACTGCAAAAAGGGTACATAGGATCTTACAACTACATGTCAATCTACAATTATCTAAAAAAAAGTTTTAATTTATTAAAAATGGCACTTTGATTTCATGTATCAATGTTGTGAGCTTGGCTACTCTGCATTGGTCTCTATGAGAAGAACTCACTGTGCTCAGAGAATTAGGTTCCTGAGGGTCAGGTTCCAGCCCCAGCAAATCTAGCAAGGGACACCAGTCTGTGAAGACTTCCCAGACCTTTGAAAATAACCAACCCTGACACTTGCCATATTATTTTCCATTTTCAAATTCTGTAAATTCTAACATTTCAAAGATTAATTCGAGTACCACTTTTCAAGGAAGTTCTGCTGCACCACCCGGGGTTCCTTGATTCTTTCTTTGAAGGCCTCCAGCTGTCTTTATTTATATCTATAAATACAAAAAAACAAATCAAAACAAAACAAAACAAAAAAGTGTGTTTATACCACATGGGTGATGGGCCCTATTCAAAACTGGGATCTAGAAATAAGTCACCTGGTCATGCCTGGCTTTGTGGGTTTCATGGCTGGACGAGGCCAATGGCCTGTTTTTGTGTAGGATACTTTCAAATACTCACAGGTGCAGGAAGTCCTCATCAACCTGGACCTGGATGAAGAGGTTGCTCCCAAGACCAAGTGGCTCTTAAACTCCACAGTCTTAAAAATACTGTAATTCTTATACTCCCTCTCTTCCAGCTGGGACTCCACCTGGTGGGCGACGAGCTGGTTCTTGGCAGGGGCAGGTGCACATCATCCTGTGGCTGGAGGACAGAGGAGCAGGAGAAACTGGCCCAGAACAGAGGAGCAGCATGTGTGCAGGAGAATTCAAAATATTTTTTTAACCTTATGTTGAGATTCTCTGATAAAATGATAATATTCTGGATATGTTGGGTTAAATTATAATAATAAATTAACTTCACTTGCTTCTTTTTAATGTGGGGTCTATAAAATGTAAAATCACATATAAGACTCACATTTGTGGCTCACACCCTGCTTCCAATGGATGTCACTGATCTATACACATCCAATAAGCATCTGCATATATTACTGCCATCTTTTCTTTACCAACCATTAATAACTTCTTGCGATTTACTATTTGTATATACTACCTCCTGATGGAGAAGGCTAACGGCTGGCTTACTTATTCCAATCACCCTTCCATCCTGTCTTCCTGAAGTACTATAAAGCTAAAATGTCATTTCCCCTGACTCCTTTGCAGTGAAGTTCTGTATGAGATCAAGCTCCCGCCATCAGGTTGCATGGTGTACAACCTAGAAGCAGAAGAGAGAATGTGGAAGAAATAGTCACAGAAAGAAGATTCTCTGGCAGACACGGTGGCACAGGCATGTTGTTTCCTGGGGCAGCTGTAGCAGAGGCTTAGGGTCTAGTCTGAGCACCAGAGCTGCCAAGCCATGGGCTGTGACTACTGTGTTATTACTGTCATGAGATTAGCATTTCTCCTGGCTGGGTTGCTCCTCATTGTGTATCTTCTGGTGGTGCGGCACCCTTAGCTGCTTGTCAGGACTTCTTAGGGATTTCATGAGCTACTAATATGCTTTACTACATCTCTTTATGTTCAAATGTACTAGAATAGATGACAGGGCCTGTGATCAAACTCAACTGTATGTCTTTTAAGGAAGAGGACTAGTTTCTCTTTTGAATGTGTATCACTAACATAATTTGCACGATTCATTAAAGAGGTCAAATGTTAGGATAACAATTGGGATAATGTCAGATTCTGCTGCAGTAAAGTAGCCACAGGCTTTAAAAAATAATATGTAGCAAGGGAAAGGTTTTCTCAAAAGTCTCAATTCTTGTGCTAAAGAGAATTTTATTTGGCTTACTATACTGTGTTGTGGAAAAACATCAAGTTATAACTTATGTCTCCCTTTCTTTATGGTCTGACTTGTATTTGTATGTTTTACTAACAAATATTTTTTTCTGTTCACCTTCCCCCCCCCCCCCAGCCAAGGACATTCATCAAGGAATCCTAATAGCCAACATTCTAAATTCCGAAAGCCAAGACTGGTATCCTTGTTACTTTGAATATGAATCTTATCTGACAGAGGTTGGGAGAGGCAATCTGCCATGTGCCCTGAGTGTTCCTTCAGGTTCTTGCTAGGAATGTCAAGAATGCAAAGCTCTCTTTTCTTGAGCCATCTCTCTGGCTTGTATTTGCAGTGAACAGTCTTTGGGATGAATAAGGCCTGCTCACAGCTCAAAGAGCAGGCTCTTTGGAGGGCTTTCCCAAGCTCAGTGTTCCTCTCTTGTAACACAACTCACTACATGGGCAGGCATCTACTGTGCTGTTCATCTCCTTGGGACTTGGAGGGCAAGGGAACCAATGCAAATCATACTACTTGCTGTGCTGTGAGTAATAAAGTCCTTTTTCTTTGACCCAGGAGTCTTGTGTCTTCTATCAGTATCCATCAAACACTAACAGGATAACTTACAAGCTTGGTAAGTAGGGTGAAATCAAATGCCAGACCTGACGACATCTAATATTTAAATGACTCTCTTTGGTTCCTTAATACCAGGGATGCAACTAGTAATAATTTCAATGCACTTCAAACGATTGGGCCATTTCTGAGTCCCCAGGAATTATGATTCTCTAATATGGGTAATGGAAGTGCTTTAAGATCTACTGCCATAAAGCCTGTTTAATTTTCAGAAGTTATTAAAAAATGATTGCATTTTATGCTATTATTACCTTTTGTTCTGTTTAATTACTCAGAAAACAATGAATCGTGGACCGCTGCATCGAAAACTGGTGATGTATTGTATGGTGACTAACATAACATAATAAAATAAAATTTAAAAAAAGAAAGAATATCTGTAGCTTAATCTTCTTGTTCAATTTCAACAGAAGAGCATTTATAAATTGCAATTGCAATCTTTCCCTATCTGGGTTGCCACTCATACTTCAGAAGTGCCCAGCACACCTCTTTTTACCCATTTATTACACAAACATTTGTTGAGTGCCTGTGTTTCAAAAGGCATTGTGCTGAGTGCAGTGGGAAGCAAGGAGTTGCATAAGGCAGGAATGCTACAGTACATATTATCCACATGTTTGAAGCTTGTGTTGGAGGGGAGGGAGCCTAGGGTCAGTGAGACTCAACGGAAGGCACAATCATGAGTTGCCAATATGCTAAATTGGTGCGTATAAAAGAGGAAGAATCTGATTGGAAATAAAGATGGGTGCAGGACTAGAGGCAGGGACAAGTAGCAGATGATGAGTCTAAGATTTAAGACTGGGTGCCTGAATGCCTGTGATACCAGCTGCCTGAATAGAGAATTCTGAAAGAGAAAGTGTCTTGAAGGTGGTAAGGAAAAGGCAGATAGAAGGTAGGACACAAGAGAGGCAGAGAATCTGTATAATACAGTGAGTCCAAAACCGAATAGGAAAGTTTCCAAAAGTAAGGAGGGCCAACACATCCAAACTCTATAGAGAAGTCAAAGAAGGTGATTCCTGAGAAAGACAACTGGTAGGTGAGTACTTGCTTATGCAAACCAAAAGTGGGGCTGTTCAAGGAAAGGATTGGGGAGCCACAGGTGGATGGCAGGTCCCAGGTACCTGGCTATTATTACTAACAGCAAAAGAGCCTGCCAGACTGTCTGCCTTTCAATCCAGGGTGTTATTACCTATATGTCCCCAGGCCTTACCTAGCTTAGCTTAAAATCCAAAATCCATATCCCTTCATCTGCCATGTGTTGCCCACCATCTGGTCCCTGTCAACCTCCAGGTCCTGAACCTTGTGGTGATTCTGTTGCTAAAGACTCAGTGCCCCCCAAAGAGCTGCTCCTGCTACCTCACTCCCTGGATCTACTGAGTGGATATGCTGAGTCAACACTGAACTGTTTGGAGGTGGTTCTTTGCCAAAGGCCCCTAGGCCCCTGACAATATTTGTGGGTCTTCACAACATAGTCCAGCCATGATGTGATAAGTTCTTTACTCAGTGACATGGGTTCCAAGACAGTGCTGCTTTTCTTGTCACCCCAGCTCAAAAGACACTTCTGTGGTAGCAGCTCATTTAGTCTGTACAGTGTGCTTTACATTCAGAGCTGCTCTTATCCCAAGCTTATGTGTTCTACTCTCTCTTTGCTTAAAGTGAGAACTTTCAAGAAATGCTTCTGTCACTGCTTCATGTAGATTCTCATGGGTCACGCTCCCGCACTGGCCCCTAGGGGTCTGAACTGTAGGTTGATCTCCATTGCCTCTAGCTGAAACACCCAGGCATATCACCATTATTAGGATGTATATTCAGGGAAATAATATGAGGAAAAGGGATTTTTTTTCCAAAAGGAAAAATATTTCTAATATGAATTTTACATGATAAAATTTTAAAGGCACAGTTCATTATTGACTATTTGGTTTCCTATCCCACAAACACAGTGCTTACTTGATAGTGAATTAAGAAGAAAACAAACAGAAAGCTTTGTTTTCCTACTAAATATGCTAAATAATGTGTAGTGTCAAATGTTGGTAAGTGTCAGAGATGATTTGATAAAAAATATGACACTAAATTTATATGAAGGATAAAGTCTACCTGTTCTATTTCAATGTTGACATCCCCACCCACTTTTAGGCCTTGAGAAACTGCACTGCATTTATGCTTTTCCTCAGTAGAAAGCCAAGGTTTGTTGTCAAATATGGTAGCATTTTTTCCCCAAGTTTTTATTTATATTCCAGCTAGTGAACATACAGTGCAATATTAGTTTCAGGTGTAGAATTTAGTGATTCATCACTTCCATACATCAACAACATTAAGAAGTTGTTGCCTGTGTCCTCCTCTAGGACTTTGATGGTTTCCTGTCTCACATTTGAGTCTTTCATCCATTTTTAATTTATTTTTGTGTTTGGTGTAAGAAAGTGGTCCTGCTTCATTTTTTTACCTGTTGCTGCCCAGTTTTCCCAACACCATTTATTGAAGACACTTCTTTGCATTGGGTATTCTTTCCTGCTTTGTTGAAGATTAATTGTCCAATAGTTGTATGTTCATTTCTGGGTTTTCTATTCTGTTCTATTGATCTCTCTGTCTGTTTTTTTATAGCATTTAGATTAAATTGTTTTTTCCATCAGAGATCAGTTATTCTTAATGTCTGTCTCAATTTTTGCATCCATGGCTCAAATAAGCAAATTTGCTATGCATTGAGTTATTTTCCTTGAAAAAATGCAGCAATTTAAATGGGGATAGTAGCAACGGGACTGTCTTCCAAGAGGAATTCATATTGCTGCACTGAGCCTTCTCTCAGCAATTGGACATTACTTCAGGCTCAAGCAAACATTACTTGGCCACACTGCTCCCCATATGAGAGATCTTGGTATCTCCAAATGTGTCTTTCCCATGTGCCAGAGGGATTCATTTGTGAGTGGGACTGATTTCCCTCAACTGTCCCAAGGGGTCTACCACCCCATATAAACACAGACACACAGAGGCAGGAAGCTACTTTCCTTTACTGCAAAGAACAAGTTCTGCCTGAGGTCACACCAGATTGAATCGTTTTATGTATGCCATCCATTTCAGCAGTCTTCATTTTAGAACTTGTCAAAATCATGAATTTTTTAAGTTTTGCTGCATCAAATCTGGTGCAAACCATCCTGCTCTCTGACAGGTTTTTCTCAAATCCATGGCACCAAGTTGACATCCTTCAGCTTCACCCAACATTCTAGAAATGTCAGTGTGTTGCCAGTATTATAAGAGGCTTTATAAACCAATTGGGGAAACAACACTAGTCCATAAGAATTTTTAGGAACTCTGCAACAGAGGCCTTTACTCGCCCAGCCCCCTGCCTTCCTGACTCAGTGCCCTATTCTGCACCCACCTCAGTGCCCAAGTCCCCGAGCCAGTGAAATGCATTTCCAATCAAATCTGCCCCTCTCTCCTCCACCACTACACATCGTAAATGTGGGTTACAAATTATGTCCTTGAATTTCTCCCTTGGCGACTACAGTAGTAATGTGGTTATTTCTACTAATAAAAGCAACAACCGTTATTTATTGCTTATTAACTAAGCACTTTGCATAGTCTGAGGACTTGCAACCTCATATTAATAGTCATACTAATGAAATGTATCATTTATAAAATACCAACCTAATACAGATGTTTGACCTGTGGTATATTTTTGGACCCACGAAAACATCTTATGAAGTAGGTAAACTGTCATCCTGATTTTATAGATTAAAAAACATCATCACCACCACCACCAGAAAACCTCTCTGCCCATTTCCTGCAGTCACACACTGAGTAGAGCTGAGGTACAGAACCCAGGCCCCTGTAGCTCCAGAAACCTCTCCTGACTCTCCCTCTATTCTTGCAGTTTATGGTTTGGAGCACTCCATCTTGTTCTTAGGCTTCCTATTCCTTCTTGCCCTCTTTGTCCTCCCTGAGCATACTGGTGATCCAGAAATTTTAGCTCTGCTCAAAACCACTGGGGTCTGGTTCATGGTCAGCTGGCCACCAAGGGGCCAGGTCAGAGAGCATAGGCATAACACATACATACATACTAACGTACATCCTCAGTTTTAAGAGAGAAGATAAACAATAGAGACTTTGAAACTGGAATTATATTTTGTACCTGTTTCTAATGATGTATCATCATCACTTACAAAAAACAATTATAAAAAGTTTAACCAATACAAATTATTATTTCAAAAATAAAAGTATTATTGGATTATATGGAATATTGAATAAAAACTCATGTTGATTTGTTTGCAGCCCCCCACCTTCAGCACACACACCTCACTCTCACTCAGGCCCACCTTCAAGACACTGAGTGATATCTGTTGTCTACACTGATCCTATTATCAGCACCTAAAGAAAAGGTCTAAAGCAAGGAATAGGGTGGGACCCCTCCTCAGAATTTACTTGACTCTGGTGTGAGCAGTTGTTGTGATGGCTCCAATTCACAAAGAAAATTCAGCAGGCATACCTTGTTCTCCTGGTGCAAAAGGTCAGGGGGCCGCGGTGGGAGTGACCTTTCCAGGCAGGTCACTTGGGCTGAGATTCTCTCCCCTAAAGTCCTCAGATGAGCAAGGTCCAGCAGAAGGGAAATTAGAGTTGAGGCGGGGGTCAGAGAGGGGAGGAGTCCAGGGTCCCAGAACCGTGGGCAGACATCAGGAGGTGAGATGAGCTACAGGCTGGGAGTCCTGGATGGGGTGCATGCGGCACTGTGTGTCTGCCCCCTAGTAGCGGTATAGGGCGTGGCCACCACAATGGGAGACTCCTCCTGAGCCCCAAGTTCCTAGGACAGGGGGCCCAGGTAGGAAGAAGGAAATGCAGAAAGGCTCCTGGCAACACAATTTCAAATTTGGCCTAGGACAAGTCCTACACAGAAAAAGGGACCAGAGGGGGGGCGGAGCAAGATGGCGGAGGAGTAGGAGACCTGGATTTCGTCTCCTCTCAGGAATTCAGCTGGATAGGGATCAAACCATTCTGAACACCTACAAACTCAACAGGAGATCGAAGAAAAGAATAGCAACAACTCTCTGAACAGAAAAGCGACCACTTTCTGGAAGTAGGACGTGCGGAGAAGTGAATCCGAGGCGTTATTTGGGAGGATAGACGGCGGGGGAGGGGCCTCCGTCGGCCGCTTCTGGCAAGTGATAGAGCAGCGGAGCACAAAATCGGAACTTTTAGAAGTCTGCTCCGCTGAGGGACGTCACTCTGCTGGCGAAGTGGGGGGTGGAACCCTCGCGGGACACTGTGGTCTCAGGACCGTCGGGGTCACAGAAAGACCGGGGGTGCCTGAGTGCGGCAGAGCTCCCAGGTATCGGAGCAGGGAAGCCGGCTGTAGAGACGGAGCCGAGGCGCGGGCTCTCAGCTCGGGGTTGTCATAGACCGTGATCCGTGGCACAGTCGGGCCACTGCTCCTCCAGCAGGGACCCAACAAGCGGCAGATCCGGGGAGACTCACCTTCTTCCCCCGGGAGAAGAGGTGCGGGAGCGCACCGCGGGGATCTGCTGGGTTTGGAGACTCCACCCGGGGTCGGGTGCCAGATAGAAAGGCGCGGTCACAGGCCGGGTGAGCGCGGAGTGTGGCCGGAGACCGGGGAGACGGGAGTGACTGACTGCTTTTCTCTGGGGGCTCGCTGAGGAGCGGGACCCCGAGTTCTCGGCTCCTCCGGGGCGGAGACTGGGAGGCCGCCATTTTCACTCTCCGCCTCCAAAGCTGTACGGAAAGCTTGCAGGGAACAAAAGATCCGGAGAGCAAACCCGAGCAGATTACTTAGCCTGGACCGGCAAGGGCGGGGCAATTTTGCCTCCGGCAAAGATATTTGGGAACCACGGCAACAGGCCCCTCCCCCAGAGGATCAGCGAGAACAGCCAGCCAAGAGCACGTTTACCGATCAATGAGAACGGCAGAACTCCAGCGCTAGGGGAATACTGCACATAGAATTCATGGCTTTTTTACCATGATTCTTTAGTCTCTCAAAGTTAACTTTTTTTTTTAACTGTCTTTTTTTCTTTTTTCTTTTTTTCTTTTTTTTTGAATTTTTCTTTTTCCCTTTTTCAACCAACATCTTATCAATCCCTTTTTAAAAAAAAAACATTTTTATTTTTCATTTTTAAAGTCATATTCTATCCCTTCATAGTAGTTACCTGTATTTTTGGCATATATATATAAGTTGTTCTCTCTTTAAAATCTTGAGATAGTTTCTTCTAACATTTCAAAATATACTCTAAATCTCTAGTGTATGGTTTTTTTCTACTCCCCTGCCTGATCACATTCTCTCCCTTTTTTCTTTCTTTCTTTTTTTTTTTAATCCTCTTCTTTCTTTTTTCAAACAACTTATCAAATCCTTTTATAAAATTTTTTATAATTTCCATCTTTACAGTCATATTCCATCCCTTCATCATATCAACCCTTATTTTTGTACATATATAAGTTTTTCTTTCTTTAAAATTTTGGGAGGGACTTTCTTTCAACAGACCAAAATACACCCAAAATCTAGTGTGTGGCACTGATCTATAAACCAGCCTGATCATATTTGATCACATTCTGTTTTTGTTTTGTTTTGTTTTGTTCTGCTTTTGTTTGTTTTTATCTTTATCTTTATCTTTTTCTTTTTTCTTTTTTTCTTTCTTTTTCTTTTTTCTCTCTTTCCCTTTCTTTTCCCACTGCTTCAGGTCTTTTCTGATTTGTTTAGAGTATATTTTCTGGGGACGTTGTTACCCTGTTAGCATTTTGTCCTCTCATTAATCTATTCTCCTCTGCACAAAATGACAAGACGGAAAAAATCACCTCAACAAAAAGAACAAGACGTAGTACCGACTGCCAGGGACCTACTCAATATGGACATTAGTACGATGTCAGATCTAGAGTTCAGAATCATCACTTTAAAGATACTAGCTGGGCTTGAAAAAAGTGTGGAAGTTATTAGAGAAACCCTTTCTGGAGAAGTAAAAGAACTAAAATCTAACCAAGTAGAAATCAAAAAGGCTATTAATGAGGTGCAATCAAATATGGGGGCGCTAACTGCTAGGATAAATGAGGCAGAAGAAAGAATCAGTGAGATAGAAGACCAAATGATGGAAAATAAAGAAGCTGAGAAAAAGAGAGATAAACAACTACTGGATCACAGGGCAGAATTCGAGAGATAAACGATACCATAAGACGAAACAACATTAGAATAATTGGGATCCCAGAAGAAGAAGAAAGAGAGAGAGGGGCAGAAGGTATAATGGAGCAAATTATAGCAGAGACCTTCCCTAATTTGGGGAAGGAAACAGACATCAAAATCCAGGAGGCACAGAGAACCCCTCTCAAAATCAATAAGAATAGGTCAACACCCCGACAGCTGATTGCAAAACTTACGAGTCTCAGAGACAAAGAGAAAATCCTGAAAGCAGCTCGGGAGAAGAGATCTGTAACCTACAATGGTAGAAACATTAGATTGGCAACAGACTTATCCACAGAGACCTGGCAGGCCAGAAAGGACTGGCAGGACATATTCAGAGCACTAAATGAGAAAAATATGCAGCCAAGAATACTATATCCAGCTAGGCTGTCATTGAAAATTGAAGGAGAGATAAAAAGCTTCCAGGACAAACAAAAACTAAAGGAATTTGCAAACACGAAACCAGCCCTACAA
>NW_022589728.1:6034900-6056958 GCF_004348235.1 Phoca vitulina | reverse complement strand
ATGGAACAAATAATCCTAAAATTTGTATGGAACCAGAAAAGACCCCGCATAGCCAGAGGAATGTTGAAAAAGAAAAGCAAAGCTGGCGGCATCACAATTCCGGACTTCCAGCTCTACTACAAAGCTGTCATCATCAAGACAGTATGGTACTGGCACAAAAACAGACACATAGATCAATGGAACAGAATAGAGAGCCCAGAAATGGACCCTCAACTCTATGGTCAACTAATCTTTGACAAAGCAGGAAAGAATGTCCAATGGAAAAAAGACAGTCTCTTCAACAAATGGTGTTGGGAAAATTGGACAGCCACATGCAGAAGAATGAAACTGGACCATTTCCTTACACCACACACAAAAATAGACTCAAAATGGTTGAAAGACCTCAATGTGAGACAGGAGTCCATCAAAATCGTAAAGGAGAACACAGGCAGCAACCTCTTCGACCTCAGCCGCAGCAACTTCTTCCTAGAAACATCGCCAAAGGCAAGGGAAGCAAGGGCAAAAATGAACTATTGGGACTTCATCAAGATAAAAAGCTTTTGCAAAGCAAAGGAAACAGTCAACAAAACCAAAAGACAACTGACAGAATGGGAGAAGATATTTGCAAATGACCTATCAGATAAAGGGCTAGTATCCAAAATCATAGAGAACTCATCAAACTCAACACCAAAAGAACAAAGAATCCAATCATGAAATGGGCAGAAGACATGAACAGACATTTTTCCAAAGAAGACATCCAAACGGCCAACAGACACATGAAAAAGTGTTCAATATCACTCGGCATCAGGGAAATCCAAATCAAAACCTCAATGAGATACCACCTCACACCAGTCAGAATGGCTAAAATTAACAAGTCAGGAAATGACAGATGTTGGCAGGGATGCGGAGAAAGGGGAACCCTCCTACACTGTTGGTGGGAATGCAAGCTGGTGCAGCCACTCTGTAAAGCAGTATGGAGGTTCCTCAAAAAGTTGAAAATAGAGCTGCCCTACGACCCAGCAATTGCACTACTGGGTATTTACCTCGAAGATACAAAAGTAGGGACCCAAAAGGGTACGTGCACCCCGATGTTTATAGCAGCAATGTCCACAATAGCCAAACTGTGGAAAGAGCCAAGATGTCCATCAACAGATGAATGGATAAAGAAGATGTGGTATATATATACAATGGAATATTATGCAGCCATCAAAAGGAATGAGATCTTGCCATTTGCAACGACGTGGATGGAACTGGAGGGTATTATGCTGAGCGAAATAAGTCAAACAGAGAAAGACATGTATCATATGACCTGACTGATATGAGGAATTCTTAATCTCAGGAAACAAACTGAGGGTTGCTGGAGTGGGGGGTGGGGTGGGAGGGATGGGGTGACTGGGTGATGGACACTGGGGAGGATATGTGTTCTGGTAAGCGCTGTGAATTGTGCAAGACTGTTGAATCTCAGATCTGTACCTCTGAAACAAATAATGCAATATATGTTAAGAAAGAAAAAAAGAAGAAGAAGAATGTAGCAGGAGGGGAAGAATGAAGGGGGGGAAATCGGAGTGGGAGAAGAACCATGAGAGACGATGGACTCTGAAAAACAAACTGAGGGTTCTAGAGGGGAGGGGGTTGGGAGGATGGGTTAGCCTGGTGATGGGTATTGAGGAGGGCACGTTCTGCATGGAGCACTGGGTGTTATGCACAAAAATGAATCATGGAACACTATATCTAAAACTAATGATGTAATGTATGGGGATTAACATAACAATAAGAAAAATTTAAAAAAAAAGAAAAGAAAAAGGGACCAGAAATGAACCTTAGCTCTCATTTTTTTTTCCCCTTCTGTTTGAAAATATGTTCTAAATTTTGAACAATTAGCATTAAGTCTCAGGACACACTATTCTTATCCCTGGAGCTGTTAAGAAAACAAACAAGTAATAAATGTGAGTCTCTTCTATGAGACTTAGAGCATGTTCATAGTACAGCCCCTGAGAAACTTTTCTCTTTTTATTTTTTTGATAACTTCTATTGAACTTTAAGAGTGATTGCTTTTACAGGAAACCCCACAGAAGACATGGCCTAATCAGTTAGACTTTATGTGTCAATTTGGCTAAGTTGGAGTCCTCAGCTATTCAAATGCTCATCTAAGTGCTGCCAGAAGGCACGTTGCATGTGTGATTAAAGTCCATAATTAGTTGACCATAAGTAAGGGAAATTCTTTTAGGTAATCTAGGTAGGCCTGATTCGATCAGTTGAAAGACTCAAACTGAGTCTTCCCTAAGGAAGAAGAAATTCCAGCTTGGTCTGCAGCTTCACCCTGAGCCAAGAGTCCCAGCCTGCACTCCTATGAATTTCAGACTAGCCTGGTCAGTCTGACAATCCTGGAAGCTAATTTCTTGTGATAAATCTCTTAATACATCTATCTCCTACTGGTTCTGTTTCTCTGGCTGAACCCTGATGGCACTACAGGTACTAACTGGGTATAGGACAGGGATACCTCTTTCCTGGGGTCATAGCCAGTACAGCCAGGGGCTGGACACCAGAATTGAGGCACTGGAGGTGTGTCAAAGTAAAGTCCAGGTTAAAAAGAGCAGGAAGTCCAAACTGGAGAAAAATCACAACAGACTAGGCAAGGGTTGAGAGCTTCCACATAGAATCAAAACAAGGGAGTGCTTACAAAGCAAAAAAGGGTGAGATTGGGAATAGGAGGACAGTGGTTTAGATCTAGAATAATTCCAGACCCAGCTGGGACTGGGGTTGGTGAATAAGGCACTGGTCGACCCTAGGCACAAAACTTAAGGGGGTGCCAAATCTCAGTCATCAAAATAAATAATATGTATATATTTTTAAGATTTTATTTATTTATTTGACAGAGAGACACAGCGAGAGAGGGAACACAAGCGGGGGGAGTGGGAGAGGGAGAAGCAGGCTTCCCGCGGAGCAGGGAGCCCAATGCGGGGCTCGATCCCAGGACCCTGAGATCACGACCTGATCCGAAGGCAGACGCTTAACGACTGAGCCACCCAGGCACCCCAAGATAAATAATATTTTAACACAATATTTTTTAAATCAAAATTAATGCAAAAAATCCATGATGAACAAAATATAAAAATTTTAAATCAAAACGGGATCAGAAAGATCAAAATGCATTCAGTGGCTGAACTGTATGTACAGTGGTCTCTGAAATTGCATTTCTCTGATTTGATGGGCCTGGTTGCTGGTCCCACAGGATTTCGGGGAAGCTGAAGAAGGTCTTACTCAATATTGTGGTTCAAAGACAGGAGAGTAGATAGATACCAAAAGTAAGTGGTGACCTAGAAAAACTGCTGAAATTACAGTCAAAAAGCACATTCAAACTGAGGTCATAATCAGCCACCTTGATTAGCAATGGGCCAAAGGGGTGGATCTGGAGGGGAGATGAGGGTAAGGAACCCAGTGGGAAAAACAGTGCAGCAAAGAGAGAGGCTGGGGCACCATAAAATTGACAGTTGAACAGCACATAATGAAAAGCCTCCCTTTGTAACACATTATGGGGAAGCATTTTGGAAACTAGTTAGAAACAGCAATATACTATTTGACCATGACTTGTTTGAAAGTTAACTGAGGGGATGCCTGGGTGGCTCAGTAGGTTAAGCGTCTGCCTTCGGCTCAGGTCATGATCCCAGGATCCTGGAATCCAGCCCCCATCTGGCTGCCTGCTCAGCGGGGAGTCTGCTTTTCTCTCTCTGCCCCTCCCCCTGCTTGTGCTCTCTTTCTTTATCTCTCTCTTTCTCAAATAAATAAATAAAATCTTAAAAAAAAAAAAGAAAGTTAACTGAGTCCACATCAAGGCCAGTTAGAATAGTCAAAGAAACTTCACAGAGCTAAGGAGAGGTATTCACATGTTGCATTTTTCCTTCTTCATTCTCTTCATTTCACAAGGATGAAACATTAATGTTGAATATCTGCATAGCTGCACTTTGTTATTGTGATGTATTAAGAACCATCCAAATACAAAATGTGATATAAGCAAGAGGAAGAACTGATCAGGGAAAGATGTTAGGTCCACATGCCAGACATACACACACACACACACACACACACACACACACACACACACACGTAACATCACCCTATCTGAAAAAGAGTTCTGTTACATGGCTTATTTAAAATTAGTACAGAAATAATATCCTCTCTAATGCACAGAGCTTTATTTATTTAATGGGGCAAAGGCTATAACATTTATTTTTATGAATTTTTATTATTACTGTATTTATTTTATTACTAGAAAATGTAACAAATGTAATGTGTAATCATATAAGAATGTCATTTTATATCAGTTATATTCATTTTGGATAATAAAATCTTAACAAGTAGAAGTCCATGATATCCATAGGGGCGTGACAGGTTTTGTCCTAAATTTATTTCCTTCAGAAAGTACTTCATATAACCAAAACATGTGAACCTCATAGCAATTTGTACCTACATAATATTGTTTATAGTTAAAACCAAATTTTCAGTAAGATTTCTAAGTAACAATAACTATATAATATATAAGCATTTGACTGAAAACAATCAATTCCATACAACTATTATTATTAGAATGTAGGCAGCCCTTACAATAATAGACCAAATTATTACCCTAATTAATACATAAACCACATGGCCAAGTTGTGAGAGGCCAGGCAGTCACAAGCTCACTGAGAGGATATGTGGTAGACCTAAAAGGCTAAGTTGAGTCAAAGACATTCAGGTTTGGGTGCAGGCTCTGCTCTTTATGAGTATCCAGTCTGCCCACCTTAATTTCTCTGAGCCCATTTCCCATATGCAGCATGGGAAGAGTTAAATTAGCGGCCCTGGGTTAGTCTAACGATGATATAAGATAAAATGTCCCCGGCATAAGATCTGACACTTGTAATAATGTTTGTTTCTGCCCTTTGCTGATTGAAGAAAGTGGTAGGAGAAAGCATTTCCTTCATTTCTGATGAGGAATGAATGAGGGCTAAAATATGTAAGCCCTGCATTTCTAAACTTGAAACGCTGGAATTCTGAGAAGTTAGTCATGGTGCTCAGGGCAGCAGATGTCTGATGTCGTGAAGTCCTCTGAGGAGAGGCTTGCTCACAGGGTGTTCAAAAAACCCCAGAGCCTCATTACCCAGCATGCTTTGGACTGTTGCTCTGGCTTATCCACATTAAAGCACAGAATGACACTAATGACTTTCATCAGGTATAGCCAAGGTGTAGAGTGCACAGAGCCTTGGGCTCCTAATAAATTAGCTATTTCTAAGGGCATAAAACATTCCACTCATACCTAATAATATTTTGTGTTAATGTTTTTTATCACTATTTAATACCCTTTAAATATTATCACTGTTTTTATGAACTGTTTGATTGAATCATGTGATTGAATCTGAATCAAGCAATTGGGGTCAGACCCATTCCAAATAAACTCTCTGAGAGGCCATCTCTATGAGAAATTTAGACTGAAATAATCACAATTATTTTTATATAATAACACAATAAGAATTTGCTAATAAGTATTTAAGAACATTACCATGTAATTTTTTCCCTAGAAAATCAGAACCGGTTTTGAATGTAAACTGATTTACTTATTAGTCTTTGGATACAAGAAGTTTGACTCAAGTTTTTCTTCTTCAGCTCTTTCCCACTGTTACGTGAGTATAATTTACATGAGTGTAATTTAAAATTTCTCTGAAGTGCTGAAGCAACCAACAGAGTTGACAAGTGTTGACAAGTCTGTTGAATCAACCCTAGTATAGATTGGCATATGCGGTACTCGAACAACAATTATCGTATTAATTAATTCACACAGTAAGGAGCTGTGTAAGAGGAGACATTGAGTGGGGAAGTAAACCAAGGGTTTTGCAGAGACCAGCAATTTCATTCCAATCTGTGTGACCCAGAGAACTCCCTTTCCTTCTCTAAACCTCAACTCCCTTATCTGTAAATGAGGTACTATTAATAACTCCACATGTTGTCACAGGGATTACACTTTATTATACACCTAAATGACTCAGCATCATATTGTAATAACTATAGTCTCCTTGCCTCTGCAGGCAGATACAGAAAAATAGTACAATGGTCAAATTTGGTGAGTTATATTCCAGTACTGCTGTAGAAGAGAATAGGGGAGGGACATATCATGACAGTGCACTGGATTTTCTTTCATCGCAGCATTAGTCAACAGGGTCCTAGTTGCAAAAACTATCATCCAGCTAAGCTAGTTAGGCAAAAGGTGGGGGGTGGAGGTGGGGAGGTAGGAGAGTGGGGGAGGGAGGAGAGGTTCCTGGAATTTTCAAAAACCTTAGGAAAGGTAGGTACAGAGCAGGCCCAGGGCAACTGGAATTAGGGATTATGTTGTCACCAGGAGTCTTTGTCTAGCTTTTATTTGCTTCTCTGTATGTTGATTTCATTCTCTTTTCCACATGGCCAGTCACGAATATGGGAAGGAGAAAAAACAGAATGAACTCTGGGGTGTTGGACTGGAAGGAAATGGAAGTATTATATCAGTATGACAGGATTTTTAAATAGATATTTAAGTATACAAATGTGCTTTGTGTTATGTGTGTATTATGCCTGTATGTGTGTGTGTGTGTGAGTACATGTGTGTGTCTGTGTGTACATGTGTGTATATGAATGTGTCTGCATCTGTTGCCTGTGTTTTCTTTATTCACCAAGAGAGCCTATAAGCAATGACATTCCAGTAGCAATTAGCACACCTAGCCCCTAGATCTTGGTTGTGATGCCATTAAAAGGAAGCAATCCTCCTTGGAGAGATAGGGCTGGGACTGGGAAAGTACCAGAGGAGCTTAAAATCTAATTGTACCAGAAAGTAAGGAAATGCTAAAAACAAAACAAAACAAAAACAAACAAAAAAACAGAAAGTGAGAATGTATCAAAAGGACCCAAGGACAGCTGAAGTGACGACTATTGGCCAAATGTTGCATAATTTGAGTATTAAACAAACAATTATTGCCAAAACTTGGAAGCAACCAAAATCTCCTTTAGTGGGTGAGGGGATAAACAAACAGTGATACATCCAGACAATGGAGTAGTATTCAGTGCTAAAAAGAAATGAGCTATCAAGTCATAAAATGACATGAAAGAGACTTCAATGCATATTTCTAAATAAAAGAAGCCAGCCTGAAAAGACTACCTACTTTATAATTCCAACTATATGATGTTCTGGAAAAGGCAAAACTATGAAGGCAATGAAACAATTAGTGTTTGCCAGGGATTAGGGAGAGAGGGAGGGATGACTAGATAGAGCACAGAGGATTTTTAGGCCAGTGACACCATTCTGTATGATACTATAATGGTGGATACATGTCATTAAAAATTTGTCCAAACCTGTAGAAGGTATAACACCAAGAGTGAATCCTAATTTAAACTGTGGATTTGGGATCCTAATGATGTGCCAGTGATGATTTATTATAATTATAATTATATATTTATTATAATCATCAATTATAATAAATGCACCACTCTGGTGGGGATGTTGATAATGTGGGAAGCTATGCATGTGTGGGGCAGAGGGTATGTGGGAAATCTCTGTACCTTCCACTCAGTTTTGCTGTGAGCCTAAAACTGCTCTGAAAAATAAAGTCTTAAAAACAAAAGAACAGTAAGGGTGCCTGGGTGGCTCAGTGGGTTAAGTGACCCACTCTTGATTTCAGCTCAGGCCATGATCTCAGGGTCCTGGGATCAAGCTCTGTGTTGGGATCTGCACTCAGCATGGAGTCTGCTTGTCCCTCTCCCTCTGCTCCTCCTCCTGTTCTCTCTCTCTCAAATAAATAAATAAAATCTTTAAAAAAAAAGAATAATAATAGAATCATTTATAACTGGTTGAATTAAATAAAAATTCATAAGATCATACAGATATTAATAAATAAATACATTAAAAAAAGAAACAGTTGTTCCTTACAGTAGAATGCCAACTAATAAATGTAGAAGTAGTATTGCTTTTTTCCAATATTAGAATAATAATATCCATACCTAGTAAAAATTACAACAGCAAAGAAAAGAATGAAAAGTAAAAATGTTCTTCCCCCACCCATTCCACTACCTAGGAAGAACAATATTAATAGTTTCTTGGCTATCTTGGCTCCGGATTTCAAATGTTAAAGATATATATATCTTATATTATATATATAATATATGAACAATGAACAATAATGAACAATTGTCTATATATAATGAACAATTATATATAATGAACAATTACATATAATGTGTATATAATTCTTCTTTATTTTTTGAATATTTGTATATACAATTTTTTAAGTTGGCATTTACCATTCTGAAGATAGAGGAAATTTGCCACGGAGGAGGGGCTAAGAAAGTAGAGGTTATCCTTTCTTGTTTATGAGAACCCCAAGCTAACAGAATTAAAGAATTTTCAAAATGTCACACAGCTAGTAAATGCCAGAGCAGAAACTCTGCATTCTTCAAGTTATTTTTTTATGTCCTCATTATCATTAACAGGTGAACATTAAACCATATAAACCCTTCAAACTGGCAGATAGTTGATGCCAACATTAATGCTCTGAATTTTTTTTTCTTTCAAGTTCCTTTGTGGTCCAAAGTATACATTTACAAAGGTGCTGCTCCATCAATATCTTCACTTTTGAACATACACACATATGTAGCCTGAAAAATGAATATATAAATATAAAAACACAGGGGCGCCTGGGTGGCTCAGTCGGTTAAGCGGCTGCCTTCGGCTCTGGTCATGATCCCAAGGTCCTGGGATCGAGCCCCGCATCAGGCTCTTCGCTCAGCGGAGAGCCTGCTTCTCCCTCTCCCTCTGCTTGCCTGCTCCTCCTCCTGCTTGTGCTCTCTATCTCTCTCTCTCTGTGTCAAATAAATAAATAAAATCTTAAAAAATATATATAAAAACACAAAACACATATGCACATACGTATATACATTTAAAAGCATTTAAATATGTGCAATAAAAATACATTTAAATGCATGTTCCATGCAGAAAACATTCATTCTTTTAATAATTTTAATATATTTCATTTTTCTGCCCATTTATGTGACAAACTCTGAATTCCCCAGAGTGTCCCAGGTTTACCTCTTACCACCCCCACCCCAACCCCCAACCATCATGAGTGCCATGAAGAAAGAACTGACCCAACATTTCCCAAGGACTAACTTTTCCCAGTTATGTTCCTGCCATTTGGAGTCACATGAAGCTGCTGTGGAGCACAAATCTTCCAGAAGCGATGCTCTCCTGTCCCCTTTCATCATCCCCTGGAGACAGTCAATATCAAGATGAACACAATGACAATACAATTAAATAAACAAAATATGCCTCAAGATTGGATAAAAATATTAATTAACAGTAAATAAGAATCATCCCTGGCTGGATATAATATCTTAATCACGCTCCATTGTAAATTATAAGTCTTTTGATGAAATAATTAAATGCTTGCATTTCAAATAGCTCTATCTTTACTAGATAAAGTTGTTTAAAATAAGCTTACTTAATATAATTTCTCCTCATATCAAAATACTCAAGAAAAATTTCTTATAATAATGTCCCTTCTTCCTACCACCCTCTGCCCCAAACAACGGGAAGATATTAAATATTTTAATTATGAACATCGTTGTTTCCTTCCATATCTTTTTTTTCCCCTAATGGTTCAGCCTAGTTTAAATTCTACATAATCTAGATTTCTTTCCTAGTTTCTTTTTTACTTCCTTTCCTTATTTTTAACTGACTGTTTTTGCACTCAGCAACTTCTTGGCACAACTTTTTCTACCAGCCACAACCAGCTCCCCGTATCCTGAATTCCATGTAACTGTACTGTGTGTGTTTATGTTCTAGACCAAGAAGCTGCTAGGAAGGTTGCGCACAAAAATGAGTTAGCAAAAGCTGTTCTTAATCTGCCTCAGGAAGCCCTAATAACGGTGGAGAGCTCAGGTACCTGGATATCTACTCACAATTGGAGGCAGAGCTGCCTGATCCCATGAGGGTCTTCTCCCCTCTAACAAGGTAAAATTTTGCTCCCAGGGTTAAATGAATGTGCTCTAAAAGCTTATTCATTTAATGGCTCAATTTCATATTGTTTCTTCAACAACTGTAAATATTAGGGAAAATTCTTGAGATTAACACCAGCATGGAATTTTACCATGAACACTATTCTACAGTTCAGTGCTGTATACAGGCTGATCAAATCTGTCAGTTAGGAAGATCTGGAGAAATCCAAACCACACCTTCACACTCAAGCCTGTTTTGTTAACTTACCTAGAGGTGAATGATACAAGAAAAATTATCCAGCACTATATTTTTTCAGTTTAAGTGGAAGCATGCTAATGCTTAGAATGCCACCCATGTCAGAGAGTTGTTTTGATAAGAATTCATCTTAAGTCTTCTTCAGTCATCTTGGCTAATTGGCTGTGGTGCTATCATGTTAAGGCTGTTGTCCCAGGCTGGACTGTCTAGAAGCTGAAACTAAAATGAGATTGGCTTGCAGGGTATTAGATATCAAACCTTTTGAGGGGTGAGGAATGGAGGAGGATGCAGGATTGGGCAAAAGTAGAAGTCTTTCTACTGTCTAGCCCAGCAAAGCCTCCACCTACCCCACACGGATCCCTAAAGGACATGCGCCCCTAAGAGTTGTCCTGAGAGGGGCCAAAACAGCCAATCTCTTTCCCCACACATTGTCATTGAAAACAAGTACCCCAAAAGGGTATGTGCTTAGGTTAGCAGCGGCAGCCAAGACAGACCTGTAAGAAACTGACATCTGAAAGAGCCTGTTGACAGATGGAGGAGCAAGTACTTCCTCACAGGAGGCTCAAGGTGGCACATCTCTGTACCCACCACAACCACCCTTTGTGCCACATGGAACTACTTCATATGCACTTGGGTGTATCTCCTCCAGGATTTCTTCAGAAGGGAAAGAAAGCTTAGTGGGGCAAACCACATCCCCATTGATGGAGTTGGTCTTCTGGCTGGAACTAATGTTCATTGCCTCTTCATTCTGGGTTTTTCTTCCCCTCACTTACCACCTCCACTGGTCTCAGTAGCTGACATGATGGTATGACTCAAAGCCCCATGCCGGAGTGATCTGAGCCCATAGTCACTGTGCCCTGCTCAAGTTGGGATCACTGCACTTGTCCAATTACAGTCACAATTGGTCAAGGAACATTAAGAGATATCCAAGTGGGTCACTTGAGTGCCACACATATTCTTCCCTGCCTCATTCTACAATTGTAGCCCCACCTCTGCTTGATGATCTGGGTCAATAATCTGCCAAGATGGAGGCTTTTCTTCCTGCCTGCTACCCCTGAGACCCATGATCTGAAGTGCCACACAGCAGTTTTAGCTTGTAGTTAAGTAGCACTCTTGCTGTCCTATGGCAAAGACCAATCCCTTTAGGCGCCAGGACCTCTAACCATCCAGAGCCCAGAGTTGAGGGAAAGGAAAGCACAATGTCCCCCAGTAGATCATTGGAATGATGGCAAGTGGGGTTGCTCCTGTCTTTACTCCTTGGTTCCTATACTCATACATTATTTTCAGTGGGAATACAATGCCTAGAAAATTCTTGGAGTAAGGGTACATACATAGAACTGATGGAATATCACCCCACCTTCATAAAGTGTCTCCCTCAAGTTGGCCCTTTGACTACACCATCAGGAGGCTGCTGCAATGTTCTATCAGGCTGCAGCTTCTGGGTGGTGAAATATGAGATAAACCAGTGGGTCTCATTTTTGTGATCCTATTCCTATATCTCCTTTGCTCAAAAATGGATTGCCTGGTCTAATGTGACATTATGTGAGATGTTGTGTATCAAACACTTAAAGACCTCAGATAGTCATCCTAGCTGAGACCTTGAAGGCAGGAAAGACAAACATATACCTGGAACTCATACCTATTCTTGTTAGAACAGATCTCTGGTTCTTCCAGGATAGAAGGGATTTGATATAGTTAACTTGCTGCTAAGCAGTGGTTGGTCTCTCTGTAGGATGAAACTGTACCAAAGTTTCAGTGTTGGTCTCTGTTGCAAGCAAATTCAACATTCCATGACTGCAGAACCTAAATAAGCCTTTTTAAGTGCGAACCCATACTGTTGAGCCAATACATAACCTTTCTCTGCCACTCTCTCCCATTCTATTTATGTACCTATCATGCCAGTACTAGGGTGGCCAATGACTAAGGCTGATGATATCATCTGACCAAATCATCCTCAACTCAGTTGTTTAGTGGTGGATGCTTTTTGCTTTTTATTGAATGTTAACATGTGACACAAAGCTTTTCATACTTTATTCCATTCCCAAATGTATATCTATCTCCCTCTACCTCACACCTCCTTGACCTAATTTTCCAATTTTTCTTCCTCCAGGCCCCTGACCAATCACTACCCATGAATCTAACTTGTGCATCTATTCCATCTTGGGATGCAATATCATTTTTGATTGATTCTATTGGCTGGGAGCAGGGGGTAATCAGAGATTATCTCTTGGCCTTCCCTATTATAATAGCACTAATTCCATAGGTCAAGAACCCAAGTTGGATTGCACCAACTCCTAAGTATGTGAATCACAGATACACATTTGAGAATGAAGAAATTACTATCAGGTGGGTCTGCAAACCCAGTGGATCCATTTAAGCAGGAAATTAGCCAAGACTGCAATTTTTGCCTAGCTTCCATTTACCCCTACTCAGCAGGGGGATTATGACGACTCTTCAGGCCATTGGATTTTAGTGGTAAACCAGACCCTATAACCAACTTGTTCATATATTCCCTTTTCCTCAGCTAACAGTTACATGATTAAATAGCTTTAGGTCTCTTTGAGGAAGGATTAGGGGAATCATAACCATCTATGCTTGTCATGGCGTTGCAAGGTCCTTCGTCCTGGGGATCCAACTTCCCCTTCAGTTAATAGATTTTAAGTCTGACTCAGATCCAGAAACTGGAAAAGTAATTGTGACTTTATGCAGTGACTGCCTTCAGACTCCTGGCCATCTATCCTTGATTTCTTCTGAAGTACAAAATGAGTAGTGTCCATCTGTCTTATCCTTAGCAGTGCTGGGTTCTATTAACCATCTCTTTGTAGGTCAGTCATCCTTGGTGACCACTCTGACATTACACCTCATTATAATAGTTGCACACATATGACTTCAGGAAATTAAGTGCCACCACTTGGCCTCCATTGCTGCATGGTTCTATTATCTCTTTTGTTATTGGTGAGTCTAGTTCTGTAATGGCCTCTTCCCAATCAGCCATGGCTTAAAGACAGCCATCACTAAATATTTTGGTGCTGCTCCTTGCCAGCACTTTGCTTAAAACTGGTAAATAGCCTTTGTGCCAGCTCATGGAACCCAATCATCTATGGGCCTTCCAGCCTTACATGGTGTATCCATTCTAATACACCAACTACTTAGGGACTGCTTGGCCTCTGGACAAGCCTGGGCCATGCTTTTTTCATGTTTCTAGCAGCCATCCTAGCACTAAGTCTGCACCATCCCTGGAACTTGTGATAGGGTGATAAATCCAGTATCTAGGTCAAGTGCTCCCAGAACAATGAACTCCCCCCTTTTTCTTATGTTCTACGTTCTGGCCACTTTGACCAAGCACCATCAGAATCCCAAGTAGTCCTCCAGTACATGCTATCTAGGCCCTTGTAGCTGCTGTGAAGTATAACCTGTTTCTCCCTTATCAGGTCTAGCATGCCGCTAGATGAATTATACTGTAACTTAACCCTCTTTATAGATCTACTGGCCAGAAGGGAGGTTGGGAGCAAATCCTGAAGTGGATATATATTGTCTACCTACAGCTCTGACATCATTGCAAGGTTAAGATAGCCAACACAAGAATTGCCTGAATCTTTTATGCTTGTGTGTAATTGTATAGTGAACTTTATTATTATTATTATTATTATTTTTAAAGATTTTATTTATTTGACAGAGAGAGAGACACAGCGAGAGAGGGAACACAAGCAAGGGGAATGGGAGAGGGAGAAGCAGGCTTCCCGCGGAGCAGGGAGCCCGATGCGGGGCTCGATCCCAGGACCCTGGGACCATGACCTGAGCCGAAGGCAGACGTTTAACGCCTGAGCCACCCAGGCGCCCCTAGTGAACTTTATTATTAAGCCATATTTAGTTGGCTATTATGTCACTTGCTACCAAAAACAATTTACTGATTGGCAGAACCAAACCTGGAAGGTGAGAAAGAGGTGGCTTCTTGGTTATTCAGATAATATTGGTTAAATTAATGTGTCAATTTCTGAGAATATTACATTCTTATTTATAAATATCAAAATCAAATTTAATGATTTTTTTTTTCAATTCCAATATAGTTAGCATACAATCTTATATTAGTTTCAGGTGTATAATATAGTGATTCAACAATTCCATACATCACCCTGTGCTCATCACAAGTACATTCCTTAATCCCTATCACCTATATTACCCATCCCCCCACCCAAACCCTCTCTGGTAACCATGAGTTTGTTCTAGAGAACAAACAAGAGTAAGAGTAAATTTAATGCAAGGGTAAATTTAATGATCTTTTTATTAATTTGATGGGATTTTAGGTAATTTTATTTTATTCTAGCTATTTCTTATATGAGATATTTAAAAAATGTTAAAAATGGTGAAAATTGTGTCATTAAACTCTTCATCAAAATTGTTTTGAAACCACAGACTATTGGATATAATCTTACTATTTACCTTACTTCAAAACTTACATATCAAATTAATGTCCCCTCTTTTTTGTATATTTTTTAGAAAGCTCCTCTTTTTGTCTTTTCTTAGCTTTATTGAGTTCTATTTTATATACAAAAAATTGTGCACATTTAATGTATATGTTTTGATGAGTTTCACCATATACATGCACTTATGATACCATCATCACAACCAAGATACTAAGCATATCCATCATCTCCAAAACTTTCCCTATGTTCTTTTTGTGTGTGTTTTATTGTAAGAGCACTTAATGTGAGATGTTATCCTCTTAACACATGTTAAAATAATCAAAGAGAGCAATTTAGCTAATCTAAGCAAATTTTATTTCACACTTCATGGAGTGGACAGTTTTTACTCTCAAGAGTCCAGAGAACCACACAGCAAGAAGCTTTTGCAGAAAAGGCCAATCAGGGAATAAGGAGAGTCTTTGGCTTAAGTTGATTGGCTGGGTTTGCACATCTGACCTTATTTAGAACAAGGAAATCATGACAGATATTGGCAGTTGGGGATTAACTGGCCAGATATACTGTATTTCTAGTCAAGGACATCACTTATAGGACTAGGAAAGTTATCTAGGTTTCAGCTTGCTGACGTGGCACTCTGGGCAGGAGCACCTCCATCTTGGGCCTAAAAATGTATTTCAATACATATTTTTAAATGTGCAATACCATATTCTTTACTATAGGTACTATGTTACACAGGAGATCTCTAAAATCTATTCATCTTTCATTACAGAAACTTTATACTCATTGAAAAACAATTATCCACTCACCCCTCACCCAATCCTTGTCAACCACCATTCTACATTCTACCTCTATGAGTCTATTTCATATAAGTAAAGCCATGCAGTATTTGTCTTTCTAAGATAGCTTATTTTGCTTAGCATAATGAACTTAACCAAGGAGACAAAAGACTTGTACTTTGAAAAGTCTAAAAGACTGATGAAAAAATTAAAGCAGACACAAATAAATGGAAAGATATTCCCATGTACATGGATTTGAAAAATTAATATTGTTAAATATCCGTACTACCCTAAGACATCTATAGATTCAATGCAATGCTAATCAAAATCCCAAAGGAATTTTTTTACAGAAATAGAAAAACAATCTTAAAATTCATTTGGAACTACAAGAGACCCTGAATAGCTAAAGTGACCTCAAACAAGAAGAACAAAGCCAGAGGAATCACACTTTCTGATTTCAAAATATATTACAAAGCTACAATAATTAAAACAATGTGGTACTGGCATAAAGACAGACATATAGACCAATGAAACAGAATAGAAAGCCCAAACAATAGAGAAAGGATAGTCTCTTCAACAAATGCTGTTGGGAAAATTGTAAATCTACATGCAAAAAAAAAAAAAAAAAGTGAAATTAGAACCTTATCTTACACTATACACAAAAATTAACACAAAATGGACCAAAAACTTAAATATAAGACCTGAAACTATAAAACTCCTTGAAGAAAATATAGGGGGAAAAGCTTCTTGACATTGGTCTTGGCAGTGATTTTTTTGGGTTTGACACCAAAAGCAAAGACAACAAAACCAAAAATAGAATATTGGAACTGCATCAAACAAAAAGCTTCTATATAACAAAAGAATCCATCAGTAAAGTGAAAAAATGGAATGGCATAAAATATTTGCAAACTATCTATCTGGTAAGGGGTCAATATCCAAAATATATAAAAAACTCATATAGGGTGCCTGGGTGGCTCTGTTGGTTAGGCGACTGCCTTCGGCTCAGGTCATGATCCTGGAGTCCCGGGATCAAGTCCCACATCGGGCTCCCTGCTCAGCGGGGAGTCTGCTTCTCCCTCTGATCCTCCTCCCTCTCATGCTCTCTGTCTCTCATTGTCTCTCTCACAAATAAAATCTTAAAAAAAAAAAAACTCATATAACTCAATAGCATAAAAAATGACCTGATTAAAAAATGATAAAAAAGACTTAGCTATTTCTCCAAAAAAAACATACAAATGGCCAACAGGTATATGAAAAGATACTCAATATCACAAATTGTCAGGGAACTGCAGATCAAAACCACTATGAGATATCACCTCATCACTTGTTAGGATGACTATTATCCAAAAGACAAGAAATAACAATTGTTGGCAAGGATGTAGAGAAAAAGGAATCCTTATGCACACTTTGTTGGGAATGGTACAGCCACTAGGGCAAACAGTATGGAAGTTCCTCAAAAAATTAAAAACTGAACTATCATATGATCCAGCAAACTCACTATAGGGGAATTAATCCAGAAGAATTGAAATCAAGAATTCAAAGAGATATATGTTCTTGTGTTCATTATAGCATTATTCATAGTAGCCAAGATATGGAAACAATGCAAATAAATATCAACAGATGATTGAACCAATGATATGTGGCATATGCATACAATGGAATATTATTCACCCTTTAAAAGGACCACTGACATGTATGACAACATGGGTGGCCACATGGTAAGAATGTGGACAAGGTTAAAGAAATTACTGGTTGGGGGTGAGTGATTGGATAAGATGTCCTGAACATTCCTTCTCACTCTAAAATTCTATGTTGCTCTCTTTTCTGGTCCTAAAGGGCACAGCAGTGTCACCAAAGCAAAATGTAGCATGAAGGTAGACAATAAGAACACCTCAATATCTCTCTGGAAGCAGTACCATTCTGAGGAATTATTTATTCACAAACAGAAAATAAGGCATAAATACTTCATTGTGATGTGTTGCTATGGTTCTGTCTAATTTCCTGTTAATCAACAATCTATGTTCCTTGAAAGGTTTCCATAATACTTTTTCACTTCTACTAATTTTAGAATAAATCCAGGTGAGAATACTTGAAGGAAATATATAATTTAACAGATCTCTTTAATATGCAGAGATCTTAAGTAGATTGATAGCTGATTTTTCAACCTAAAACAATACATAAGTATGATTCAGTATGAGGAGACATTTTCCAACAACAAAGACAAATATCTTTGGGTGCTAAGCAAGACGTCTAAACTAGCATTTGGAAATAAAATAAAATCTTAAAAAGGGGCGGGGGGCGCCTGGGTGGCTCAGTTGGTTAAGCGACTGCCTTTGGCTCAGGTCATGACCCTGGAGTCCCAGGATCGAGTCCCACATCGGGCTCCTTGCTCGGCAGGGAGTCTGCTTCTCCCTCAGACCTTACTCCCTCTTGTGCTCTCTCTCTCACTCTCTCTCTCAAATAAATAAATAAAATAAAATCTTAAAAAAAAAAACAAAAAAACGAGCATTTGGGAATACAGTCCTAGCATCTAATTGCTTTGTTTGCTTACTTTTTTAATGTAAGTACTATCAAAATAAGTCCTTTTGTTTTTGTTTTGGAGCCATAGTATGAGAATACTGTCACTGTGTTACCTCTGTTTTAGAGAGGTCTTCAAAATTTAATGTTCTGCTTAGGATTCAGAAAAATAGCTAATTAATATACAATGGAAAGAGATAAAAACAGGTGTGATTATATGTTTGTTATTCAGAAATTACTAGGAAGACAATTATATTTCTGGCACAAAAATGGGGACAAATAAGAGTTAAAATAATTAGAATGGAAAGTGAGTTAAAAGGGGATCCCTTTGGACTTCTGGCATTGAACCAATGATTTCAGATTAAGAAAGCTCTATTGTGATGTTCTGTCTACGAACTCAAGAACAATATAAACAACAAATAAACTACAATAAAAATTCTTTATACCTTTCCTTTGCCTCCTCTTCACTGTCTCACGTCAGTGAGTTGGAAACAAAAGTTTCTGAGTTAAGAAAGGCAATGAGCTCTTGGCCACTGCCCATAGCATATTTGTTAGGTAGAACAAAGTTGTTTTCCTTGGATGAGGACCATGTAGGATGCCTAAAAAGATCTCCTACTGAAGCTCTAGAAGACATTTGTGATCTAAAAGATAGCCCTGAGGACAATGGCAACCTAAGAGGCTCTGGTAGGAGGCAAAGCCCGAAATATACTTTCCTAAGACTCAAAAATTATAGTGCTGCCTTCTCACATCTAGAGTTAGCCACATCTTAAAATGAGGAAATCTCTGAACCAAAATCTATGGTTTCCAGTCAATACCATTTCCTAAGCTTATCCAAACCCACCATGCAGTCTATTATACAGCCTGAGAGGGAAGTGGGTGGGGGTCATATTTGGGCAAGAAAACAAATGTTCTGTCTCTGTTAGCTGAAGCTTTAAAGATAACCAGGTGGCCTTGAAACTTGGCCTCTTGAGTGGAAGCTTTTAGAAAACCTTTAACAAATAATTAAGATACTTTTTAAACAATTCTTCTGCAAGTCAATGAGAACATGGTAATTATTTTGATCACTCCCAACAGATTATGTATAACTGGGAATGATTGTGTTTCTCTTTGGTTATATAGAGAACAAAAACAAAACTCAGAATTCCAAATTACCCTTAAATAAAACCAGCAAGAACAATGACAGTATATGCACCATGTACACACTGTGCTAGGCTCAAGCACTTCACAAGTGTGGTTACACACTCCTTGGTTGGATAGACCGGGAAGTAAACTGTTTCCTCTTCACAAAGGACAGGATCACCATGCTGCATCTTTATCCAGAAAAGTTGAGCTTGCCTACCCCTGGATATTAGTAAATTAATAACTGAAACACCAACGGCAAATTGATACATCCTTATGGGATTCGGAAAATATTTGCAACTGACTTAAAAAAAAAAAACAACCTTGAATATGGCTCTAACTTCTGAACATTCTCTCTGTTGACAGGAAGCTTGCCTTTTAAAGTACAAACTCTGCTACATCAAGTTAAGGGTCCTAAAAACAGTAATCAGAGCAAGAATCAACAAATAAATGGGTCAGATTAGGTAAATAAAAACCAAATGATGTATGCTGTATACATCATTTAATGTATGCTGTAACTTGGTACATGATAAAGGCAACAAATGGCTGTATTGATAAATGTATAGTGTTGAAACAATTGGTTAATCTTTGGAAAAGAAAGGTGGAGTCTTACTTCCCACAACATATAATAAACTCTAGTTAATCAATATTAACTTTTTTTTTTTTAACATTGTAAATGTTTTTACACAATCATAAAGGATTAGTAAAAATGTTGACTATTTCTTCTGGAAGGAGAGAACTATTTCTTTCTTTTTTTATTATTATTATGTTATGTTAATCACCCTACATTACATCATTAGTTTTTGATGTAGTGTTCCATGATTCATTGTTTGTGTATAACCCCAGTGTTCCATGCAGAACGTGCCCTCTTTAATACCCATCACCAGGCTAACCCATCCTCCCACCCCCCTCCCCTCTAGAATGTTCAGTTTGTTTTTCAGAGTCCATCCTCTCTCATGGTTCGTCTCCCTCTCCAGTTTCCCCCCCTTCATTATTTCCCTCCTGCTATCTTCTTCTTCTTTTTTTTTTTAACATATAATGTATTATTTGTTTCAGAGGTACAATCTGTGATTCAACATTCTTGCACAATTCACAGCGCTCACCACAGCACATACCCTCCCCAGTGTCTATCACCCAGCCAACCCATCCCTCCCACACCCCCACCACTCAGCAAACCTCAGTTTCTTTGCTGAGATTAAGAATTCCTCATATCAGTGAGGTCATATGATACATGTCTTTCTCTGATTGACTTACTTTGCTCAGCATGACACTCTCCAGTTCCATCTACGTCATTGCAAATGGCAAGATTTCTTCCTTTTGATGGCTACATAATATTCCATTGTATATATATACCACTTCTTCTTTATCCATTCATCTGTCGATGGAGATCTTGGCTCTTTCCACATTTTGGCTATTGTGGACATTGCTGCTATTAACATCGGGGCGCATGTACCCCTTAGGATCCCTACATTTGTATCTTTGGGGTAATACCCAGTAATGCAATTCCTGGATTGTATGATAGCTCTATTTTCAACTTTTTGAGGAACCTCCATACTGTTTTCCAGAGTGGCTGCACCAGCTTGCATTCCCACCAACAGTGTAGGAGGGCTCCCCTTTCTCCACATCCCCACCAACATCTGTCGTTTCCTGACTTGTTAATTTTAGCCATTCTGACTGGTGTGAGATGATACCTCATTGAGGTTTTGATTTGGATTTCCCTGATGCCGAGTGATGTTGAACACTTTCTCATGTGTCTGTTGGCTGTCTGGATGTCTTCTTTGGAAAAATGTCTGTTCATGTCTTCTGCCCATTTCTTGATTGGATCATTTGTTCTTTGGGTGTTGAGTTTAAGAAGTTCTTTATAGATTTTGGATACTAGCCCTTGATCTGATATGTCATTTGCAAATATCTTCTCCCATTCTGTCAGTTGTCTTTTGGTTTTGTTGACTGTTTCTTTTGCTGTGCAAAAGCTTTTTATCTTGATGAGGTCTCAATACTTCATTTTTGCCCTTGCTTCCCTTGCCTTTGGTGATGTTTCTAGGAAGAAGCTGCTGTGACTGAGGTCGAAGAGGTTGCTGCCTGTGCTCTCCTTTAGGATTTTGATGGACTCCTGTCTCACCTTTGGGTCTTTCATCCATTTTGAATCTATTTTTGTGTGTGGTGTAAGGAAATGGTCCAGTTTCATTCTTCTGCATGTGGCTGTCCAATTTTCCCAATACAATTTGTTGAAGAGACTGTCTTTTTTCCATTGGACATTCTTTCCTGTTTTGTCCAAGAGTAGTTGACCATAATGTTAAGGGTCCATTTCTGGGCTCTGTATTCTGTTCCATTGATCTATGTGTCTGTTTTTGTGCCAGTACCATACTGTCTTAATGATGACAGCTTTGTAATAGAGCTTGAAGTCCGGAATTGTGATGCTGCCAGCTTTGCTTTTCTTTTTCAACATTCCTCTGGCTATTCGGGGTCTTTTCTGGTTTCCATACAAATTTTAGGATTATTTGTTCTATTTCTTTGAAAAAGTGGATGGTATTTTGATGGGGTTTGCATTGAATGTGTAGATGGCTCTAGGTAGCATTGACATCTTCACCATATTTGTTCTTCCAATCCATGAGCATGGAATGTTTTTCCATTTCTTTGTGTCTTCCTCAATTTCTTTCATGAGTATTTTATAGTTTTCTGAGTACAGATTCTTTGCCTCTTTGGTTAGACTTATTCCTAGGTATCTTAGGGTTTCTGGTGCAATTGTAAATGGGATCGACTCCTTAATTTCTCTTTCTTCTGTCTTCTTGTTGCTGTATAGGAATGCCACTGGTTTCTGTGCATGGATTTTATATCCTGTCACTTTACTGAATTCCTGTATGAGTTCTAGCAGTTTTGGGGTGGAGTCTTTTGGGTTTTCCACATAAAGTATCATATCATCTTCAAAGAGTGAGAATTTGACTTCTTCTTTGCTGATTTGGATGCCTTTTATTTCTTTCTGTTGTCTGATTGCTGTGGCTA
>NW_022589728.1:5987873-6014900 GCF_004348235.1 Phoca vitulina | reverse complement strand
AAAAAAAAGATATTTCTAAAAAAGAACAGGTGGAAAAACTTGTTCTTTTAGATATCAAAACTCATAACGAAGCTATAGTAAATTGAGGCAGTGTAAAATTATTGCGTGGATAGAAAAATAGACCAATGGAGCAAAATTAGTACCTAGAGACAGGCACATAGTTTGCAAATAAAGCAGAGCAGTGGAGAAAAAAATTGGACTTTTTAATAAATGATGCTGAGACAATTAAGTATGCAGGAAAAAATAGATTTGACTAGTACCTTATATCTACAGCAAAAAGTCCACTCAAGAAGGATTAAATACCCAAATGTGAAAGGCAAAACTAGAAAAAAATGATGAAGATAAGATTTTCATGATCTCTTGGTAGGGAAAGATTTCTTAAACAAGACAAAACTTTTGTTCAAATAAATACACTATAAGAGTAAAAAAGAACACCAACAAAGTGGGAGAAGATATTTGTAACATATAACCACACACAAATAAAACCCCTCTTATACAGAATATATTTTTTAATTTTATTAATCAATAAGAAAGAGAAAACTGACCCAATTAAAAACTACACTCAGATACTTGACAAAGAAAAAATCCTTATGGCCAACAAATATATAAAATGCTTCTTCATTGCATTATAAAAAAAGAAATGAAAACTGAAACCACAATGAGATAGCACCATACACTCACCAGACTGATGAAATATTTAAAGTCTTAGAAGGGTTGACAAGAAAGTGGAATGAAACAACTCTAATAACTTGCTTGTGGGAGAATAAATTAGTACAACCCTTCAGAAAATAGTTTGAACATCAGAAGACATCAATATTTTATGACACAGCAAATTCCACTGCTAGGTACATATACAGAGTAATAAATGTATATGTGTACCACTGTGCATGTAGAAGAATGTTGACAGCACCATAGTTCATAATAGCCAAAAATACAAATCAAATTTCCATCAACAATTAGTGAATAAATTGACGTATATTTTTAAAATAGAATACCATACAGCTACAAAGTAAACAAACTATAACAACATGCCACAAGATTGATGAATACTATAATCATTATGTTGCAGAAGCTAGATATAAATAATGGTAGGTTATACCTATATATCAAATTTCAATTTTAGGAAAACCAAATTTATATGATAAATGAAAAGAAAAGCAAATTATTATCATAAAAATGAGTAGTGTATTGGCTATCATTTGCTGCATAACAAATCATCCCTGAACTTAGTGGCTAAAAACAGCAAACATTTATTATCCCTAGTTGCTACACATCAGGAATCCCAGTGTGTCTTAGATGTGTGCCTCTCATGGGCTCAATCAAGATGTTACAGGGGCTGTTGTCATCTCAAGGCTGGACTGGGTCAGGTTCTTCTTCAAGTTCACTCATGTGGTTGTTGGCAGCCTCAGATCCTCAATGGCTATTGACTGGAGATACCAGTGCCTTGTCCTGTGGACCTTTCCATAGGGCAGCTTACAACATGGCAGCTGGCTTCGCCCAGAGCAAGGACTAAGAGAGGGACAGGGAGGAATAGAGGAGGGGAAAGGAGAAACAGAAATCACGACCGAACCTAATCTCAAAAGTGGCACACCGTTGTCTCTCCTGGATTCTATTGGTTTGAAGCAAGTCAACAAGTCCAGCTCACACTGAAGGGAAAAGGATTACATAAGAATATGAATAACATTGGGGGCCATCATAGCGGCTGCCTACCACAGGCAGTTACCATTACAGGGAGGAGGGGTCTTGTGACCACAAAGTGAAAAAAGAGACAAAGGATGGCTTCTGGGATGTTGGCAATGTTGTATTTCTTCATACATATGAAATTTTGTGTGTGTTTGTATGTGTGTATAAAACACTCTTCAGTATGTATATTTTAATTTGCCCCAAAATGAAAAATCAGGAAATTACTTATGTATAGAAAAGTCATAATGGAAGCCACACTACTGATTTGAATAATAAAAAATATCTTAAACATCTTTATATCTAAAATCATTATTTAATAAATTAAGAGAGAAATTTGGCAAGAAGAATAACACAATGATGAGACCACTAAATTCCTTACTCTATAAAGACCTTATATAAAACAATTACCAATAAATACTAAAATCACTAAAATACTAAAATAGAAAAATAGGCAAAGATATAAGTAGCTCTTAGAAGAGAGTATACACACACACACACACACACAAACAATAGACATATAAAAATGTTCAACCTTACTATGAAAGGACAAAAATTACAACAGATACAAAACATGCGTGCTTCTTAAATTGACAAATGTTAATGTTTTGAAGGACAGCTCCCACTGGTGGAGAGCATGTGGTGCATCAAGGCTCTTCTACCCTCTACGATGGCTATGTCTGTCAGTTGGATGATATATCAGGATTTTTCAAATTCAAATTGCATGACCCTATTCTTAAACATCACTCGTTTTAAGATTTAAGTAGTATAATTGTATTATATAGAATTTGAAAATTAATTTCCTATAATCCTATCATCATTACCACCCAACCAGTATCATTTTTGTTCACTTCCTTGCAAGACTTTTTGAAATGAGTGTTTGTACATAGCTGCAATTGCAGTGTACTCAGTTTTGATTTTCAGTTAATAGTATAAAAATTTTTTCCATGTTGCCATATATTTTATTGTCATAAAATATTCCTTGGAACAAAAATAACATGATTTATTTAATTATTGTTCCATTTTGAACATTTCATTTGTTTCCATAAATTTTCTTCTTTTTCAATATGTTGTATAAACATCCTTCAGATAACTTCCCCCTCTTTATTAGATGATTTCTTCAATAGAATTCAAGAAATGGTGTAAGTTATTAGTGCTTTTCAATGCTTGATATAGTCAAATTAATTTCCAAATATTTGCGTGAATTTATAAAGTCATCAAGAAAGCATGAGAGTGAATTTAAGTCCATTTTGATAGCATGGGTATTATTATTCACAATGTGGTCTTTTTTTCTAATTTAGTGATACAAAAGAGCTCCTTTTACCCAGGCTTCTGATAAACTTTAATAGAGACAAATGTGAGTTAGCCATGCTGCTCACAGTTAACATTCCAGAGCCAGCTTCAAATTGTCTGACACAAGAACAATTAGAAACAGAATACCAACTCTGAAGAAATACAAACAATTCTAAGAGAATATTATGAGCAATTATATGCCAACAAATTAGGCAAACTGGAAGAAATGGTTATATTCCTAGAAACATATAAACTACCAAAACTGAAACAGGAAGAAATAGAAAAACCTGAACAGACTCCTAACCAACAAAGAAGTTGAATCAGTAATCAAAAATCTCCCAACAAAAAGAGTCCAGGGCCTATGGCTTCCCAGCTGAATTCTACCAAACATTTCAAGAAGAATTAATACCTATTCTTCTGAAACTGTTTCAAAAAATAGAAATGGAAAGAAAACTTCTAAACTCATTCTATGAGGCCAGCATTACCTTGATCCCAAAACTAGACAAAAAAACCCACTAAAAAGGGGAATTACAGACCAATATCCCTGATGAACATGGATTCAAAAATTCTCACCAAGATACTAGCCAATAGTATCCTACAGTACATTAAAAGGATTATTCACCACGACCAAGTGGGATTTATTCCTGGGCTGCAAGGGTGATTCAACATACTCAAATCAATCAATGTGATGCACTACATTAATAAGAGAAAGAACAAGAACCATATGATCCTCTCAATAGATGCAGAAAAAGCATTTGACAAAATATAGCATTCTTTCTTGATAAAAACTCTCTGCTGTATAAGGATAGAGGGAACATACCTCAATATCATAAAAGCCATATACAAAAGACCAAAGCGAATATCATCCTCAATGGGGAAAAACTGAGAGCTTTTCCCCTAAGGTCAGGAACACGGCAGGGATGTCCACTCTCACCACTGTTGTTTGACATAGTACTAGAAGTCCTAGCCTCAGCAATCAGACAACAAAAAGAAATAAAAGGCACCCAAATTAGCAAAGAAGTCAAACTCTCACTCTGCACAGACAACATGATACTCTATGTAGAAAACCCAAAAGACTTCCCCCCAAATTACTAGAACTCATACAGGAATTCAGCAAAGTCGCAGGATATAAAATCAATGCACAAAAGTCAGTTGCATTTCTATACACTAACAATGAAGCAGAAGAAAGAGAAATCAAGGAATTGATTCCATTTACAATTGCACCAAAAACCATAAGATACCCAGGAATAAACCTAACCAAAGAGGCAAAGGATCTGTACTCTGAAATCCATAGAATGCTTATGAAAGAAATTGAGGAAGACACAAAGAAATGGAAGAACATTCCATGCTCATGGATTGGAAGAATAAATATTGTTAAAATGTCTAGGCTACCCAAAGAAATCTACATATTCAATGCAATCCCTATCAAAATACCAACAGCATTTTTCACAGAGCTGGAACTAACAATCCTAAAATTTGTATGGAACCACAAAAGACCCCGAATAGCCAAAGTAATGTTGATAAAGAAAGCCAAACCTGGAGGCCTCACAATTCTGGACTTCAAGCTGTATTATAAAGCTGTAGTCATCAAGACAGTATGGTACCGGCACAAAAACAGACACATAGATCAATGGAACAGAATAGAGAACCCAGAAATAGACCCTCAACTTTATGGCTAACTAATCTCTAACACAGCAGGAAAGAATATCCATTAGAAAAAAAGATAGTTTCATCAACAAGTGGTATTGGGAAAATTGGACAGCCACATGCAAAAGAATAAAACTGGACACCTTCTTATACCACACACAAAAAATAGACTCAAAATGGATAAAAGACCTAAATGTGAGACAGGAATCCATCAAAATCCTAGAGGAGAACACAGGCAGCAATCTCTTTGACCTCGGCCACAGCAACTTCTTGCTAGACATGCTCCAAAGGCAAGGGAAACAAAAGGGAAAATGAACTTTTGGGACTTCATCAAGATAAAAAGCTCCGGCACAGCAAAGGAAACAGTCAACAAAACTAAAAGGCAATCCACAGAATGGGTGAAGATAATTGCAAATGTCTTATCAGATACAGGGCGAGTATCCAAAATCTATAAAGAACTTATCAAACACCACACCCAAAAAACAAATAATCCAGTCAAGACATGGGCAGAAAACATGAACAGACATTTCTCCAAAGAAGGCATAAAAATGGCCAACAGACACATGAAAAAATGCTCAACATCACTCATAATCAGGGAAACACAAATCAAAACCACAGTGAGATACCACCTCACACTGGTCAGAATGGCTGAAATTAACAAGTCAGGAAACAGCATATAATGTCAAGGATGTGGAGAAAGGGGAACACTCTTGCACTGTTGGTGGTAATGCGAACTGATGCAGCCCCTGTGGAAAACAGTATGGAGATTTCCTCAAAAAAGTTGAAAATAGAGCTACCCTACAACCCAGCAATTGCACTACTAGGTATTTATCCAAAGGATATAAACATAGTGATTTGAAGGGGTACATGAATGCAATGTTTATAGCAGTAATGTTCACAGTAGCCAAACTGGAAAGAGCCCAGGTGTCCATCGGCAGATGAATGGATAAAGAAGATGTGGTATATATATAATGGAATATTAGCCATCAGAAAAGATGAAATCTTGCCATTTGCAATGACATGGATGGAACTAGACAGTATTGTGCTAAGTGAAATAAGTCTGTCAGAAAAAGACAAATACCATATGATTTCATTCATATGTGGAATTTAAGAAACAAAACAGATGAATATAGGGGAAGGGAAGAAATATAAAATAAGATGAAAACAGAGAGGGAGGCAAACTATAAGAGACTCAACTATAGGAAACAAACTGAGGGTTGCTGCAGGGGAGGTAGGTGGGGGGTTTGTGTAATTGGGTGATGGTCTTTAAGGAAGGCACTTGAAGTAATGAGCACTGGGTGTTATATGCAGCTGATGAATCACTAAATTCTGCCTCTGAAACTAATAATACAGTATATGTTAATTACATTGAATTTAAATAAAAAAATTTTTAAAGGAAACAGATTATGCTGAGGTAGGTAAGAAATGCCATCTGATGAAATCATACAGTTAAGAAGATTTGCTGTGATTTATTAAATGAGATAACTTATGGGCTTTCAAAGAAAGGAGAAACCCACCTCAGTAGGCTATTCCATCTTTTGAGAATGAGAGAAACTAACAAGACCTGCCTAGTAAGGAAGGCAATTAAAAATCAACTGGTGATGGAAGAAGCAAATCAGCCAGAAACTACAGTACAGAAATACATGAATCTAGGACTGAAATTGATTAGGACTAATGAAGACACTCATAGCTACATTGAGATAAATTATCCCTAATTAGATTATAGACAACTACATGTTAAAGTCTTTTATACAATTTAAGGGAAGGAAAGTGCCCTGACAATTACCATGTTCATTGCTCAAAATGAACCATTAATATAAATGATTCAAAGACAGAATCAGAGACCTTTAGTAACGTTTTAATATTACTGTTGTATATTTGAGTAGTGTTCCACTGAGAAGTTACCTAGCAATTCTCAAATTTCTTTTTTTTTTTTTATAACTGTAAGACAGCCTTTATTTTCAGAAGCATTAAAATGCTAAAAGAAATACACAGGACTTAGTCTTGAGAAAATACAATAGCTTGCACCATCTTACCCAACACTTGTTTATAGATTGGCATGAATTATCCTTTGTCTACTGTTAGTGTGTCTTGTCTCTGCAACTAAGTGGTCCATTCATTGAAGGAAAGGACTTCTTCTTGTTTTTTCTTTTTTAATCCTCTCTTCATATCCCACCTCCATTCCTCCCTCCTCCCTGGCTCTGAGAGAAAAGCTAGGCACATAGGCAGGCCCCGGCAAGTCCTTGGGGAATTGGATTGACTGAACCCACTCAACTTGAATCATCTGTCTCCTGCTGGGCCAATCCCAGTATGAAATCCCATTCCCTACTGACAGAGCCCACTGGTTTAAATCTGCTCTCTTTTATTTTTAATATTGTTGACTCTAGTTTATTTGCTGTAGTTTTCATTACTTTGGTTTTGTATTCCTATCACATTCCTATTACTTTGGCTTTCTATTCCTTCTGCAGTCAGGTAACAGCCAAGGAAGGCCTGAATGAGCTGTCACTATAACAATTTCCTTTCTCAGTCTTTAGGTGCTCTTCCAGCCCTCAGATCATTGGATCCTGCAGGTGTAATGCCAGGCACTTCCTAAGGATTTTATTACTGTCAAGGAGTGCCAGCATAATAGCATTTTGCCTTCCACTCCAATGCCATTAATGGAGAACATATTCATTAGAAATGGAACATATGTTCATTAAAATCAATTCATATAGAAAAATGCAACATTCTTCAGGAGGAAGGAGATTAAAGAGATTTGCAACCTGAGGAATAATTGACTTGTTGAAACCACCTCCATCCAAAGGATCAGCCCTTTCTTAAAAGCTCTAACGATTTTAATATAATTAATTATATATTATAATTATTTAATTATATAATATAATGTTCTTTTTAATTTTTATTGTTATGTTAATCACCATATATTACATCATTAGTTTTAGATGTAGTGTTCCAAGATTCATTGTTTGTGCATAACACCCAGTGCTCCATGCAGAACGTGCCCTCTTTAATACCCATCACCAGGCTAACCCATCCTCCCACTCCCCTCCCCTCTAGAACCCTCAGTTTGTTTTTCAGAGTCCATCGTCTCTCATGGTTCGTCTCCCCCTTTGATTTTCCCCCCTTCATTCTTCCCCTCCTGCTATCTTCTTCTTTTTTTTTTTTTTCTTAACATATATTGCATTATTTGTTTCAGAGGTACAGATCTGAGATTCAGCAGTCTTGCACAATTCACAGCACTTACCAGAGCACATACCCTCCCCAGTGTCTATCACCCAGTCACCCCAACCCTCCCACCCCACCCCCCACTCCAACAACCCTCAGTTTGTTTCCTGACATTAAGAATTCCCCATATCAGTCAGGTCATATGATACATGTCTTTCTCTGTTTGACTTACTTTGCTCAGCATAATACCCTCCAGTTCCATCCACGTCGTTGCAAATGGCAAGATCTCATTCCTTTTGATGGCTGCATAATATTCCATTGTGTATATATACCACTTCTTCTTTATCCATTCATCTGTCAATGGACATCTTGGCTCTTTCCACAATTTGGCTATTGTCGACATTGCTGCTATAAACATCGGGGTGCACGTACCCCTTTGGATCCCTACATTTGTATCTTTGGGGTAAATACCCAGTAGTGCAATTGCTGGATCGAATGGTAGCTCTATTTTCAACTTTTTGAGGAACCTCCATACTGTTTTCCAGAGTGGCTGCACCAGCTTGCATTCCCACCAACAGTGTAGGAGGGTTCCCCTTTCTCCACATCCCCACCAACATCTGTCATTTCCTGACTTCTTAATTTTAACCATTCTGACTGGTGTGAGGTGATACCTCATTGAGGTTTTGATTTGGATTTCCCTGATGCCGAGTGATGTTGAACACTTTCTCATGTGTCTGTTGACCATTTGGATGTCTTCTTTGGAAAAATGTCTGTTCATGTCTTCTGCCCATTTCTTGATTGGATTCTTTGTTCTTTGGGTGTTGAGTTTGATAAGTTCTTTATAGATTTTGGATACTAGCCCTTTATCTGATATGTCATTTGCAAATATCTTCTCCCATTCTGTTGGTTGTCTTTTGGTTTTGTTGACTCTTTCCTTTGCTGTGCAAAAGCTTTTTATCTTGATGAGGTCCCAATACCTCATTTTTGCCCTTGCTTCCCTTGCCTTTGGCGATGTTTCTAGGAAGAAGCTGTTGCGGCTGAGGTCGAAGAGGTTGCTACCTGTGTTCTCCTCTGGGATTTTGATGGACTCCTGTCTCACCTTTAGGTCTTTCACCCATTTTGAGTCTATTTTTGTGTGTGGTGTAAGGAAATGGTCCAGTTTCATTCTTCTGCATGTGGCTGTCCAATTTTCCCAACAGCATTTGTTGAAGAGACTGTCTTTTTTCCATTGGACATTCTTTCCTGCTTTGTCAAAGATTAGTTGACCATAGAGTTGAGTGTCCATTTCTGGGCTCTCTGTTCTGTTCCATTGATCGATGTGCCTGTTTTTGTGCCAGTACCATACTGTCTTGATGATGACAGCTTTGTAGTAGAGCTGGAAGTCCGGAATTGTGATGCCGCCAGCTTTGCTTTTCTTTTTCAACATTCCTCTGGCTATGCGGGGTCTTTTCTGGTTCCATACAAATTTTAGGATTATTTGTTCCATTTCTTTGAAAAAGTGGATGGTATTTTGATGGGGATTGCATTGAATGTGTAGATTGCTGTAGGTAGCATTGACATCTTCACAATATTTGTTCTTCCAATCTGTGAGCATGGAACGTTTTTCCATTTCTTTGTGTCTTCCTCAATTTCTTCCATGAGTATTTTATAGTTTTCTGAGTACAGATTCTTTGCCTCTTTGGTTAGATTTATTCCTAGCTATCTTACGGTTTTGGGTGCAATTGTAAACGGGATCAACTCCTTAATTTCTTTCTTCTGTCCTGTTGTTGGTGTATAGGAATGCCACTGATTTCTGTGCATTGATTTTATATCGGGCCACTTTACTGAATTCCTGTATGAGTTTTAGCAGTTTTGGGGTGGAGTCTTTTGGTTTTCCACATAAAGTATCATATCATCTGCAAAGAGTGAGAATTTGACTTCTTCTTTGCTGATTTGGATGCCTTTGATTTCTTTCTGTTGTCAGATTGCTGTGGCTAGGACTTCTAATACTATGTTGAATAGCAGTGGTGATAGTGGACATCCCTGCCGCGTTCCTGACCTTAGGGGGAAAGCTCTCAGTTTTTCCCCATTGAGAATGATATTCTCTGTAGGTTTTTCATAGATGGCTTTTATGATATTGAGGTATGTACCCTCTATGCCTATACTCTGAAGAGTTTTGATCAAGAAACGATGCTGTACTTTGTCAAATGCTTTTTCTGCATCTATTGAGAGGATCATATGGTTCTTGTTCTTTCTTTTTTTAATGTATTGTATCATGTTGATTGATTTGCGGATGTTGAAACGAACTTGCACCCCAGGGATAAATACCACTTGGTCGTGGTGAATAATCCTTTTAATGTACTGTTGGATCCTATTGGCTAGTATTTTGGTGAGAATTTTTGCATCCATGTTCATCAGGGATATTGGTCTGTAATTCTCCTTTTTGATGGGGTCTTTGTCTGGTTTGGGGATCAAGGTAATCGTTGCCTCATAAAATGAGTTTGGAAGTTTTCCTTCCATTTCTATTTTTTGGAACAGTTTCAGAAGAATAGGTATTAATTCTTCTTGAAATGTTTGGTAGAATTCCCCTGGGAAGCCATCTGGCTCTGGGCTTTTGTGTTTTGGGAGATTTTTGATGACTGCTTCAATTTCCTTAGTGGTTATAGGTCTGTTCATGTATTCTATTTCATCCTGGTTCAGTTTTGCTAGTTGATAGATCTCTAGGAATGCATCCATTTCTTCCAGGTTATCTAATTTGCTGGCATAGAGTTGCTCATAATATGTTCTTATAATTATTTGTGTTTCTTTGCTGTTGGTTGTGATCTCTCCTCTTTCATTCATGATTTTGTTGATTTGGGTCATTTCTCTTTTCTTTTTGATAAGTCTGGCCAGGGGTTTATCAATCTTGTTAATTCTTTCAAAGAACCAGCTCCTAGTTTTCGTTGATCAGTTCTACTGTTCTTTTAGTTTCTATTTCATTGATTTCTGCTCCGATCTTTATTATTTCTCTTCTCCTGCTGGGTTTAGGCTTTATTTGCTATTCTTTCTCCAGCTCCTTTAGGTGTAGGGTTAGGTTGTGTACTTGAGACCTTTCTTGTTTCTTGAGAAAGGCTTGTATTGCTATATACTTTCCTCTTAGGACTGCCTTTGCTGCATCCCAAAAATTTTGAATAGTTGTGTTTTCATTTTCATTGGTTTCCATGAATTTTTTTAATTCTTCTTTAATTTCCTGGTTGACCCATTCATTCTTTAGTAGGATGCTCTTTAGCCTCTACGTATTTGAGTTCTTTCAGACTTTCCTCTTGTGAGTGAGTTCTAGTTTCAAAGCATTGTGGTCTGAAAATATGCAGGAATGATCCCAATCTTTTGGTACTGGTTGAGACCTGATTTGTGACCTAGGATGTGATCGATTCTGGATAATGTTCCATGGGCCCTAGAGAAGAATGTGTATTCCGTTGCTGTGGGATGGAATGTTCTGAATATGTCTGTGAAGTCCATGTGGTCCAGTGTGTCATTTAAAGTCTTTATTTCTTTGTTGATCTTTTGCTTAGGTGATCTGTCCATTTCAGTGAGGGGGTTGTTAAAGTCCCCCACTATTATTGTATTGTTGTCGATGTGTTTCTTTGCTTTTGCTCTTAATTGGTTTATATAAGTGGCTGCTCCCATGTTAGGGGCATAGATATTTACAATTGTTAGATCTTCTTGTTGGATAGACCCTTGAAGTAGGTTATAGTGTCCTTCCTCATCTCTTATTACAGTCTTTGGTTTAAAATCTGATTTGTCTGATATAAGGATTGCCACCCCAGCTTTCTTTTGGTGTCCATTAACATGGTAAATAGTTTTCCACCCCCTCACTTTCAATCTGGGGGTGACTTTGGGTCTAAAAGGAGTCTCTTGCAGACAGTATATCGATGGGTCTTTTTTTTTATCCAATCAGATAGCCTGTGTCTTTTGATGGGGACATTTAGCCCATTTACATTCAGGGTAACTATTGAAAGATATGAATTTAGTGCCATTATATTACCTGTATGGTGACTGTTACTGTATCTTGTCTGTGTTCCTTTCTGATCTATGTTGCTTTTAGGCTCTCTCTTGGCTTAGAGGACCCCTTTCAATATTTCTTGTAGGGCTGGTTTTGTGTTTGCAAATTCCTTTAATTTTTGTTTGTCCTGGAAGCTTTTTATCTCTCCTTCTATTTTCAATGACAGCCTAGCTGGATATAGTATTCTTGGCTGCATATTTTTCTCATTTAGTGCTCTGTATATATCCTGCCAGTCCTTTCTGGCCTGCCAGGTCTCTGTGGATATGTCTGTTGCCAGTCTAATGTTTCTACCATTGTAGGTTACAGATCTCTTCTCCCGAGCTGCTTTCAGGATTTTCTCTTTGTTTCTGAGACTCGTAAGTTTTGCAATCAGCTGTCGGGGTGTTGACCTATTCTTATTGATTTTGAGAGGGGTTCTCTGTGCCTCCTGGATTTTGATGTCTGTTTCCTTCCCCAAATTAGGGAAGTTCTTTGCTATAATTTCCTCCAATATACCTTCTGCCCCTCTCTCTCTTTCTTCTTCTTCTGGGATCCCAATTATTCTAATGTTGTTTCGTCTTATGGTATCACTTACCTCTCGAATTCTGCCCTCATGATCCAGTAGTTGTTTCTCTTTTTCTCAGCTTCTTGATTTTCCATCATTTGGTCTTCTGTATCACTAATTCTCTCTTCTGCCTCATTTATCCTAGCAGTTAGAGCCTCCATTTTTGATTGCACCTCATTAATAGCCTTTTTGATTTCGACTTGGTTAGATTTTAGTTCTTTTATTTCTCCAGAAAGAGTTTCTCTAATAACTTCCATGCTTTTTTCAAGCCCAGCTATTATCTTTAAAGTGATGATTCTGAACTCTAGATCCAACATCGTACTAATGTCCATATTGAGTAGGTCCCTGGCAGTCGGTGCTACCTCTTGTTTTTTTTGTTGAGGTGATTTTTTCTGTCTTGTCATTTTGTCCAGAGGAGAATAGATTAATGAGAGAACAAATGCTAACAGGGTAACAACATCCCCAGAAAATATACTCTAAACAAATCAGAAAAGACCTGAAGCAGGGGGAAAAGAAAGGGAAAGAGAGAAAAAAGAAAAAGAAAAAGAAAAAGATAAAGATAAAAACAAACAAAAAGAGAACAAAACAAAAAAAAACAGAATATGATCAAATATGATCAGGCTGGTACATAGATCAGTGCCACACACTAGATTTTGGGTGTATTTTGGTCTGTTAGAAGAAAGTACCTCCCAAAATTTTAAAGACAGGAAAATATATATGTACAAAAATAAGGGTTGATATGATGAAGGGATGGAAATGACTGTAAAGATGAAAATTATAAAAAAATTTATAAAAGGAATTGATAAGAAGTTGCTCGAAAAAAGAAAGAAGATGATTTAAAAAAGAAAAAAGAAAAAAAAAAGGGAGAGAATGTGATCAGGCAGGGGAGTAGGAAGAAACCATACACTAGAGATTTAGGACATATTTTGATCTGTTAGAAGAAACTATCTCAAAATTTTAAAGAGAGAACAACTTATATATATATGCCAAAAATATGGGTAACTACTATGAAGGGATAGAATATGACTCTAAAAATGAAAAATAAAAGTGTTTTTTAAAAAAGGGATTGATAAAATGTTGATTGAAAGGGGGAAAAAGAAAAATTAAAAAAAAAAAAACGTTAAAAAAAAAATTAACTTTGAAAGACTAAAGAATCATGGTAAAAAAGCCATGGATTCTATGTGCATTATTCCCCTAGCGCTGGAGTTCTGCCATTCTCATTGATGGAACTTGGTCTTGGCTGGCTGTTCTCGCTGATCTTCTGGGGGAGGGGCCTGTTGCTGTGGTTCCCAAATGTCTTTGCCGGAGGTGGATTGCCCTGCCCTTGACGGTCCGGGCTAAGTAATCTGCTTGGGTTTGCTCTCAGGAGCTTTTGTTCCCTGAAAGCTTTCCGTACAGCTTTGGAGGACGAGAGTGAAAATGGCAGCCTCCTAATCTCCGCCCCGGAGGAGCCGAGAACTCAGGGCCCTGCTCCTCAGTGCACCCCCAGAGAAAAGCAGTCAGTCACTCCCGTCTTCCCAGTCTCCGGCCGCACTCCATGCTCACCTGGCCTGTGACTAAGCATTTCTATCTCTGGCACCCGACCCCATGTGGAGTCTCCAAACCCAGCAGATCCCTGCGGTGCGCTCCTGCGCCGTTCCTCCCGGGGGAGGAAGGGGAGTTTCCCCAGATCTGCCGCTTGTTGGGTCCCTGCTGGAGGAGCAGTGGCCCGACTGTGCCCCGGATCACAGTTTATGACAACCCTGAGCTGAGACCCCGCATTCGGCTCCGTCTCTGCAGCTGGCTTCCCTGCTCCGATACCTGGGAACTCTGCCACACTCAGGCACCCCTGGTCTTTCTGTGACCCCGAGGGTCCTGAGACCACACTGTCCCGTGAGGGTTCCACCCCCAACTTAGCCACCGGAGTGACATCCCTCAGCGGAGCAGACTTCTAAAAGTTCCGATTTTGTGCTCCGCGGATCTATCACTTGCCAGAAGCGGCCAACGGAGGCCCCTCCCCCGCCATCTACCCTCCCAAAAATTGCCTCGGATTCACTTCTCCGCACGTCCTACCTTCTAGAAAGTGGTTGCTTTTCTGTTCAGAGAGTTGTTGCCATTCTTTTCTTCGATCTCCTGTTGAGTTTGTAGGTGTTCAGAATGGTTTGATCCCTATCCAGCTGAATTCCTGAGACCAGACGAAATCCAGGTCTCCTACTCCTCCGCCATCTTGCTTCGCCCCCAATTCTCAAATTTCTGATTAGAACTGGACTCTGACTACTGGGACACCTCACTGATGATCACAGCTCCACTTTTCATCTTGACACCACTGAGACTTGAAACTTTCCCTGAGTGGGACGCAGCTCTTTGCTTACTTGATATTGCTTGCATCATGGCACACAGAGAAAACTATGCCTTTGTTCAGCCCTCTGGGCAAATTCAGTGACAAACTATGAAACTCTGCAAAACAAACAAACGAAAATGCAATAAACATAAACATAGGGGTGCGTATATGTTTTTAAATTAGTGTTTTCATTTTCTTTGGACAAATACCCAGTAGCAGAGTTACTGGATCATATGGTAATTCTATTTTTAGTTTCCTCAATAAATTAAAAATAGAATTATTGATCTAGTAATTCCACTACTGAGTATTTACTAATTCAAAACATATATACCCCTATGTTTATTATAGCATTATTTACAGTAGCGAAGACATGAAAGCAACCCAGGTGTTTATCAATAGATGAATGGGTAAAGAAAAATGTTGTATATATATACAATGGAATATTATTTGGCCATTTAAAAGATCTTGACATTCATAGCAATGAGGAGGGACTTACAAGATATCATATTAAGTGAAATAAGTCAAACAGAGAAATACAAATACCATATGATTTCACTTATATGTGGAATCTAAAATCAAAACAAAACAGAGACAAACCCACAAATACAGAGAACAAACTGATGGTTTCCAGAGGGGGGAGAGGGATGGGGGATGGGCAAGATGGGTGAAGGGGAGTGGTAGATACAGGCCTCTAGTTATGGAATGAATAAGTCATGAGGATAAAATGTACAGCATAGGGAATATAGTCAATGGTATTATAATAGCATTGTATGGTGACAGATGGTAGCTACACTTGCAGTGAGAATAGCATAACATATTGAGTTGTTGAATCACTATGTTTTACACCTAAAACTAATGTAACATTTTGTGTCAATTATATTTCAATAATATATATAATTTCCATACATTATCTAATGATAAAAAATAAAGCTTCCTAATAAAATCTGTTCTATTTTTAATTCAAACTTTGAACTTGATTTTACCAATAGAGTTTTTTTAGACACTAAGGCATATTTTATTTTATTTTTTTAAATTAACATATAATGTACTATTTGTTTCAGGGGTACAGGTCTGTGATTCATCAGTCTTACACAACACCTAGTGTTCACCACAACACATACCCTCCCCAATGTCCATCACCCAGTCACCACATTCCCCCACCTGCCTCCCCTCAGCAACTTCCCCCAGCAACCCTGAGTTTGTCTCCTAAGATTAAGAGTCTCTTATGGTTTGTCTCCCTCTCTGGTTTCATCTTCTTTCATTTTTTCCTCTCTTCCCCTATGATCCTCTGCCTTGTTTCTTAAATTCCACATCTCAATGAGATCATATGATAATTGTCTTTCTCTGATTGGCTTATTTCACTTAGTGTAATACCCTCTAGTCCCATCCACATCATTGCAAATGGCAAGATTTCGTTTTTTGATGGCTGCATAACATTCCATTGTGTGTGTGTGTATATATATATATATACCACATCTTCTTTATCCATTCATCTGTCGATGGACATCTGGGCTCTTTCCATAGTTTGGCTATTGTGGACATTGCTGCTATAAACCATGGCATGCAGGTGCCCCTTTGGATCACTACATTTGTATCTTTGGGTAAATTTCCAGTAGTGCAATTGCTGGGTCGTAGTTTACCAACAGATTTTTACTTGAAAAAAACCACATGCAACCTCTAATCAAGAGCTTTTAACAATATTGTCTTCATTTGATAGTCATCATCAAAGGGGAAACTTTCACAAGTTGGTGTTAAAAAAATAAAATTATTTGTTACAACCTTTCAATGACTTATAACAGTTGGTATTACCTTTAAAGGACCTAACATCCTTCTTTGCTTTTTTCAATAAATGCAATGTAGACTTTTCTATGATAATGCTAATGGATTAGCTTTTGAAGGTGACCAAATGATTTATACCAAGTATTCCAAAATAATAATAAAGTCTAATTTGCATAAATCACCTGATTGCTAGGAGAGCACATCTTATACATAGTTTGGATGTCACTAGAGAGTGGCTATGGCTACAAATGAACAGAAATATCTCTGTACATTTATAGCCAAATCTCTGTGAGGACTTAGGCCTGGAGCTGTACCCACCAGGAGCCCCCACCAAATTTCCTCCCTCTCACCCTGACTGGTCATACCTTGTACTACTCACCACCTTCTTAGATACCTGGAAGAAGACTTTCCCAGCAGCTAAACCCTTGTCCACAATCGCATTGATGCCCTATGCAGCTGCCTACTGAGATCCACATCCAGGTGTCAGAGCTCCTCATTGGCCACCCTCAGCATGTGATGGTAGACAATGAACTTCAGATGTTGTTCATCATGTCACCATCCAGTGATAGAATGGTTTATCATCTGACTCTGCTGTATTTGGATCACACTCCAAAGAACCCAAGAATAAGCAGCACATAGCAGGAGATGAACAAGCCAAGAGATCTCATCACCTTGGCAGTTAGTAGACCAATTTCTTAAGGAAAATCTAAATTCAATTTATGGAACAGTGCTTAGGAATGCCTGAAAATATAGAGGAACCAATTCTGTAGTCCAAACAGGGAACCAACTCCAGCATAATAATATATTTAACCTAGTATATCCAAAATATTATCATTTCAACATGCAATCAGTGTAATGATTAATTAGAGGTCTCCCCTCCCCTTTTTTTGTATGAAGTTGTCAACATCTGGCATGTACTTTACATTTAAAGCACCCCTCAAGTTGGACTAGCCATATTTCAAGTGTTCAGGGGCTACATGGACTAGTGGCCATGTATTAGCTTTGAGACTTTAGAGAATCTACCTAATCTCTCTGAATTCATTTTGCTATCTGTATAATGTAAGAGAATAGAATTTAGAAGGGAGCTTGGAAGACAAATTAGGGAGGATACAGAAAAGGTGGGGAAGGATATGTTGGAAAATTAAATTCTGGTTTAAGTTTCCAGCATGTAAGCAGGAATAGATATTGTATCTAGAGATCTGTTCTAGGATTTATTCACTTTACAAATATTTATTGGTTATCAGGCAAAACAGAAAAAAAATCTGTCTTTGCGGGAACTTAAATTTTTTTTTAATTTAATTTAATTTTATTATGTCATGTAAGTCACCATACTATACATCATTAGTTTTTGATGCAGTGATCCATGATTCATTGTTTTCGTATAACACCCAGTGCTCCATGCAGTAGGTGCCCTCCTTAATACCCATCACTGGCTAACCTATCCCCCCACCCTCCTCCCCTCTAAAACCCTCAGTTTGTTTCTCTAGTCCATAGTCTTTCATGGTTCATCTCCCCCTCCGATTTCCCCCCCTTCATTTTTTCCCTTCCTTCTCTTAATGTCCTCCATGCTATTCCTTATGTTCCACAAATAAGTGAAACCATATGATAGTTGACTTTCTCTGTTGACTTATTTCACTTAGCATAATCTCCTCCAGTCCCATCCATGTTGATGTAAAAGTTGGACAGTTTCTTCAATAAATGGTGTTGGGAAAATTGGACAGCTATATACAGAGGAATGAAACTCGACCATTCTTAACACCATACACAAAGATAACTCAAAATGGATGAAAGACCTCAATGTGAGACAGGAATCCATCAAAATCTTGGAGGAGAACATAGGCAGTAACCTCTTGGACATTGGCCACAGCAACTTCTTTCAAGATACAACTCCAAAAGCAAGTGAAACAAAAGCAAAAATGAACTTTTGGGACTTCATCAAGATAAAAAGCTTCTGCACAGCAAAGGAAACAAAACAAAGAGGCAACCCACAGAATGGGAGAAGATATTTGCAAATGACACTACAGACAAAGCACCGATATCCAAGATCTATAAAGAATTTCTCAAACTCAACACCCAAAAGACAAATAATCAAGTCACAAAATGGGCAGAAGACATGAACAGACACTTCTCCAAAGAAGACATGCAAATGGCTAACAGACACATGAAAAAATGTTCATCATCATTAGCCATCAGGGAAATTAAAATCAAGACCACATTGAGATACCACCTTACACCAGTTAGAATGGCAAAAATGGACAGGGAAAGAAACAACAAATGTTAGAGAGGTTGTGGAGAAAGGGGAACCCTTTTACACTGTTGGTGGGAATGCAAGTTGGTACAGCCACTTTGGAAAACAGTGTGGAGGTGCCTCAAAAAATTAAAAATAGAGCTCCCCTATGACCCAGCAATTGCACTCCTGGGTATTTACCCCAAAGATACAGATGTAGTGAAAAGAAGGGCCATATGCATCCCAATGTTCATAGCAGCAATGTCCACAATAACCAAACTGTGGGAAGAGCTGAGATGCCCTTCAACAGACAAATGGATAAGAAGATGTGGTCCATATATACAATGGAATATTACTCAGCCATCAGAAAGGATGAATACCCAACTTTTACATCAACATGTGAGAACTTAAATTCTAACTTAAGTTGGTATATACAGATTACAAGCTAAAAAGTAAATAAGTAAATTAAAGGGTACAGTGTAAGTATAAAGTAAAATTAACCAATGAAGAGGGATAGAGCACAGGATGGGAAAAGATTTAGACAAATGGAAGGATGGAGATCCAGGAAGGACTTACGTGTAAACAACAACTTGGAGGGGGTCAGGGAACAAGCCACATAGAAATTTGGGAAAGAAGATTCCAGGAGGAAGAACGGCACGTGAGAAGGCAGGGAGCATGCCTGCATGTGGGAAGGAGCAGAGTTACTGATGGAGGAGGTTGGAAGGGACCACATTGGAAAGTGACATCAGAGAAGGCCTAGCTGAGCTTTTATACCAAGAGATTGGTTGAGAACACCAGGGGAGCAGGTGCAAAGGGAGAGGAAAAGAGGATCAAAGACTGAGCTCTGGGGCATTTTAATATTAAGGAGTAGAGGAAACTGGAAGAGCCAGCAAAGGAGACTGAGAAGGAGCAAGAGTGAAACCAAAAGAGTGACATCCTCGAAATGAAAGCAAATTAAATATTCCAATAAAGTGGACTGATCCTTGAAATTCTGCTGCTAAATGAAGTAAAATGAGATTTGAGAATATCATTGCACTTACCATCACGGAGATAATTTTTTATCATAAAAAGAGCAATTTAATGTGAGTTCAATAAATAATGGCATGAGAAAAAACAGATAAAGTGCATATAGGCAGTCCCTTATTAAGAGCAAAGTGAGGCAAAGAAAGGGCGCAACAGCCTGAAAGGTTGGATCAAAAGAGTTTGTTTTTAATGGGATGAAAAAGCATGTGTGAAAGTTGATAGAAATGATGAGGCAAAAACTGGTGGTATAGGAGAGAGAGAGAACTGGTGGCTCAGGTATTTGCATGGATGGAAGGAGTAGGATCTGAAGTGCAAGAGCAGGGATGGTGTTGGTTAAGAATGGGCACTCTTCACCCACAGGAACAGCCAGAGAGGACAGGTAAATGTGTGCAAATGTAGCAGGCAAGGTGATGTGGTGGTAGGAGTTTGGTGGCCTTCTTACTTTCCCACCAGAGATTGGAAAGAACCATTGCTAAGAGTGCGAACAGGGGGCTTGGGGGAAAAGGCTAAGATATGATAATCATGTAGCAGGTTACTGGACTAGGGAAATAGGGTAAGATTGTTGGACAGTGTGGAGGGTCCATTGGACTTAAAGTGAGATCAATCAGCAGGGCAACATGATCTGGGATTTTGTATTTGTTTTATTTGTTTTACATCCACATTGTACTGCATGGGTTCAGGTGTGAACAGAGAGAAAGTTTCACTCCACCAGATTTGGGATTTGACAAGCATATGGTAAGAAATAAGTGAGGGGCAAGGGAGTCAGGGGTATAGGGAAAGAAGGGATCATGGTGTTGGGCCACTAAATGTAAGCTGGATAAGGCAAGAAGTGAAAATGTGGCAAGATGAATAGATAAGCTCTAGAGGAGTTGCAGGACTCCTAGAGGCCAGACACCACAGACAGCGAGCTAAGATAGGACGTGATGGTCAGAAAGTGAACCAATGTGAAACTGGGATTTGGTGAGGTTGTGTTTCTTAATCATGACATCTGTATAGGCATGAGAACAAACTAGAGAGGAAGATATAATCCTGAAGTTCAAGGATTAGGAGGCTATATTACTAGAAGTTTTTTATTCCTAAGATTGCTTCACGTTTATGCATTGAATTCCTACAACTTCTCCGTGTGTGGAAATGATGGTATTGACCCAACCTTAGCTACACATTAAGATCACCAGGGGAGCATTTAGAAAATAGTGATGCTGGTACCACGGTAGAAAGACTGAATCAGAATATTTGAAGTTAAGGATATCTGTTTTAGAGTTTAAAAGAGAAGTATAAAATGTATTTAAAATGCAAATACATTCAGTCCAAGACTAGAAAAAGAGTAACAAAGCAAACTCCACCCCTGGTCTCCAACATTGCCCAACACATGATGTAAGTGCTCAGATATTTTGGAATGAAATAATGAAGTAATGCAGATTTTATGTTCTCCAGGACAGTGCCTCTTAAAGTTGAATGTGTACATGAGTCACCTGAGAAGCTTGTTAAAATGGAAATTCTGATTTAGCCAGTCTTGAATTTGGCTGAGTTTCAGCATGTATACCACAGAATGCCAGGCTGTGGCATAGAGGACCCTCTGATTAGCAAAGTGGTGAGGGATATTTTAGTGTCACTGGATAGGCATTGCTGAAGATGTGGATGCCAGACCAGGAGGGTAGGTTAACTTTTGACCATCAGAAGTTAATAAGAACTAATGCATACCATGGAGCAATGCATGATGGTGATGAGTTTAACCCTAACCCTAACTCAGGACCTTCGTGGGTGAGGCTGCTTTCACTTCCCATCTGTGTCACTTGTGTTTCCACCAGCTGAAATGCAAATTTGGCCTCACCTGTAACCCCACCCCTGACTCTGCCCCTCCCTAAGCCAACCACCCAGTTTCTTTGCCCCACACACTTCTCCCTCACCCCCCTTCTCCCCTCTGCCTTAGGGTAGAAGCCCAAGAGAGAAGAAAACAGTAATGGACCAGTTGTGGAATTACCCACAAAATCACTACTCACATCTGAGGAACATCTGGGGTCACATACAAAGCAGAAATGACTGGCAAAGCCTGAGCCTAAAAAATACCTTCTGTGGTGTTTGTGCCCAAAATGCATCACCTAAATGTAATCATAAGAAATCATCAGACTAAATTGAAATGAAAGTCAACAACTGGCCTGTATTCTTCAAAAATGTCAAGGTCACAAAAAAACAAGGAAAATGTGAGGAACTGCTCTAGAATGAAGGAGAATAAAATGAGATAATAGCTAAATGAAACATGAAATCCTAGACTGAATCTTGTTCCTGAATAGAAAAGGTGATTGGGTCAACTCAATATTTGAATGAGATCTGTGCATTGGATGATAGCATTATATGAGTGTTGATTTCCTGCTTTGGATGGATATATTCTGGTTATGCAGGACAGTGTCTTTGTTTTTAAAGTAATGGGATATTATGTCTGCAATTTACTCTCAAATGGTTCAGAAAAATATGAAATAATATGTGTGTGTGTAAATGTGTAGAGAGTGAGAGAGAGAATGTCAAAGGTATACAGAAATCCTTTGTATTCTTCTTTCAACTTTTCTGCACATTTGAAATTATTTGAAAGCAAAAGCTTAAAAAAAACTTATTTCCTAATATCCTTTTCTCTTTTTTCCAGTTTTATTGTGAAATAATTGATAGACATTACTGTATAAGGTTTAAGATGTTCAGCATGATGATTTGATTTAGATATAATGTGAAATGATGACCACAATAGGTCTGGTTAGCACCCATCATCTCATGTAGACACAATAAAAAGAAAAAGAAAAATTCTCCTTGTGATGAGAACTCTTAGAATCTATCCTCTTACGAACTTTCCTATATACCATAGAGCAGTGTTAGCTGTAGTTGTCATGTTGTACATTATATCCCTAGTACTTATTTATCTTATAACTGGAAGTTTGCACCTTTTGACCACCTTCTTCCAATTCCCCCTTCCTCAACACCCTGCTTCTGATAACCATGAATCAGATCTTTTTTTCTATGAGTTTGGTGGGTGTTTTGTTTTATTTTAGATTCCACCTATAAGTGAGATCATACAGTAGCTGCCTTTCTCTGACTTATTTCACTTAGCAGAATGCCCTCCAGGTCCATCCATGTTGTCACAAATGGTTAAGATTTACTAGTTTTTATGGCTGAGTAATATTCCACTGTACATATATACCACAACTTCTTTATCTAGTCCTCCATCAATGGACATTTAGCTTATTTCCTTGTCTCAGTTATTGTAAATAATGCTGCTATGAACATGGGGGTGTGTAAATATGTTTTTGAGTTAGTGTTTTCATTTCTTTTGGCTTTCTTCCCAGAATGAAATTGCTGGATCATATGGTATTTCTATTTTTAATTTTTTGAGGAACTCCATACTGTTTTACACAGTTGTTGCACCAATTTATAATCCTACTAACAGTGCATGATGGTTTTCTTTTCTTACATCCATGCCAGCATTTGCTATCTCTTATCTTCTTGGTGATGGCCATTCCAACAGGTATGAGGTGATATTTCATTGTGGTTTTAATTTGCATTTCCCTAATGACTAGTGATGATGAGCATGTTTTTATGTATCAGTTGGCCAGTCATATATATTCTTTGGAAAAATGGCTACTTTTTTATCAAAAATAATATGTGGCCTTTTTGAACTAAAAAGAAAATACATATGAACAAAAAGGAAAGTATAGAAAACACTCTCTTTACATAATTCTATTCATTAGAACAAACTACCCTTAATTTTTTTGGTATATGATATTTCAATATTCCTAAACTTTCTTATGACTGGGAAGTCAACATTAGTTCTATTTTTTTAAAGATTTTATTTATTCATTTGAGAGAGAGAGAGCACAAGCAGGGGGGGAGGCAGAGGGGGAGGGGGAAGTAGATTCCCTGTTGAGTAGGGTGTGCAGGGCTTGTTCCCAGGACCTGAGCTAAAGGCAGATGCTTAACCATCTGAGACAACCAGGCACCCCAAGTCAACATTAGTTCTAGTAAGAACACTAGATCCCTCCATTAGCAAGGCAAAGAAAATGAGCAGATAACAAAGACTCCAATTTTGCATCTTGAGAAGGTGTCAATGGCCATATTCCCTCATAGTCTCTCACAAGGAAAAATTGCCCCTGCTGGTGCTGAGAATGACCCAGAGAAAAAGGCAAGCTGCTGGTCACAGAGGGAACACACAGGATTCTGACTATATTAATGGATCCTTCCCACTCAATCCCATTTGAACTCCTGGTTGCACAACTATTTTAACTATAAACTTTAAAAATCTGAGAACTATGTTTCACAGGAAATTCCAGTGCCATGGAGGACTAGAATGAGGGACAGAAAAATCTAAGCCAAATTAATTATAGAAGTTTGCACTTCATCTCTGTGGACTAGTTTCTAAAGATACAGAAAAGAGTGTGGTAAATGAGAAATGATGGTAGCATAAACTGGAGGTGGGGAGGGGAGCAAACATGGAAGAGCACCCTGATGTTATAGGTATTGGGAGGGACAGCTGACAAGACTCAGTGGTTGACTGGATGTGTGTGAAGAGGGAGGACAGAGAGGCAAGGACAGGCAGATTGAATACAATGAGAAAAAAGAAAACACAAGTAAAAGTTCAAAACATCAACATAATTTACCTTCTTTGAAGCATTATATTTGTTTTTACCTAAGAAAGCAACCTTGACTTGGACTTTTCAAGTTAATGGATTTTGGTTAATCTTGACCAGGTGTCTGTTCCTGATACAGTTTGGATCCTGGGCAAACTTACTTAACTTCATTATAATTTAAAGCTAGTTGCTAGGTAACTACATCCAGGGTTCTTTCTGATCTTTAGATCAAGATATCTGTGCCAAAATGTAGGTAAGCTAATTTGAAGGTTAGAGAGAGTTGATACACTTTTATGAGAACTTTAATCATCTTCCATTTGTGGAACTCTCTCTGTGTGAACAAAGTTATTTTACCACAGAAGCTGAATGATTTTTGCCTGGTATGCTTTGCCCCCTTTTTTAAAACATGAAGAAATAGAGTAGACTCCTCCCATTGAATGACCAACAACTCTCTGTCCTGGATTTCATGAGGCAAAACAGTTACAGGAGAGTGAAGCAGCATCATGTGAGCTGAAACTACAAATACATTTATTGCATCTTGTTGAAGAAATAGGAAGTCAAAGGGAGAGAAGATATGTTGGTGAAGAAGAGAGCAGCCCCAGGAGGGTTGCCATGGTGATGGTTTTATGGGCAGATAAGTTAGGGGTCCATGGAAAAAGAAAGATGAGACATAGCTCTCTTAACATAAGAGATGTTATTTTAGGCCCCTCAGCCATTTGTGATCTATGCCTGACAAGCACAACTTGCCCAAGCACATTTCTTGCAGAACTGCCTGGGTTATGTTTAAATTGCAGAAAAATGGACCACAATGGTTATAGATTTTAAGGAAATAAAGAGAATGCAAAAACTAACAGTCTCTACTAACAGGCCAGAAAATAGCTTGACCATATCAGAGACAATAAATCAATGGTAAAACTGTTTCAAAAGTAAAGATTGACCTAACGCACATTCTTGAGTCCTTTTTACAGAATTTAAACCCCTCTGAGCACTCAAACTCTGGACTAACTGGATCCACAGAACTGTTGATGTGGACCCTTGCTGGCCCCCATGACCTCAATCAACCAGGACCTGGATTCTGTTGACCTAGGATGACTTTGGCCCCAATTCTACATGGAATTCTCCTTTGCCAAGCCCTTCCATGAATATACATGCACCCTCAGCCTAAAACCTCCCTAATTTTGTTGCAGAAGGGGTGGGCACTGCTTTGGGAAATATCCATGCTGTTCTCCTTACTTGCTGCAAGTAAAACCCTTCTTTTTCCCACTCTTTTGTCATGACCTCCACCAAGAGGCAAACCCAGTTTCAGGTTACAGGCTCAGGACCACTGATTTTGGCATTGGGACACAGGTCTATAGGACACAAGGAAGAAATGGGATAACTAAAGGTGGAAACACAGTGCCTAAAGGACAAATGAAAGGCATCCTACTTATGAAGTTGTTTTTCAGCGTTGTTCTGGGTCTTGTATGGGTACTGATTAGTGATCAGCATCCTATGACTAAATGCTTGTACTGTGCATATATTTTCTAAGCTATCAAATATAATGGTAAACACTTCCTGTGTACTTATCTAAGAAAAAAACCCACAAAAATATAGTGTATCCATAAAGACTATAGAGAAGAGTGTTAAGTGCTAATGATTATATTGGAGAAATAAAGAAAGAATGCTTTGGAAGAATTCACCAGGATAGAGCCATGCATTAAAACATATTTCACAAATTATGTTTGAACAAAATATGCCTGAGATGTGGTGCATTTGGTGCAGTAAACAAAATCAAATGAGACCACAGAATGTTTCCCATAAAGTCCTGATGGTGCATTCAGTCACTCCCTTTTCTTTGATTTTATTTTTCTCATTAAAATCCAATCTATGACACATTTAAAATTTTCTCCCACCTAACAGTAACATGCACAAAGCAATAAGCTGCACACACCCTAGGGGAGAATACCAAGTGAAGACTCTCTGATTTCTAAACCCCTTATAACACCTCAATTGACACGACCTAAGATCATCACTGATCACACAAAACTGACACACTGCCAGGTAGGAGTGTGTGAAATATGTTGATAATAAATACAAGAATGTTGGAAGTGAGTCACACAATTGTTTCCTGTTTTATGGGGAAGAAAATTTTTAAACAATTCAAAATTAAGCTTGAAGGAAAATTACTTCTACCCCGGACATCTAAAAGCATGGGTGACAGCTCAGCCCATACTATTACAATTGTTGAACTAAATCTGCTTTGCTTACAATGATGCATTAGTCTTTTTAATTCATCAGTATTCTTGCCTGAAAGCTCAAAAACTAATCATCTTTTTCATGCTATAGCCAATAGCTTTAGCTATTCTCGGAAGTGTTCCCCTCTTCCAATGGAAACCTACAGACAAACACACAAAGCACCCTAAATGATTTAAGATCTTCTTTTCATCTTTATTTACTACCATGGGAAAGTAAGACTTCAATTTTTAAAATATATTTACAAATAAACTCATCATCCACTTAAGTGAAGTTAATTATCTTCCCTTGAAATGTCTTGTTGAAAGTTAGTTAATTTTGAGGGGCACCTAAATGGCTCAGTTAGTAGAGCATGCAACTCTGATCTCCAGGTCATGAGTTTGAGCCCCATGTTGGGTGTAGAGATTACTTAAAAATAAAATCAAGGAAGGAAGGAAGGAAGGGTGAAAGAAAGAAAGAAAGAAAGAAAGAAAGAAAGAAAGAAAGAAAGAA
>NW_022589728.1:5981755-5987863 GCF_004348235.1 Phoca vitulina | reverse complement strand
AAAGAAAGAAAGAAAGAAAGAAAGAAAGAAAGAAAGAAAGAAAGAAAGAAAGAAAGAAAGAAAGAAAAAGAAAGAAAGAAAGAAAGAAAGAAAAAAAGAAAGAAAGAAAGAAAAGAAAGAAAGTCAATTCTAGCTTCAATACTGAACTTACTGTGGGATGATTCCATGCTTCTTCCTAAGCAAAGCCACCATGCTGTATAACTAAAGCTAAGGGAAATTCACCCTTGGTATTATGTAGAACAAAAGGATGGAAGGAGATTCCTATGCCATTTCTGTGGTGTTTGTGCTGCCAGGAGATAGGACTTACTTAACGGCCCTAGTACAGTACTGTCATTCTTTTGAAAATGACAGGCTTGGAAGATTCACCAATCAAAGGCAAGCCCATAAGGAACTCATCAGCTCATACAGGAGAAAACAGTGAACAGGCAGTGATAGTATAATAAATTCCTCAGCATGTACAAGGAAAGGGAGTTTATCCACTCAGTTTTGAAGGGGTAGTGAGGGTTTCCCAGTAGACCCCACTTGTAAGCTGCATCATGGAAAGAGCCATGTAGGGATGGAGGTAAGGAAGGCAGAAGATGAAAAATGGGAAGGATATTCCAGGTAGTAAATGCAGCACATGGAAATGCTAGAGGTTAACAGCATGAAGCTTTGAGAAAGACCCCTGCATTCAGCCTGATCAGCAGAATATCTCCAGGTGGGGTCCATAAGTCACCTCCATTTGAATCTCCTAGCTTGTTGCAATAAAGCTTCCTTAGCCCTGAAACCCATGTACTACCTCAGAATCTGGAGCCCAGGACTTTGTATTTTAAATAAGCATTCCAGGGAATTCATAAGCACTGGATTGTATATCCTCTAGCAAGACATAAGTACGGGAAGGGAGGAAGTGGCAAGAGAGGATTCTGGTGAGATGAGCAATGTTGGACCACAAGATCCTTGAACACTAAAGGTATGGGGCTTGGGACTTTCCTGAGTGCAATAGAGGAGCCACAGCCAGAATCTACATAAGAACAAAAAGGGAATGGAATTCTACTTTAGAAAAAGCACTCTAGAGGCAGCCAGGGAGAATAGATCAGAGCTGGGAGAGACTTGGGCAGAGTCATCCAGGGGCAGAAGAGCTGAAGAGAATTAGTAAGAAAGCAGAACTGACTAGAACTGGTGATTGGTCCAATGGGATATGGCAGTGAAGGTGAGGGGACATCGTTTTTTTTTTTTTTTTTTTTTAATTTTTATTTATTTGAGAGAGCGAGAGAGAGCGAGCATGAGCAGGGGGAGCAGCAGAGGGAGAGGGAGAAGCAGACTCCTCGCTGAGCAGGGAGCCTGTTGCGGGGCTCGATTCCAGGACCCCAAGATCATGACCTGAGCCGAAGGCATATGCTTAACCAACTGAGCCACCCAGGCGCCCCGAGGGGACATGGTTTTAAAGACAGGGAGACATCAAGAATGATCCCTCCCTAGGGTCCTAGCTTGAGTTCTATGTAAAGGGAGCTGATCACAAGCTGTGGCAAGGAGAGTAAGTTCAGTTGAGCTAAAAGCATCTACACAACTCAGGTTGAGGAGAGACATTTAGGATAGAGTTAGAGACCTAGAACCAATACACAGATGGCAATAGAAGCTTTGGGAAAATAAAAGCTTATGTTGCCACTTTTCTTCATAAACTAGAAAGTGGAGTTATTTCCCAATACTAAGAAAAAAAGGAGGTGTCAGAGAATGTAGGAAATATAAAATAGCCCTTGTGAAGCTGTAAGAGAGAATGCTGAATAGGGAAACAGAAAGCATTAAAGGTTCATCAGATATGGAAGGACAAATTGTAGTGGCTCCAGTTGTGTTGACTATGTGTTTCTCCCACAGCACTTGCCCACCAGTGAGGCAGGAATGGAGAAAGAAGGCAGCTGGAGTGCTAGGGACTTAGAGTCTCCAAAGAAGCAGAGGGACTAGAGGGCCCTCTGATCTTGAAGACTTCCTCCCAAATTCTGTACTTACTCCCCAAACTCAGATCTGGGAACAAACACCTGCCATGTTTCTCTTCAGTGTGGTTCTGCCTTGCTGCTTGTTTGTTAGTTCCCCTGGGTGTGCACATGCACACATGCACACGCACTCCCACCACTTTCCTGTGAACACAAGCACTATTCCTTGACTACTTACCTAGCCCTACTTAGGTAGCAGTGAATGTTGACATTTCCTTCAGTGTTATGGTTATATTTGTCAATAGCCAAAAAGCTAATGTGATGATTAAGTAGAACAATCATTTGAAGCTGTACTCTGAATTCATAGTTAATTACTACTTCCATCCCCATGTGTCCAAGCATCACTTTCTCTGCTCTCACCCTTTTTAGATATCTTCTTCTCTATGTTTTCCATAATCTCCTACTTACTCCACAGAGCCAAGTATATCTAAATCAAGTATAAATGACCTCCCTGCCCTGCTCTGCATGCTGAACTGGCACAGTGAGGGATGCTGCCTGGCCAAGCACATGCAGGCCCTGGCCCAGAGCAACTGGGAATCAAGGAGTAAAGGTTAGAGAAACTCAGTTTTTCTGGGTTCAGGACTCCCACACACACCCAGGTTCCCAGTTTGACTGATTAGTTGATTTCTTTATTTATTTATATAAATTCCCTCCATTTTCCTTGTTTCTTCTTTCTGGAAATCCTTTTAATTGCACGAATCCTCCTTAATCCTCTAATTTTTATTTTTTTCTCCCATTCTTTTCTCTTTGTTTTGTTGTAATGTCCTGCAAGATTTCTTCAACTCTGTGTTTCAACACTTTAACTTGTAATATCATATTTAATTATTTTAAGAACTCCTTCTTCTGTTCATAACTCCTGTTCTTTTTTTATGCATTCAATATCTAATCTCTCAGAGCACATTATATAGTTTTTTGGTTTTCTTCTGCTCCTGCATTGCAGGCATTGCTCTTCCTTGGTGTTTGTATTGGAGGTTCTCTGCTTGCATATTGGTGATTTTCCTCAAATGGCATTCTTTGCTGTTGGTTGATATCTAGGAACAGGCACTAATAAAGATTGTTGGAGTGTCTAAGTGTTTGGGCATACACATTGATTCCTGAGCCTCATTTAAAATGACTTGTTTTTTCACTAGGAGATTCCCAATTGTCAGAATCTATGCAGCATTTTGGGGGGGGGGCACTGATTTTCTCCAGAAAGCAGTTGGCCAATCTCATGCTCATAGAGTATTAACCTGGGTGCTGATGTTCTAAAGAGCAGGAGAGGGGGCTGGAGGATACTCCTTATTTAGTGTTTAAGCTTTCACTTCTCAACTTTTAGTACTGCACCTCACTGCCCCCTCAGCAGTGCTTGGTGTCCTTGTCCAGAGCCTCCCTGGTTCAATATTTCCAGAGAGTGAACCCACGGTGTTCTGTAGGGGAGGAGGAATGGGAGAAGGTAGGAGTTTGTCCATGTGAGGTTAAGAAAGAGACTTAAGAGGGGAAGAGTCATGCTCATTTAAAAGATTAGCAGCTGCCATTATCTTAATTAATATCACTTTTGAGCAGCTTAATGATTTTCTTTTGGAAAATTACTTCTCCCCTTGTCACCTGCATGGCAGAGCAAATCACATGCCTATTTCCCACTATGGAGTAAGAAAAGCTACCTTCCCTCTACCCTCCATGTACATGAAGGGAGCAGAGACATGACTTAAACAGCCAATCACATGCCCTGTCCTTGAGGGTGCATGATATTGAGAGGCATTTTCATGGTTGAAGGTGGTGGCAGCATTCTGGCCACACTTCTCTAAGAGGTTTTCTGTAAGTCCTATTTTCCAGCCCTCTGGAGATGCCACCATTCATTCTTGTCGATTCTTTTTTCTTTTTTAAAGATTTTATTTATTTATTTGAGACAGAGAGAGAGCACGAGCAGAGGAAAGGACAGTGGGAGAGGAAGAAGCAGGCTCCCCTCTGAGCTGGGAACCTGATGTGGGGCTTGATCCCAGGATCCTAGAATTGTGACCTGAGCCGAAGGCAAATGCTTAAGCAACTGAATCACCCAGGCACCTCCATTCCTGTCCATTCTTGCTCAAATTCAAGACTCTCAACAATCTGCAAACTCCTGATATCCTTCCAATAAATATTCTAGAGTAAAAAAAAAAAAAAATTCAGCACTGCCTGCTCTCCCACTATGTTCACATCTCTCAAAATCTTCTGGGATTCTGTGACATAATAAACCCATGCTTTTTTCTGTCCATACACTCCTCCTTTGTGGCTCTCAGCTGCTATGTTGTTACCATTCCTTCATTTGCTCTGCCAAATATTCTTTTTATTATTATTATTGGGTATGTTAATCACCATACATTACATAATTAGTTTTTGATGTAGTGGTCCATGACTCATTGTTTGTGTATAACACCCAGTGATCCATGCAGAACGTGCCCTCTTTAATACCCATCACCAGGCTAACCCATCCTCCCACTCCCCTCCCCTCTAGAACCCTCAATTTGTTTCTCAGAGTCCATAGTCACTTATGATTCATCTCCCCCTCCGATTTCCCCCCCTTCATTCTTCCCTTCCTGTTATCTTCTCTTTTTTTTTTTTAACATATAATATATCATTTGTTTCAGAGGTACAGGTCTGTTATTCAACAGTCTTACACAATTCACAGTGCTCACCATAGCACATGCCCTCCCCAATGTCTATCACCCAGCCACCCCATCCCTCCCCGCCCCACCACTCCAGCAACCCTCAGTTTGTTTCCTGACATTAAGAATTCCTCATATCAGGGCGCCTGGGTGGCTCAGTTGGTTAAGCGACTGCCTTCGGCTCAGGTCATGATCCTGGAGTCCTGGGATCGAGTCCCACATCGGGATCCCTGCTCGGCAGGGAGTCTGCTTCTCCCTCTGACCCTCTCATGCTCTCTCTGTCTCATTCTCTCTCTCAAATAAATAAATAAAATCTTTAAAAAAAAAAAAGAATTCCTCATATCAGTGAGGTCATATGATACATGTCTTTCTCTGATTGACTTATTTCGCTAGCATACTACCCTCCAGTTCCATCCACATCCTTGCAAATGGCAAGATTTCATTCTTTTTGATGGCTGCATAATATTTCATTGTATATATATACCACTTCTTCTTTATCCATTCATCTGTCGATGGACATCTTGGCTCTTTCCACAGTTTGGCTATTGTGGACATTGCTGCTATAAACATCGGGGTGCATGTACCCCTTTGGATGCCTACATTTGTATCTTTGGGGTAAATACCCAGTAGCGCAATTGCTGGATTGTAGGGTAGCTCTATTTTCAACTTTTTGAGGAACCTCCATACTGTTTTCCAGAATGGCTGCACCAGCTTGCATTACCACCAACAGTGTAGGAGGGTTCTCCTTTCTACACATCCCCACTAACATCTGTCATTTCCTGACTTGTTAATTTTAGCCATTCTGACTCGTGTGAGGTAATATCTCATCGAGGGTTTGATTTGGATTTCCCTCATGCTGAGCGATGTTGAGCCTTTTTCATGTGTCTTTTGGCCATTTGGATGTCTTCTTTGGAAAAATGTTCATGTCTTCTGCCCATTTCTTGATTGGATCATTTGTTCTTTGGGTGTTGAGTTTAAGAAGTTCTTTATAGATTTTGGATACTAGCCCTTTATCTGATATGTCATTTGTGAAAATCTTCTCCCATTCTGTTGGTTGTCTTTTGGTTTTGTTGACTCTTTCCTTTGCTGTGCAAAAGCTTTTTATCTTGATGAAGTCCCAATAGTTCATTTTTGCCCTTGCTTCCCTTGCCTTTGGCAATGTTTCTAGGAAGAAGTTGCTGTGGCTGAGATCGAAGAGGTTGCTGCCTGTGCTCTCCTTTAGGATTTTGATGGACTCCTGTCTCACCTTTAGGTCTTTCACCCGTTTTGATTCTATTTTTGTGTGTGGTGTAAGGAAATGGTCCAGTTTCATTCCTCTGCATGTGGCTGTCCAATTTTCCCAACACCATTTGTTGAAGAGACTGTCTTTTTTCCATTGGACATTCTTTCCTGCTTTGTCAAAGATTAGTTGACCATAGAGTTGAGGTTACATTTCTGGGCTCTCTATTCTGTTCCATTAATCTATGTGTCTGTTTTTTGTGCCAGTACCATACTGTCTTGATGATGACAGCTTTGTAATA